>NC_136063.1:429950705-430533205 GCF_964261635.1 Lissotriton helveticus
AGTTCTTTGCCAATTATGACACCACAACCTTCAACAATAGGACAGGATTCCACCCTACTTCCACATTTACACCCATTTTGGAACAAGTAGGCACGGAAGTAGGCATTTTTGGGAAAATAGTCTACTCCAAAATCCAAAATATGACTAAATTTGACCCAAAACCCTCATTCAGTCTTAACTACAGTGAATACCAAGCCCTTAAAAAGTTATCTATGGACCACACCATCACTATCAAACCTAGAGACAAGGGGAGCGGTATTGTGGTTTTGGACAGCCTGGAATATAAAGAACAGATACAACTCATGTTGAATGTCCCTGAACATTACTGTCGTATTGCCACTTATCCTGCTCAAAGAATCAAGACAGAGATACTAGATACCACCCAGGAGCCCTAGAGCGTGGCTCCATATGTAGACAGGAGTTTGAATATTTGAATAGACCTTTCTACAAGATTCCGGTCCTGTATGTGGTTTCCAAAACACACAAAGACATCCTTAAACTCCCATTTAGGCCCATTGTATCCACTATAAGCTCACGTACGGAGCCCTTGTCCAAATATGTGGATGTCTTCCTTTCACCGTTAGTTCTTGAATTACCTGCCTACATCAGAGACACAGGCTTTTTTATCAGCAAAATAGAGGGCATTCATTTTAACCCACTCACAGATTTGTAAGTCTCAATGGACGTGGAGGCTTTATATGTGAAAATCCCCCAACGTGGGGCACTGGAGGCGGTCAAGAGCACTCTTGAAAGATATAATGGCCAAGATGATAATCTGTTTATTCTTGAATGTCTGTTGTGCTACTGGAGAATTACTTTGAGTTTGACAAAGTGATATACAAGCAAGACCAAGGAATCAGCATGGGTGCTGCCTGTGCACCCAATGTAGCCAATACCTATATGGGTTCATTTGAGGACAGATTAATTTTTAATGAAATAGCTCCGTTCTTCGAAAACATCTTCCACTGGCATCGATTTAGCAATGATATTTTTTTCATTTGGAAAGGTCCTGAAGAGCAGCTGACGGAATTCCTGTTATGCATCAATTTATGTGATTCTCATCTTAAATTTTAATTTAGTCCGAATACCAGCAGAATCAAAATTTAATTCCTAGACATTTGGATTCAGGTGGTGGACCAGTACATTGAGGTTTCCTTATATACTAAACCCACTGCTCACAATACACTTCTTTATTATGAACGCTGCCACCCACAGAGCCAAAAGAACAGCATACCCTTCAGCCAATTTTCCCGCAGAAATTGTACCATTATCAATAATTTCAAATTTCATGCCCAACAACTCAAAACGAATTTTCTGAACAGAGGATAGCTGCACAGATTGATAAAAGAATCTTACAAAAGGGCTAAATATTACAACAGAGAGGCCCTTTTCTTATCCAACAAGAAGAAGGATGATACTAAGTTGGTAATTGTCACTACTCACTCTAACTGTAATGATAAATTACGTCAAATCATCAATTCCCAATGGCATATCCTTAATTCGGATTCACTTTTTGCATTCCGGCAGAACAAAAATCTTAGAAATGCGTTGGTTAAAGCAGCCGTGTCTCAAAGCGGTTGTATGACGGATGTTTCCCCTCACGGTTGTATAACGATACTTAGCATGCCATTACTTCGCATGCTTTTAGTGCGATGTATTTACATAGCAAATGCCTTTACTTCGCATAATTATAATTAGCATTCAATTACTACGCAAATGCATTAATAAGATATTAATTTACTTTTACTTCACCTAACCTTACTACGCATACCACTACTTGGTGATCATACACCTACCACCTGTCCGTCCCCTACATTTAAACACTACCCTGCACAACCCCCAACACTACCCTGAACCTAAAACACTACACTACACTACAACACTACCCTAAACACTAAAACACTACCCCTAGCACGACCCTACCCCTACCCCAAGTCCATTCCCTACACTGTAACTCTATCCTACACTACCCCCTTACACTACCCTAAACACTACCCTACACTACACAAACACTACAACACTACCCCCAGCACAACTCCACCCCAAGTCCTTCCCCTACACTGTAACACTACCCTACACGACCCCCTGACACTACACTAAACCCTAAAACACTACCCTACACTACACAAACACTACAGCACTACCCTAAACCCTAAAGCTCTACCCCCAGCACGACCCTAGCCCTACCCCAAGTCCTTCTCCTACACTGTAACACTACCCTACACGACCCCCTGACACTACACTTAACCCTAAAACACTACCCTACACTACACTAACCCTACAACACTACCCTAAACCCTAAAACACAACCCTAACCCCTAACCTTACACTACCTAAACACTACCCTCTACACTACCATACACCCAAATACACTACCCTACACTACACTAACCCCACAACACTACCCTAAACCCTATCCTTACACTACCTAAATACTACCCTCTCATACTACCCTACACTCAAATACACTACCCTACACTACACTAATCCCACAACACTACCCTAAACCCTAACCTTACACTACCTAAACACTACCCTCTACACTACCCTATCCCAAATACACTACACTACACTACACTAACCCCACAACACTACCCTAAACCCTGAAACACTACTCTAAACACTAACCTTACACTACCTAAACACTACCCTCTACATTACCCTACACCAAAATACACTACCCTACACTAACCCTACAACACTACCCTAAACCCTAAAACACTACTCTAAACACTACCCTTACACTACCTAAACACTACCTTCTACACTACCCTACACCCAAATACACTACTCTACACTACACCTACGCAACCGTCCCTACTCCCACACACTACCCTGCACGACACTACCCTAACACAGTATAACCCTACACAAGTACACAACCCTGCACTCCCCGGGGCGTGGCTAGCAGCCAACTAAGATGGCCGCACAATAACGGAGCTCCGTGACTGAAGAGCCCTCTCGCCATAAATCCGTTAACTTATCCGCAATACTGCAACCCACACTCGGTATTGCCTGCTAGAACTCCCTCTCCGGTGCGCAACGAGCCGACCCTGCCTCCGCTAGACGACTGATCCGAGGAGTTACAGCGAGGTGTGCCCTACGGCCTTTCTTCGCGCCTGAAGCCGGGGACTGGAGTGCGGAGCGGACTCCGTCAGGCAAGTTCACCGCAACGCGGGTGGGCGTACGCACTGCACGGGTAAGCCCCGGAGAAATACTCCCACAGACTACCTGAGAGCCTGATCACTCCGGACTGGCATCCGACTGCCCAGTGCGGCCCCTGCGACAGAAAAGCACCAGCAGAGCCGGGGAAGCACCGGAGATCGCGGGCCCGCAGAGGGGGACCTCCTACGGCCGCTGCCGCTTACCGCGCATGAACGTCTTTTACCCGCGCGGCTTCCCGAACACAATACAGACTCGCAGGCCGTCACAGCACACCGGGCAATACCGAAAAGGCACGCCGGAGGGAAACAAGGAGCAGAACACACACCAATCATCTGACCCGGCCGCCCCACAGTCAAACCTTAATGCTGACAATACCCTGTCCAACTCTGCATCTCCCACACTGACTCATACGGCGGAGGGGCCCCAGCCTGGACAGCACAATCCACGGCAGCTCCTGCAATCAGTGGTGCCAAACCACTCGCCTACGGAGCACGAACGTCCAGATCTGCCCACACGGGACCCACTGCCCTACCTAATCACAGCAACATCTAAGGGCACATCCTAAGCCTACTCCGTGACACAACATGAGTGGCAGGGGGACACGGGGACAACAGACATTGAAGCTGGACAAATTTGCTTACACCAAGGACCCACCAGACAATCCGAGAGGGGACGCACAGCGAACATCACCCCAGCCAGTCGGAGCCTCAAATGACGCGGACAAGGTCACCCTCCAGGACGTGATGGCGACCCTAAAAGTGATGCAATCCTCAATGGGCACCATATCGACGGACGTGTCCCTGATAAGGGCGGACTTGGCAAAGATATCTGATCGACTCGGAGAAGTGGAAAAGACCACTACAGGATTAGTAGGGGACACGTCTGACCTACAACGTAGGGTCCTACAACTGGAGAAGGATAATACCGCGATGAGGGCCAAACTGGACGATCAAGAAGGACTCTCTCGGCGCAATAACGTCCGCCTGATAGGTGTGCCGGAGACGGAGGGCGGCCCAGCCTTGGACCTCTACATAGAGGACCTAATACAAAACCAGCTCAGACCCAAGGGACTGTCCAATTATTTCTCGGTGGAACGGGCCCACCGAGTACCCGGAGGAAAGGCTAAACTGGGAGCTACACCTCGCCCTATTTTGGCGCGCATCTTCAATTTCAGAGACCGAGACGCCATCTTACAAGCAGCTAGAACGCGCCTACCGCTCAAAATTGACAATTCCGAAATCAACTTTTATCCGGACTACACAGCAGCAGTGGCCCAACAAAGGAGGGGATTCACAGATGTGAAAAAAGAAATGCGGGCTCATGAACTCAAATACTCGATGATCTTCCCTGCAAAACTCTGCGTCGAATCGGAAGGGAAAACCTGGTTTTTTGAATCACCGCGAGACGCCCAGGATTGGCTGGAGGGCTGGAGACCGGCTAGAGGACCCAAGAATCGCGACCCCAGGCGGAATCTCAACAACGGAAGCTCACAGATGACCGACGAAACCGAATAGACAGGGATAGACCCACTGCAAACGCTGCAATGTACACACCGCGCTACACAGGGAATACGGGAGGATTGACTTTGTACCACGAACATATGCACCGACAGCCTAAGGGACTGCCAACGGCTGAAGAACTGCTTGGTCATACTCATACTTGTCGGACGTGGTAAGATTTGAATCGCAGGTGAGGGCCGTCATGCAGGTAAGAAACTATGATCTAAAAAGACATTGCATGACATTCCCAGAGAGAGGGACTCGAAACAGATCACAGAAGTCTCACCCCCATGAACACTGCTCAAAAGTTGGGACTTTAAGCACTCTGCTCAGTTGTGGAGGTGGACGGTTCTTTGTCCACCGGGCAGGGAGGCAGGGAGGGGGGCATGGGGTTTACACATGATGTATTTGTTATGTTCTTGTTTTATGTTTATGGCTTGGATAGCTCACGCAAGTATGCATACTAAACTCAAGTTGGTTATATTGCAACCATTTAGACATGACGCCTCGACCGAGGCCAGCCTGCAACGTACATTCATCACTCGCTCTGAACGTTTCATCCACTTCACGAAACGAGGGCCTGACACCCAGATTTGCCCCCCGGGCATCGGCTTGCCATTGACCTTGACACTTCCATACTCCGTACCTCTACGGACACACCTGCATATTAGACGTTATGGAAGATACCGATTTACTGATTCCTAATTCCCAATCACATAACTTAACCTCCCCCTCGTTAACAGTTATCTCCTGGAATGTGAACGGACTGGGACATAAGATCAAACGGGGGCTGGTCCTACAATACTTAAAACGGAGGGCACCCACGATAGTCCTTCTGCAAGAAACACACTTGACGGGTACAACTAGCCAGGCACTAAACCGATGGGGCTTCAAAATGGTCATACACGCTGAGTTTTCCTCTGGATCCCGAGGGTTCGGAATCCTCGTCAACAAGAATGCACCATTAATAATCAAACACACTTGGGCAGACGATCAAGGACGCTTTGCGGCAGTCACATGTCAATGGGAAGGGCGGGCTTACAACATTCTCACGGTCTATGTCCCTCCAACACTACATCAAGGAACATTTCAGGATCTAGGGAAACTACTCCTGGAACTGCCGGAGGGGAACCTAATCATTGGGGGTGATTTTAATGCTGTACTTAACGCAACAATAGACCGCCAGCCTCCCCGGGAACAGTCTAGGCCATGCCACCTCTTTAAAGAATTTCAAGACGCAATGGGGCTGGTGGATATGTGGAGGACTAAACACCCAACTGACCACTACTACACGTTCCACTCGGGAGCACACAACAGTCTCTCCCGAATAGATTATATACTGACACTGGCAATACCCCCTGAAATGATACTCTCCATAGAACATCTACCGAGAGGGATATCAGACCACTCCCCAGTACAGCTGGAATACACCACACAGCCAGCAAGGCGACAGAGAATCTACCCAATCTACCCAGGATACTTGAAAAATCACAATATCGCTAAAGCTCTACACACTGCAACTACACACTACTTTGAAGAAAACTTATCATCAGTTGAATCCCCGTCCATCCTCTGGGAAGCATATAAAACGGTCATCAGAGGACAGGCCATCTCCACTATTACGAGACATAAACGGACCCAAAGGGAGACCATAGAAGCCCTAGAAGCAGCCGTACTCACGGCAGAACTAGCTCACGCTACAGACCCCACAGATGACACAGCACGAACACTCACCCTAACCTCACGCGAATACAGGGCATACGCAGAAGACATGGCCAAACTCAGACACACTAACACCCTACATAGAATATATGAGCTCGGAGATAAAACCGGGAAAATGTTAGCCTGGCTTGAGAAGAAAGACAGAGCGGACAGGTGGATAGCTCAGCTTATGCTCTCTGAAGGTACACACACTACCTCCCCCCAAAGCATAGTCGAGGAACTAGCCTCATATTATGAACAGGTATACACTCCCCGTAGCGGGGTGACAAAAGAAGACAGTACAAGATTCCTACATGACATACCACTTATGACCCTATCTCAAGAGGACGCCCAAACCCTAGAGGATGACCTAACGGGAGAGGAACTGGGGAAGGCACTAGCAGCCCTACACACAGGCAAAGCAATGGGGCCGAATGGCCTACCGGTAGAACTATATAAAACAATGGCCCGGCAACTCCTCCCTTACATGCTCCCCATGTATAATGACTGCCTAACACGAGGTATTTTAACGGAGGATCAGCGATTAGCCACTATTATCGCTATTCATAAACCTGGCAAACCACCTGACCAAACATCTTCCTATCGTCCGATATCACTCATGAACACAGACGCCAAAGTCTTGGCGAAACTATTGGCACTACGACTGCAACCACACCTCACTACCTTAATTCACCCGGACCAATCGGGCTTCATGCCCGGTAGGAATACGTCGCTCAATCTGCGACGTCTTAATGGAGTGCTTCACCGTATCCCGCTACTACGAGAAGACGCAGCCATCCTATCCTTAGACGCAACCATGGCGTTCGACCTCGTGGAGTGGCCCTTTCTTTTTGCAGTGCTCTGGAAGATGGGCTTTGGCCCCAAATTTTGTAATTGGATTAAATTACTCTATACAGCCCCCTTAGCCCAGGTAGTTGCCAATGGCCACACTTCACGTACGATTACACTGGGTCGCGGTACACGGCAAGGGTGCCCACTGTCCCCGCTCTTATTCGCGCTCATCTTAGAACCACTAGCGGTGATAATACGCACGGAACCACTGATCCGTGGGATCACGTGGGAGCCAGACTGGGAAGACCGTATATCCCTATACGCCGATGACGTACTGATATACTTAATGTCCCCAACTACATCCCTGATCACCCTACTAGCCGTCCTGGAGAAGTATAGAGAAATATCAGGTTACACGATTAACTGGACAAAGTCAGTCCTATACATCTTACACGGTCAAATGCCCACACTCCCTCCCGCATGCACGGTGCGGACAGTGACCAGGGGGTTCCGATACCTCGGAATATATGTCACGCCAAACGACTCAATTTTCATGGAGGAAAATTTGTCAAAACCCCTACTGAGGCTCAAGGCGGACGTGAAACATTGGCGCTCCCTTCCACTGACATTGTTGGGAAGGGCAGCGCTCTTTAAAATGCTTTCGCTTCCGCGATTTCTCTACGCACTACAAAATACCCCTTTTCTGATCCCACCCACATATTTCAAAGCAATTGAAGCAGAAATTTCCTCTTTGTTATGGGACGGAAAACCGGCTCGTATAGCCCATGCCAAACTTGTCCGCAGATGGTATGACGGAGGGATCGCACTGCCAAGTGTTAAACTATACTACTGGGCCACTCAGCTAACAGTCATTAATCAATGGCTACACACTCCACAACATGATCCAGCCTACAGCCTTGACAGAACTATCCTCCCCGCAGATAAATTGATGAAAGCCCTATACACCAACAAACGAAGGCATACACTCACGGGCCCAACGGCCCATACTGTCAAGATATGGCACACAGCACAGAGAGCCCTAGGATGGGAGGGGGTACTCACGCTTGCCACCCCGCTCTGGGACACACGGAGCCTTGGTACCTTGGCTAACACTAACGGTTTTAGGCAATGGGATCTAATTGGGATTTCCAAGATAGGGGATATGTGGAGCCGGGGGGCAATCATCACATTCGAAGCCTTGAAAGAAAAATACGGGATGGCAGATACTGAGCTCTATCGCTATACGCAAATCCGACATGCGCTACAAGGGGCCATCCCGGTCGGTACCACACTGGCCGACTCCTCCCCCTTGGAAGATAGGCTCCTAACTGAACATCTTCAAAAGAAAGCAATATCACTCACATATCGTAAACTACTAAACAACCTCCAAGACCCCACGGTAGTACTTCGGAGTAAATGGGAGATAGAACTAAGGGATATAGACGATGAGGACTGGCTACATGCACTAGCTTCTGCAAGAGACGCCTCGATCCCTTCCCGGTTAAAACTTGTACAACTAAAGATACTACATAGAGTATACTATTCACGCACCCTCTTACACAAACTGGGACACATTTCAGAGCCTGACTGCTTGAGGGGTTGTGGTCTCCAGGGAACGTTATTTATTTATTTATTTATTTATTTATGTGACTTTTAAAGCGCTACAATTACCCGAGGGTGTCTCGGCGCTAGGAGCTATGTATAATATCAGTATCCTAGGAACAAGTAAATTCTGAGTCTAAAAGACTAAGGGGCCCTAACAACAGGTGACTTCTGAGTCTAGAGGACTGAGGGGTCAAACCCCTTTGACCCCCTATTGTTCTACCACATACTATGGGATTGTCCTAAAATACAAACATACTGGGCGCAACTCATGTCAGAGATCTCGGAAGCTAGTGGGGTAGAGCTACAACCAGAACCAAGGTGCTGCATATTGAATATTTGGTCACCCACGGATCTTAATAGAGGGCTGCAGACCTGGGCTACACTAGGCATGGCTCTGGCTAAACGTAATATTGCTAGAAAATGGGGGTCTACCCTAATACCTACAAGAACGCAATGGGGGAACGATATGGATGCGGCAATGGTGGCAGAAAGGGCGGTCTATGTACACAGAGGTTGCCCCAAAAAATGGTCCAAAATATGGGGGAAATGGAATGAATATTGAGGCAATATATGTGAACCCCCGCAAGAATTGTCTGACCCCGAGACAAGCCCATAGGCTGGAATACAAACTAAGCTATCTAATATATTCCTGTTGAGTCCCATGGGGGGGAAGGAACCAGAAAAGAAATGGGATACGAAGGTGTTACTGATATACTTGTCTGTTGATGAAAAAGTTATGAATGTGCAACACGTAAAAGACTACCACTTAATAATATTATCATCTAATGGTCATCGTATGTTGTGAGAACACATGTATACTGCTATCTATGATAGAGCGAGAAAAGATGTAACGTACTGATCCTTGTTATGAATAATAATTGTCTATATATATATATGAGGTTAAATACAATGCCATATGTATGTATTACTATGCTGATAAAAAGCCAATAAAAATTGTTAAAAAAAAAAAACCTGCACTCCCCTACACAGCCCCTACATGAGCCTACACAGCCCCACTTACCTCTTCCCACGCGTGGTTCCAATCTTCTCCCCCTTCCTGCTTCCTCTGGCTTCCTACGTCCTCCTCCACAGCAGCAGACCCAGGGAGCAAATGGCCACCGCAACGACATCCAAAAACGGCGTCTGCCCACTACGCATGCGTTGTAAGTACGCATGCGATGTAACAGCAAGTGTACTAAAGGTGACGCATTGTTACATCGCATGCGTACTAACGCTTGCGTAGTAACGGTACGCGAAGAAAAGTCCACGCAGTAACGGATGTTTCCCCTCAAAGCAGTACCCTGGTACAAAAATCCATAGTAGGGTCTAACCCTATCTGTGGTACTCACAGATGTGGCAATTGTCATGCCTGTGACTCTGCCTTGGTTACCTCTGAACTGGAGTGGGGTAAGAAAAAACTCCTTCTAAAAGAGATGACTGTCGCACTACTAATGTGATAGATCTCATTTTAGGTCCTTGTCATAAGGGCTATGTTGGCAAAACGAGCAGAAAGTTTAGAGTAAGGTACAGCGAACATAAATCTTCTATTCGTAACAAAAGTGCTGGTGCCCCTCTAGTTGCCCACCGGCTGGAGAAACAACACACTGTCCAAGAACTTAAATGGCTGATCGTGGAACGTGTCCTCTGCCCTTAAAAAGGCAACATGGATGCCCTCAGATGCAAGAAAGAAGTATTCTGGATTTTTACTTTACAGACTGCAACCACTGGACTCAATGAATCCCTTCCTCTGGAAAATGCTATAATTTGAACTTGAATGGTGTAATGAGGCAAACTGCTTCCTAAATAATCACTAAATGAGGCAGGTGTGCAGAAGTATTGAATTTATTAATATAAAGCTTTCCCGGGAGAGTGCCGAGTGTCCGGTGTTCTCAGTGACTTTCACGCTCTCTGCGCGCATGCGCAGACGCTCACACAATGGCGTCCTCGCGCGCTACGTCGTGACGTAGCACGCGAGAATTAGAGTGCAACTCTACATATCGTCCCCTTTTGTATTAACAACAGAAACATAGCCATTGAAAGTCCTGCGGGATGATTAACTTCACCCCAGTTCAAAGTCTCGGAAGTGGGTGGGTCTTACCACCACTGCCTGCCCGTGTGCGTCTTACCGGAGTGAAGAGGGCTTCCCCGTTGCCCGTCTCTGCAGTGCTCACCACCGTGTCTCTCAGGGTACCCGGCTCTTCTCTCCTCGGGGTCACACTCTCCTCACCATGTTGTTCCCCCGTCTCAGGCATTCCCTGGTCTCCGGACTCCTCACAGTTTCCTTCTGCTCCCAGGTCCTGTTCTTCTGCTGGGGTACTTCCCTCTTTCTCTCTTTGGTCTTGTTGTGTCCTCCCGTTCTCTTCCGGGGACCATTGTAGTATCTTTATGCATTTGGACATGCGGTCTTGGGACCACACATTCCCATCACTGAGCAATGCTGCTCTGTCGTACACTTCTTTCACTTGTAAGGGTTGACTGTATTTGCTGTCTCCTTTTCTTCTTAGTACCGATAATTTGACTCTCACCCATTCCCCCTTCTCAAGGGATGTTTCCTTCACATTTCTCCTCTGGTTGTAGTGCTCCGTATATATCCTTTGGGCCTTCTCTAGGTTGTGCTGCACCAATGCAGGAGACCACTTGCTAGTGATTGTCTTTTCCCTCCATGCTACATTGTCCTTGGTGAAGGGGTGTCTTCCTCTTAATATTTGGAAAGGGCTATACCCTGTGCTGGTGGGGGTGATGCGGTAGGCCCACATCATACTTTGCACTTCCTTCTCCCAGTCTTTACCCAATGTGATGGCGGCTTGGATGGACCCCATTATGACTCTATTGAACCGCTCCACCTGTCCATTACTCGAAGGATGGTATATGGAAGTATGCTTGATTTTGATCCCGTTCCTCTCCGCGTACTTATACCACTTCTCCGAGGTGAATTGCGGTCCATTGTCGCTCAGAATAGATCTTGGATACCTTCCCTGAGGAAGACGGAAGTAAGGAACTTAAGCACAGTCTCTGCGTCCATCTCCTCCTGTATGTGGACCTATGGCCATTTCGAGTACTTGTCAACGAGGACGCACAGATACTTAGGCGTCTCCAGGGTGTCCAGCACAGGTCCCAGAATGTCTACAGACACTTCTTCCCAGGGGTTACTTGGTTGGGCGAACTTTCCCACGACTGGCCTTAAAGGTTTCAGGGTTTTGTCCGCCCTTTGGCATTGATCACACTCTCTCACGTGTCTCTCCACTTGGATATCTACTCCTGGCCACCAGTACATCTGCTTCGCCCTCATCTTGGTTTTCACGATTCCTAGATGTCCTTCATGCAATAACGCCAATAAGTGAGGAACCAATGTTGTCGAGGGGACTACTTTGTCACCCCTGTACAGGAATATACCCTTGTCACCTACTGACAATTCTTCTCTGACTTCATAGAATTTCCGGAGCTCTCCTCGCAATCGTTTCTTCTCTGGCCACCCGTGTATTATGCACTCCTTGACCTCGCAGATGTCCTTGTCTTCTTCATATGCTTGGGTCCACTCCTGATTGCTTATCACCCATTCTGGGTCTTCCATCACAGCTACCATCTCCTCGTTTTCTGCAGACGGGTTGGGTGCACCTTCCATAGCTGAAGCTCTACTGAGGTAGTCTGCTACTTTGTTTTGTGTCCCCGGTATGTATTCCACGTCATACCTGTACTCTAGCAATTTTAACATCATCTTGGCAATGCGTGGCATGGTGCTCGCATGCCCACTCGAGGTGAGCACTTTAACCAATGGCTTGTGGTGTGTCTTGAGTTGGAATCTTGTGCCCCATAGGAATTGGCGGAACTTCCCCATGGCCCACACCACTGCCAGCATCTCTTTCTCGATCACACTAAATTTCTGTTCTTTGGGCGATAGGGATCTCGAGGCGAAGCTGAGGGTCTCCATCGTTCCATCTTTCCTCTCCTGCATGAGGACCGCTCCCAGTCCTTTCTCGCTGGCATCCGTCGTTAATACCGACTGTCCAAGAGGATCGTATCCCTGTAGTGGTAATGACTAATGTCATTCTTTAAGGGTTCAAATTCCTTTTGTGTCTCTTTTGTCCACTTGAACACCCTTTTGTCCCTTATCAGCTGCCTCAGGTGGTGCGTCTTGGTGGCAAAGTGTTGTACAAACTTACTATAATATTCGGCAATCCCAAGGAAGGATCTCACCTCTTCTTTGTTGGTTGGGGCCATGGCGTCACAGATAGCTTTCACGTTAACTCGTTTAGGCGTGATGCCATGTCCTCCTATCTCGTGTCCCAAGTAGGTGACTGACGTCATTCCGAGTCGACACATTTCCCATTCTGCTGTCAGGCCATTGTTCTCTAGCACTCAAAGCACCTTGTCCAGCTTCTTATCATGATCCTTCCGGTCTGTACCCATCACCAGTATATCGTCCTGGAAGTACTGGATACCCTTGGTGTCCTTGAAGAGGCGGTGCATTAGTTTCTGGAACACTGCGGCTGCCGAAGCAAGGCCAAAGTGCATTCTGCGGAACTGATAGCATCCGAAGGGTGTTATGAAGGATGTTAGTTTCCTGCTTGTTGGATGTAGATCTATCTGGTGATAGGAGGAAGTGAGGTCAATGGTGGAGAACCACTTTACCCCCTTCGTCTTGGCCAGCATTTCTTCTATGCGAGGCAATGGGAATTTTTCCACGATCAGGCACTTGTTCAGTTCTCGAAGGTCTACACAAAGACGGACCTTGCCATTAGGTTTCATCGCAAGCACCAGGAGCGCCAGCCATTCCGAGCTGTCTATAAGCTCAATAATTCCATTTTCTTCTAATCTGCGCAGTTCCTGCTGTAGAGCTTCCCTTACGGCTAGGGGCATGCTCCTGACCTTGTGGGACATGGGCTCAGAGTTCTCTTTGAGTACGATCTTATGTGTGAACTTCTCCAGCTTGCCGACTTTCCCGCCAAACACTTTCAGGAAGCCGCTCTTCCTCTTCTCCAGGTCTGGGTCCAATTTTACCCCCAGGTCACCTTGGTCCACCCATCCTAGGACTGATGGGCCTTTCTCCACTACATACAATTTGCACTCCGCACTCCTTCCCCTGAATTCGAAGGTTAGAGTTCTGTATACGACCATAGGAATGGGTTTGCCTGTTTACGACACTGGTCGTATATCCGGTGGTTCTAATTTTGGGCCCAAGGTTGGTCTGAATTCTTCATCCCACACTGCTCTTTGGACGATGGTGTATGGGGATCCCGAGGCTACTACGATCTTGATTTTCACTCCTCCTATCACCATGTCGCATTGTGGTTTGCGGGAACACTTACAGTCAATGCCCAGCACTTGTCCTTCCACACATAGTACATTGTCTTCCTCATCCAGTTCTTCTTCTTCTTCCTGTTGATCCTGTGCCACGTACTTCACTATGGGTCTCTTCATTTTCCGGCGACATACCTTTTCGTAGTGGCCTACTATGCCGCAGAACATGCATTTTGCTCTGAACGCCGGACAACGTTTGTCCTGGGCTGCATGGGCCTGGCTTCCGCACCTGTAGCACGTGGTCTTGCTTTCTTTGTTCTGCTTCCATGGTTGTCCTGGTTTCCCCATCCACTTGTTTGCCCATCTTCCTTCCGTCGTCGTGGCTTTACTCCTTCCCAGCGGCTCTGCGTCATCCACTTTGTTCACCATGGTCTTCTGGACAGCATCTCTTTTAGCCGCGTTGGCACACCGTTTCGACAACTCAGCCTTTTTTACCATGGCTATTACTTCCTTAAGCGATGCTTCTCCGTTTACCCACAATTTGTCTTGCACTGTCTTATTGGTGGTGTGCATGACTATCTGATCTTTTATGAATTCGTCATGCAGGGGCCCGTACTTGCACGTTACTGCCAACTTCCTCAATGCTGCGACGTAGTCATCTATGGATTCGCTGGCTTCTTGTTTCCTCTGCTAGAAATTGTAACGGTCAATAGAGACGCACACCGTGGGACGGTAGTGGTTGTCGAGATCTTCTAAAGCGTGCTTAAATACATCGTCATCTGCGTTTTGTCTGGGTGTGGGCACCAGGTTCTGAAAGACTCTTATCCCTTCCGGGCCTAGGTTGTGCAGGAGTATCCTTCTCTTCCTCGCACTGGGGAAGGCTTCCCCATTTTCGTCTTCTAGGGCTTCAATATAGTTCTTGAAGTACTCTCTCCAGTCCTCCCACTTCATTTGGGGCTCTCCTGGCTTGGGTAAAAACGGGATTGGCGTCGTGAGTGAAGACGCCTGCGCACTCATTTCTGCGCGTCTTTCTGGTTCCACCCCTGGACCTCTCGGCTGCCCGGCGCGCTTGCACCCTCACCTTGCACTTGGGTTGGTCGGGGTCCTTCTGCGCCTCCTTCTCTGTTTCCTGTTGACTCCGCCAGGGCCTCTGTGGGGTGCAGTTACGTCCCTGTATTCACCTCCCTCAGTGTCCTTCCTCTGTCTCTGTTTGTGCGCCTTCAGGTCTCCCCACTGGTTACTTTCCTTTTTTTATTTCACCGTGTCAGCATGAAAAGAACAAACCACAGACATCACATGTTGTACAATAATACATTACATACATTTTTCCGGTAACAACCTCGCAAATCACAGATAGTATAGCACTACATATGGTATGACGCATCAAAATAATAGTGATATGGCATGTTTGTTTTCGCCTCAAAATATCCGGGACACCTATCTCCCTCCCCTGCTGGGGCACTGACAGACATCAACAACTGCATACTCATGTGCACCACTGCACGTATTGCCATTAAATTTCAGATTTTTGTTTTGCTATGGCTCCCTCTCTCCTATCCCTCCCCATCGCTCTCTTGTTGTGCCAGCAGATAATCAACCAGCGGTTGCCAGTAATCTTTTGGTCTTGAGGCCTAGGGCAGTTCCTCCTCATATACCCCCATCGTTTCTTTACAGTAGACCATATCTGTGATCCAGTCTTTAAATCTAGACGGTCTTCTACTTCCCCATTTTATTGAAACACGTCTTTTTGCCAATAGTAACGCTACTGTTAGCAGTTTCCGCCTTCTGATCTGTTTAATTCTGTAAGTGCCCAGCAAGCATAGTAGTGGAGTGTTTGGGATGTGTTCTTTCAACATATGTGTCAATGCAGTTGTTACCTCCTGCCAGTACTCAGTTTGGCCTGAACAGCTCAATGCTAGATGTAGGAAGTCTGCCCGTGGAGCCTGGCATCTCTGGCACCTATCATCAGCTCTAAGGCCGTATTTATGTAGTTTGAGCGGAGTGTAGTAGGTTTGGTGCATGAACTTGAAGTGGATAATGCGTAGGTTACAGTTGGATGTGAGTAGCGCAGTTTGAGCGCAGCTGTACTTCCATTCTTCTTCCGATATAGATGTGCCTGTTTGTTCTACCCAACGTTCTAGGGATCTGTTTGCTACCTCCCTCTGTTCGTGTTGAGATGCTGTATATAATTTGGTGACCAGGCTCGCCCTCGATGGTGCTGTTAATAAAACTTGCAAATCCTGCAATGTCGGTGGTTCCTCCGGAAATGTATCATAAAGGTCTTTTATTGCTGCCCTAAGTCCATGATAAGCAAAGATTTTTAATGGTGTTTGATGGGCACAAAGCTCCGGGCTGTGCGGAGTTATATACTTATTCTGAGGGAATATCGAGCCCATTGTCTTGAGGCCCATGTCCGCAAGTTCACCGTACATCTTCTGTTCGCAGGTGACCGATAACTTGGGGTGGTTCGCTAGTGGGAGGGCTGGTGCGTACACTGGGACTTTTTGTGCTCGAGCTGCTAGTGTATGCCACGCTTTAGACCTGCATTTGACTGGTTGTATCGTCTCGTTGGGGTAATGGCTCACTGTCTCTACCATGTATTGCCTTAGCTTTTTAGGGAGTACACTATCTGCCTCCACCGCAATGTGTGGTATATATGCATGTGGCTGTACCCAATAGTGTGTGTGTTGCGCCTGCGTGCAGTAGTAATAGAGCTGGAAATCCGGTGCCGCAAAACCCCCCAAGTGGTACGGCTGTGTAAGTGTCTTCCACCCCACTCGCGGGTGCTTCCCAGCCCACGTGAGCCTCTGTAGCGTCAAGCGTAGTTTATCGAAAAATGCATTTGTGAGCCATACAGGGATGTTGCAGAATAGGTACAAAAACCTAGGCAAAACCACCATTTTCTTCAACGCAATCCTGTCAGCTAAGGACAATGGGAGTTTGATCCACTTTTCAATCGTGTCCTCCAGTTTGTTCATGGCCACCCCGTAGTTTTCTTTTAGCACCACTTCTGGGTCCCGATGCACCCAGATTCCCAGATATTTCACCGGGCCTGATTCCCATTTCAATGGGTAGTCCAGAGAGGGCTGCGCAGTCACCACTGTCAATGGTATTAGAACCGACTTGTCCCAATTTATACTGAGGCCTGCATGTTGTTCATATACAACATATTCCCTGATCAACGGATTCAGGTTTGTATACGGGTAGCTAGTGTAGAGCACCATGTCATCCGCATACAGCGAAATCCCAATAGGTCGTAGGGAAAACTGCAGCGCCGACTCTGGGTGTTGTTGTCTGATTTTACACGTCAGCGGCTCCACGATTAGCGTGAACAGTATCGGGGACAATGGGCAGCCCTGTCTAGTCCCACGACTAATCCCCAAGCTGTCTGAGGTGGAGCCATTGATGCGCACTCTTGCCCTGGGGTTATTATATAATAATTCTATCCATTTAAGGAACGGTGGGGGGAATCCCATCCTCGTCATGACAGTAAACATGAACTCCCACTCCACTGAATCAAACGCCTTAGCAGGGTCAAGCAGTGCCGCTGTCGCTGGTAGTTCTGGATTCAAGCACTGGTACATTGTAAATATCGTTCGTACGTTTTGTGTAGTTGACCTAGTGGGTACGAAACCCGCCTGATCTGGCAGAACTAGTAGCCCCTGCAGCAATTTTATCCTTGTAGCTAAGATTTTTGCTAGGATTTTAACATCTATGTTTATAAGGGAAAGGGGTCGGTAAGATTCGCATTTAGTGATATCTTTTCCGGGCTTAGGAAGAGCAATCAGCAATGCCTCACGTAAAGTCTCCGGCAGGAGCCCCTCCTTGTATGATTCTTCAAACATTTAGGCTAAATATGGTAACAGTAGATCCTTGTATTCTTTGTAAAATTTGCCCGGCAGACCATCTAGACCCAGAGCCTTGTTATTTGGGAGCGAGTTTATGGCGTCTGTAAATTCGTCTTCCGTCAGATGGTGTCCCAAAAACTCTCTATGCGCGTCTGATAGCCAGGCTAATTTGATATCATTTAAGTAGTCTTGTATCTCCTGTCTGGATTTGGCGACCTGTTAGGTGTATCAATTGTAGTAGAACTTCTGGAAACTGTCAAGTATAGTTGGTGTGTCATAAACCATATCCCCCTTTCTATATGTGTTATTTGGGTGGTGTTTCGTGCAGCCTTAATTTTATGTGACAGCACTCTGCCGGGTCTAACTCCCTCGCCATACGCTCTAGCTTTGTGGTGTTTTGCTAGATATTTAATTTCCGTGTCGGCATAGTCATGGTATTCATCAACTTTGCGCCTAATGTATGCCTGAATTGAGTCTGACTGTGAACGCGCATATTCTTCTTCTAACTGTCGAATGTCCGTTTCTGCCTTAGCTAGTTGTTGTCTTATATTTTTAAGTATCCCTGCATGTTTCCCAATGCAGTGTCCTCTTATGGTGACCTTGAAGGCCTCCCATAACGTCCGCGCGCTGTCCACTGATCCCTCATTTGTTCGGAAGAATTGCTCTATAGCCTGCCTTAATTCCGTTCTGTATACCTGATCTTTCAGTGCCGACTGCCGGAGCCGCCATGTGGCGTGTGTGTGGGTATCTCCAATACAAAATGTACCGGGGAGATAATGTTTTTGGCAGTTGGTCAATTTTCATGATCCATGTACTGATCTCACGTGTAGTTAGCCAAAAATCCAACCTCGACCAGGAGTTGTGCGTCAGTGAAGTGCATGTGCCCTCTCTTCTACCCGGGTGTCTCATGCGCCACACATCCACCAGTCCCCATTCTTCCATAATGTCCAGTAGGGCTCTGGCCGCTTTCCGCCCCTGTCTGTCTGTGCCAGCCGATCTGTCCAGCTTGGGATCTAAACATGTGTTAAAGTCGCCTCCCCAAACTATATTCGTCGGTTGCATGTTTCTTAATGTGGAACCCACTTTATCATAGAATACTGGGTCATCTATGTTTGGACCATACACATTTACCACCGTGACATCTGTGCCGCCAAAATTTCCACGCAAGACAGCGAGCCTGCCCTGGTCGTCCACTACTGTGTCTATTATAGTGTAAGGGAGATTACGTCTAACAAGTATCAACACCCCTCTAGCATAGTTTGAGTATGATGACATAACCCGTGTCTGCGCCCACCTACCCCCAATCCTGTTTTCTCTTGTAGGGGATAAATGTGTCTCCTGTATACAGGCCACGTCTATTTTGTGTCTGTCTAAATATGCCAACACTTTTCTGATCTTGCGTGGATCCTGCAGTCCCCGCACGTTCCACGTAAGGAGGGATAGCGTCCTAGTCTGACTCAAAGTGCTTGC
The DNA here is from genome assembly GCF_964261635.1 of Lissotriton helveticus. Lineage (NCBI taxonomy): Eukaryota > Metazoa > Chordata > Amphibia > Caudata > Salamandridae > Lissotriton > Lissotriton helveticus. The sequence continues at coordinate 429,970,024 of NC_136063.1, forward strand.
CATATGATCGTGTAAAATAAACGTGCATTAGCAATGGATTTTGCAGGCTGAGGTATGACCTGATGTAGGAGTCTGAGTCTGTGGACCTCTCTAGCCGAACGGTGCATTTTACATATCCTCCTCCCCTCCCCACTCCCACTTCGTTGTTTACCTTGCAACGAAGACATGTACCCTCCCCTTTCCATTCTTTTACCCCGTCTCAAAAACAAGTACAGTTGTGTTATGCACTGGTGGGCGTAAGCTGCCTTGACATATCCCCTGCTATAAAACAACACAGGGTGGGGCATCTTTAAGCCTAAACTAGCACTATACGAGTGCACCTCAACCTAATATGAGTAATTAACACTGTGACAAAGCAGAACATAACTCAAGCAATCGGAAACCCCATGAGAACTGGAATATCAACCAAGCAACATGACCGATTCAAATAATGGCAATGTCACATCGGGCACTTATCTGGGATGCTGATCAAAGTTACTTCGCCCAATGCTATAATCAGGCCATTGCTCATCTGAATGTCTTGTCCGTCACCAGCAGGCCCATTTTTTAAACCTTTCCTTTAAATGTATTGTGTCCCGCCAGGACTCCTTGCCAAAAATGTCATCTCATAGTTCCCCGCATGTACATTATGTAGCAACCTGTGCGTGGTCCGGGCCTGCCTTCTACTCCACGTCTGACAAGGCATCTCTGTCTTGTGGTCTATCCCGCGGTCATCTCCTGCGTTCGCCTTTCGGTTTTTTCAGTTGTATGTATTTCAATACATCCTTGGGCTCGTTAAAGATTTTTGTGGCTCCTTCATCCGTAACCTTTAATCGCGCAGGGTACAGCATAGCGTATGGGATTTGCAACTCACGTAATTTTTATTTTGCTGTCCCGTACTTCTTTCTCGCTTCCTGCACTGCTTGAGTGAAATCTGGATATAGAGCAATGTCCATGCCTTCATGCCGGAGCGTCCCAATCTCCCTCGCCTTCCTCAGTGCCGCATCTCTGTCTCTATAATTTAAAATCTTCGCTATTATAGGCCTGGGTCTGCCGCCTACTGGAGGTTTAGGAGCCAAGGATCTATGCGCTCTCTCTATAATAAAGACCTCCGAGAATGTTTCTCTCCCCAACAGTGTTATCAGTAGTTGTTCAACATACTGTTCCATGGGGCCGGTGTTGGGGGTTTCCGCCACTCCCATTACTCGTATATTAGATCTTCGAGACCTGGCTTCTAAATCTTCTGCTTTCGCCGCCATCGCCTCCAGTCGCTTGTCCATGCCCGCCTACTTGGTCGTTAGTTGGTTATTCGTGTCCTCCACATCTGATATCCGTCTTTCCGCCATGTCTATCCTCTCTGTGTGTCTGCCCAGTCTCTCAGACATGCGGCCCAGTCTCTCAGACATGCGGTCCACTTTGTGCGTCAGCGTGTCGACCTTACCGTCGATGTTGGACAGTGTTGTTTGTATTGATTGAAATATCGATTGGACGTTATCTGCCGGGATTCCACCCGATTGCGACCCCGATGGCAAGGGTGCTTGTTGCTCTGTCTCTGGCTGGTCTGGAGCCTTTTTTGTTGCTTCAAAGTTTATCTTTGGCTGATTTCTGTCCGGTTTTCCCATTGTTGCTGCATTGAGATGATCCTGACTCCCTAGTCTGGCTCGGCAGCTGTGCGCGGTCCACCTGCTCAATTTAGCCAGGCCCAGTCGTTATTGTGGTGGTCTCGCCCCTTTTTGCCCGGGGCGTCCGCGCTTATTCTGCTCACGGGTGTTTCAGATCTCACACAGCTCTGCAGTGATCAGCTACCTATCACGGTCTGTCCAGGTGTTCCGTCTTATTTGTTTAAGTCGCTGGTCTCAAAGTATGGTTCCATACACAACCCCTGTTAGAAGTTGTCTGTCAATCGGTCCTATCTCTTGTTACAACTCCATGGGCGCCATTTTGTACAATAAACAGTATGAATCACTTGTATGCTGCTTTGTTGAGCTCCGTGGCTGCAGACTGTCCTTATGTGGGCTGCAGTCAGCTGTGTCTGCTATTTTTTTTTTGTAGTCCACCTGGGTTTCCCTGCAGCCTATCTGCGTGTATTGTATTTTCCTCTATTCTGTGCTGGCCTCACAGTGGTCTCGTAGCTTTATGTGGCTTAATTACATCTATGCGCTGTCGTGAACCCCACTTCTGCCCTCCCAAGCAAGGTACCACAGCCTCTTGGGTTCACACGGTCTGGACTCCTTCAGTGCCGTCGCTGCCAACTTGCACCAGCTGCGCCCTTCTCCCGTGTTCGTACCACACGGCGCCAGGCGGGTCCCTCAATGCCCCACGCTTACACTACAGGCTGCGCCTCCAGCTCCGCCGGGGCGAGGGGTGTTCTGGTAACCCTCACCCTTTTGCGCATTTACCGGGAGGGAGCTGCGGGTTCCCGCAGGGCTAGCGGCCGATCGGTACCTTTTTGTTGGTGCTGCGGCACTGCCTATGTCCGACGCCGGTCATTCCAGGCGTCTCAGCCGGCGTGCGTGCCGTGCGTCACGGCCTGTCCCACCACCACAGGCCGCGGCTTGGGCTTGGGAAGTCATCGGCAGGCCCCTCAGAACTTCGGGCTTGTAATTCCGCACTCACAAGGATCCCGCTTCACCACGGACCTCTACACAGGTGACGGCAGACCAGCGATTATTAGTAAAAGGCTGAAGTGCCTCGTTTTATGCAGGATTGGTCTGATAGATTGTGTGCCCCTCGAGGAGCTTGCTCAAAGCGCGGCCATCTCTTGTCTCGGCTATTTCCGCCCCACACTGGTTACTTTCCTTGCTGCACTTTCTTACTGTATGGTACCCTTGCCTCTGGTACCTTAATATTTTGGTGCAGCTCTCTCCCTTTCCTCGCGCCTCTGCCAAGCTCTCCCGCTGTGTTGCCTCTCTAGTGCTGCCTGTGGTTCCTCGTAGTGGACTTCTGGCTTGTGTCTGTCTCTTCTGGTGATCGTTCCGTTTAAAAAAAAAAAAAAAATTTTATTCTTTTTATTAAGATTAGAATCACGTAATATAAACATGGTCACATCATAAAGCGTCTTAGGCGTACAATAGATCAAGCAAGGAACATACAGTTACATCCGATGTATGGCAATAGGTTGCGACAGATCAAAGCCACTAGGGGTCTACCTCAAGCACCGAACGCCGGTGCTGGGGGGGGTTCACAGAGGCCGCCTCTATATTCGTTCCATTTATCCCATACCTCCCTCCATTTCTTGGGACATCCCCGGGCAACGTATACTGTCCTCTCTTGTAACACGCACCAATCCATGTCACGCTTCCATGCCGCTATCCGTGGAAGCGTGGTCGCCCCCCACAGTCTTGCTATATTGCGTTTAGCTATCATCTGCCCAAGCGTGACCCAGAGCCTGCCCCTTCCTGGTAAGTCAGTAGGCTCCCATATATTCAGGATGCAGCGCTTCACTTCAGGACGCAACTCAGCTCCCCACACGTCCTGCAGACAGCGAGTCACCTTTCTCCAGTAGGCCTGCAGCAGCGGACACTCCCAAAGCATGTGTAAGAAGGAGCCAGCCATCCCGCATCCTCTCCTACACCCGTCATCCTCGCATCTGCCCATCTTCCTCAGCCTTGTGTTCGATATATATACCCTGTGTAGGATTTTGAGTTGAATGAGCTGCAATCTAGCTGAGATAGCCACCTCCCTAGGGGAGGCCAGCACGCTCCTCCACTCCTCCTCGTCAATTACCAGACCATCAGCCTCCCACCTATGTTTAAGGCCCAGTAGTAGATCAGGAAGGTTGTTGATCAGTTTCTTGTATGTGAGGGAAATTGTGTGTTCCTGAAGATGGACATCTAGCAGCCTGTCCTCAAGAGGGGACGACTGTGGGGGCACTGTGCCGCGCTGGATGTTTTTTTCCAGTGAGTGACGGACTTGGAGGTAACGGAAATATTCAGTGTCCGCTAGCTCATAGGTAGCCTGCAAGGACGAGAAGGCCTTGACCCCTCCGGAATCCCAAAGATCTCCAATATTGGATATTCCAATAAGGTCCCAATTCCTGAACCCCTTGGTTCGACCCAGTCGGCCAAGCTGCTCGGAGGCCCAGAGTGGGGTGGCCATTGTGAGCTTGTTGTGCCAGCCCATAGTGCGTTGGACAATGTGCCAAAGCTGCACCGAGTGGAGCGTGGGCCCCATAAGTGGGTGTCTACCAGGCCGAGATTATAGTGCCACCTCATAGTTGCCTCCCGGTAGGAGCCACCTGTCCATGTTGTACCCCGGATCGTTTCCGTCACAGTAGGTACCCTGATTAATAGCTGAGAGGTGTGCAGCCCAGTAATATCTGTGGATGTCGGGAAGAGTAATTCCTCCGTCATACCACCCCAAAGTCAATTTCTGAAGAACTATTTGAGGTGCCCCGGACCATAAGAGGCGTCTCTGCGCCGTCTCAACAGCTGCAAAGTACGAAGGAGGAACAAGGTCAGGGTAGTTCTGAAGGATGTAGAGAAACCTAGGCAACGTCATCATTTTGAAGAGCGCCGCCCTTCCTAATAGCGAGACCGGGAGTTTCTGCCAGTTCGTGGAGTCACGCTTTAGTCTCTGAAGGGGCAGGAGCAGGTTCTTATCAAACATGGCTGTCTTGTCTCACGACATAAACATTCCCAACTACGTGAAGCCCTCGGTGACCACCTTCATGGGGCAGCCGCGTGGCAGAGTGGGGGTTGGAACCGTGCAGGACGTACAGGAGGGACTTACTCCAGTTGATGCTGTATCCGGAGTTTTTCCCAAAGTTAGTAAAGATGTCCAGGGTGACTATCAGTGATTTCCGGGGTCGCGAGAGGTAGAGGAGGATGTCGTCTGGGTACAGGGAAATCCTGTCCTCCCAACCATCGGCCCACCGAAGTCCCTTTAATGAGACATCCTGCCTGATCCAGGTGGCCAGTGGCTCGAGGGAAAGGGCAAATAGAAGGGGCGAGAGCGGGCACCCCTGACGGGTCCCTCTCTCTAGGACAAAGGGCTCCAAGACTTTGTTGTTCACGACCACTTGAGCTAGTGGCTGTGAGTAGAGGAGCCTCACCCATGAGATGAAACTGGGGCCAAAGCCCAGTTTACGAAGGACTGCCATCATATATGGCCATTCGAGTGTATCGAAGGCCATTGTGGCATCAAGAGACACCACTACCGCATCTTCGTCTAGTGTATGGCACCTCCCCAGCACTCCATTTAACCGCCGGAGATTGAGTGCTGTGTTTTGGTGAGGCATGAACCCGGATTGGTCCGGGTGGACCAACGTGGTGAGAACCGGTTGCAGTCTGTTGGCCAGGACCTTTGCTAAAATCTTAGGTTCAGCGTTTAATAAGGAAATAGGCCTGTATGAGGCACACAGCTCCCGGGGCTTACCTTCTTTCGGGATCGCCACTATCGTTGCTAATCTTTGGTCACGTGGGAGTGTCCCCTTGGACCTACTTTCGTCAAACATACATTTTAGGTAGGGGCCAACCGCATCAGGTTTGAGCTTATAGAGCTCTATCGGAAGGCCGTTAGGCCCAAGCGCTTTGCCAGAGCGGAGATCTCCGATAGCGCGTTCCAACTCTGCAGTTGTGAGCGGGCCCTCTAGGAGTTTGTGCTCCTCGTCAGCGAGGATCGGCATCCTAAGGTCCGCTAAAAGTGCGACCGAATCTTCCTCTGGGCAGTCTGACCTCCTGCTGTAGATTGCTTGGAAGTGGCTGGCGAATTCAGTGACTATTTTGCGTGGTTCCGTAATGACAGTACCATCCGTCGTGTGTATCTCAGCCACCACCTTACTGGCTTGCTGTTTCTTGTCAAGCCACGCCAGGAGTTTACCCGCCTTATCCCCCTGGTCATAAATCCTGCCCTCCCTAGAAGCCGCCGTTTTTTTGGCCGCCTCCGTGGCCACTGCACGGTACTCTGCAGTTTTTAGGGATAGCCGGTCGCGTACCCCCTGTGGTCCGTCAGCATGTGCCGCATCCTCCAGCGCCCTCAGGTCAGCCTCAATCGCGACCAATTGAGCCTCCTTATCATTACGCTGACCGGCAATTGCTGAGAGGGCCTCACCTCTGAGGACTGTTTTAAACGCCTCCCACAGTGTAATCGCTGAGTCCACTGTGCCATCATTACTGTTAAAATAGTTAGTCAAGGATTGAGTCAGGGCCTTACGTGTGTCCTCATTGCGGAGGTGCCATGTATTAATAGGAGCTACGCATCCCTCCCTCCTGTCACCGACCGTTAAATGGGCCAGGACCGGCGAGTGGTCTGAGATACCTCTTGCCAGGTGCGTTGCCGCTCGCACCACCGTGTCACGGTGCATGGGGGTGAGGAGGTAGTCGAGGCGGGAGAAGGAGTAGTGCGGCCCTGAGAACAAGGTGTATTGTGTATCTGTGGGGTGCGCTAAACGCCATATGTCCGTGAGGCTGAATGTCCTGAGGAAGTCTTCCAACCATTTCTGACCCCGTGGTGTGTCCCTAGGTGGCAGTCTATCCATTGTACCGGAGGCAACCGCATTAAAGTCTCCCCCTACAAATAACTGCCCATCCGGGAGGGATAGGAGGAGTGTTCCGAGGTCAGTGTATGCCTGTGACTGGAGACCAGGCGGGATATATGCGGACACAAGAGTAAGCCTGCGACCCTCCCATGAGCCTGCGACTGTGGCGAAGTGCCCCTGTGGGTCAGTGTCAATGTGATCAGGGAGGAAGGGAAAGGAGCGCCGCAATAGGATACCCACCCCTCTGGACCCCGTAGTGAAGCCGGAGTGTGTTGCTAGCGTGTAACCGTATCTGTTCAGGGCGTGGCATGTGTTACCCAACAGATGTGTCTCCTGTAACATCACCACGTCAGGCAGGTGGCGCTTCACCAATTGCATAACCATTGTGTGTTTGAGTTTATCCCCCAGCCCATTAACGTTCCAACTAAGGATCTTGAGGCTTTTGTCCCATTTCTTAGCTACATCCACGTTTCACTGACCGCTTAGCTCTCGAGATCTCTGCACGCCCTTTGACCTTCTCGGTTCCTGCCATGAGTGACCACACGAACCATGCCCCCCCTCCCCAACATTCACCAACACCCCCCTCCACTCCCTGCCTTCCCCCCTCCCCCTGACCCCCAACCCATTCCCCTTCGCCCTTCCCAAAACATCAACCCCCCTCCCTGCTCCCTGCTCTGTAGGTTTCAAACTACCCACTGCCCCAATTAGCAGAGCGCCTTTCGCCCAACCCATACCCAGGAGTGAGGAACCGCCCCGTCCCGAGGAACTTTAACAGGGGAACGTGTGCCGGCCCCAACTCCTGCCGCCAGGCCTACGCTGCCCCCAAACCCCAACAGCCCCCCTGACATGAAGCACCGCAATACAAACTCAGAGTCCCGGAGACTACAAGCCACTCTAAGTAACATCCCCGCGGTCAGCAGAGCGCGGCCGCCACACTTTAACATTATACATTACAGTTCAGCAGTGTAGTGTCCCAAGTTGGATGTCCTCAACGGCCAGCAGCATCTCGACTTGGGTCCCAGCGGGGACTGGCCGATCTGGAGCGCCACGACCGTTGGCTCAGCGTGTCGCATTCGGGTTTTTCCGTGGTAGACTCAGGCGATGGGCCCCGATGTTCTCGCCAAGAGCCTCGATCTTGTCGGCCCTCGGCCGCCGGCGCCGCCGTGTCCAGCCATTCCTGGACCCCGGCAGGTGAGGTAAAGAACAGTGATTTGCCCTCCTCTATGATTTTGAGCTTGGCTGGGAAAAACATCATGTATTTAATGCCTCGCTCCCGGAGTGCCGCTTTCACTCCCAGAAAAGAGCGCCGTTTCTGCTGGACCTGCAAGGTGAAGTCGGGAAAGAAGCGGATGATGGCTCCCTCGAAGTGTAGATCGCCCTGTTGTCTTGCCGTCTGGAGAATTGCGTCCCGATCCCTAAAGTTCAGGATTTTTGCTATCATGGTTCTAGGCGGGGCCCCCGGCTTCGGTTTCGGGACAGGCGCTCGGTGGGCCCGTTCAATTGTAAATATCTTGGATAGTCTTTTAGGTTTCAGGTGTTGGAGGATCAAGTCTTCAAGACACAGTTCCACGCTCTGCCCCTCCGTTCCTTCCGGAACATCTACCACGCGAATATTACTTCTTCTGACTCTCCCTTCCTGGTCCTCGAGGCGAAGGGCCATCTGACGATGTTGGTGTACCAGCTCGTTGATCCGACTTTCCAGCCGTTTTTGGGAAACCTGCAGAGCTTTGATGTCTGTTTCGTTCGATTTTTTTTTTTTTTTTTTTTTTTTTAAGGGTTTTATTGAAGAAAACAAGAGAAATTTACATATATCGGGTGTCATACATAGAATACAATTTTGTGATAGGTGAGCGAAGAAATCAATGTGGAAAATTCAATTCAGAGGAGTATGCAATGTCAACCAAGTTTGGTACATCAATAAGGAGAAGTACGATCAACAATCTAGCAAAGTAGCAGCCAGCAGGGCTCACCCACCCATAGTTCAGGATAATGAAGATCAAGTCAGACACCCCGATACATAGGAAATCAATACAGGATAAGCAACCCGTCTCTCGTAAAAGAAAAAAGGAAAGAAAAAAAAAGGCCATAGAACTAAACTAAGGCAAAATAACAAACCCCTCCCCGATCCCCCCACCCTGCACCCCTGCAATGGCTACGGCCCATCCCCACTAACAGTGTGCCTGTCGCCCCGTAACTAGACCTAAAAGAAGGGGAAAAGAAAGAGTGGAGGAAGAAATAGCAAACAGGCCCCCGGTCTCCCTTACTCCCCGCCAGTAGCAACCCGCCCCTACACGTATCCAGAATAATACAATGCAGCGATAAAAGTCAGACGGGGGGAGTTTGTAAGAACCACCCGACTCCCGCGCTAGTATAGGTTACAAATCCCGTATCAAATGAAGTCATTGTGCAAACCCATCCAGTCAAAGTCAACCCTGGCCACTGCGATTTTTCATGCAAGCCCCGTCCGCTCGATCCGCCATCCTAATGAGAGTATCAAAATGTTGAGAAAGTTCAAAGACAGTACGGAAGGATTGAGGCTAGGATAATAGTACACAAAGTATAAGGGTCAAACGATGTCCGCTGTCCACCAGAGATAAATCGCTAGAGCGTATTTGAACCATCCAGGAGAAAAAGGGTGAGGTAACAATCCTACAGTCACTGGAGAACTCATTCTGAAATATAAGATCATCCATGTCCATCTGGGGCGGCATCGGCATAGGGCATAATGTGAATTCGATAGTCCGGGGCTTGCTAGCCGTCGTTCGGGGGTCGACAAAAGATACAAAGTCTGGCTTCAGCGCGGGGCCCTCCGTCTCAGACGCTTCCTGCTCCGCGGGTAAAACAGCATTTTCCAGAGCCAACAAAGGGTCGGAGTCCGGCCTACGGCAGATGATATCAGCCGCTACGACCATCCTCTGGATGATGGCGGTGACCTGTGAATGGAGCTCCCCAATGGCGGCCATTACAGTATGCAGCGACGGTATACATTCCACCCGCTCCATCGCCCCTCGCGAAGCGACCAAGCAGGTCTCTGAACCCCGGAGGTCAACTACTCCGGGGCACCAGGCACAGGCAAATCCAATGACAACTGTGGGCACTCTCAAAAGCGCGATCTCAACACCGTCGCCGCCAGTGAGGAACCAAGCCCGTCGACCCCGGGAGCCCAACGGGGCCTCCAGGCAGCGGATTCCCGACCACAGCAACCGATGCGTCACGCCGCCTTAGCTGCGAGATAAAACTGCCACCGATCCACCATCCGAAACGGACAAGTAATACTCCACTTCGGGAGACCGGACGCCACTCATGTCCCGCGGCCGATGTTATTCAACTCCAACCCGGCTGGGTTAGAAATCAAGGCCCCGGCTTCAACTCTGGGTTAGGCCAAGAATGGAACACGGCGTATCGTCATTAGTCAAGCAGCTAGAAATTCCGGGATTGCACCTTTAGAGTCAGGAACACCTCAGCTGCACGGGAGTCCGGTGAGAAATCAGGATAATCGTCAGGATGTGTGAGCAACTGAAGGAGGTCGGCGGAGCCGGGAGCTTATGGGGCCATCTTGGTTGCTAGCGTGGCTTCACCTCCTGTTTCGTTCGATTTTGACCGATCCGTGGTCTTACCCAAGTCTGTGCGAATCAAGTTCATTTCGATGGGGATTTTATCCATTTTCGTTTCGAGATTGGCCCCTAGTGTTTGGATTGCCGCCATGATGGAGGTTAGGAATGGCTCCGTGAGGCCCGTCTGATCTCCGGCCGTCGCTCCCGGTTGTCCTTGTCCCAGCGGTACCAGGTATTTGTCCAGTTTATTCGTCTGGGTGGCTGTTCCTCCTTTGGACCTCATGAAGAGCTGGTGGTTGTGAGAAGTTGGCCTGATATGCAGTGTTCACTATTCTAGTGATCACTATGTATCAGTCCAAACGACCCTTATTGATGATTGGTTGTAAGTCAACCTCATAGACCAGCTATCCTAGTAGCATGGACAAGAGCAGTCTTTAGGCTAAACTCTAGAGGGCGTGTTAAGCCAGCTGTTTTACACCACATTTACCCTTTGAACACCAAGTGAAAGGACACCACACAAGTTGTTATGAAAATAAAGTATATTTATTTATAGCAAGACTACCCTGAACTCTTTATGAGTCAGGGAGCTGAGCACAATACAAAACTCTTAAGAAAACACTTTAAGTTGCACAATTTACACAAATGCCCGAGGGGCACGAAAAACCATATACTACAAAAGTGGAATGCGAATTACTAGCAGGCAAGTAACTATTCTCAAAGGCTTTGGGATCGCTAGGACTAGACTACTGAACCTTTAGATTACGAGCAGGAGGCCTAGGGAGATCGGGTGCAGAGTGTGCACTCTCACGCGGGATGCGGAACAAAGTCTATGGAGGCTAGTAAATGCAAAGTTACAGTTATCGGACGAATCCGACTAGATAGGCTGAAAACGAAAAAGGATCTGGACACTTAGATAGTTAAGCTATGCTGGAGCACCGAAATGCTCAGGTTACCTAGCCCAGGGGCTGCGGCTGCATAGGTCTGAAAAGACGTCGGGAATCCTCGTTGCAGTCTATGGAGCCTGAAAGAAGAAGTTGCTGGCAGGCGACCAGTGATGAAGTTCGATGTGATCCAAGCCTGGATCCATGAAGATGGATACCTGTAAGCAGAGGGGACCAAGTCCTGAATCACTAGCCAGTGATTAGGTGGGCACCAGGATGGCACCGGGCGAAGTCACCTCGACCAGGTGAGTGGACGATGCTGGACTCTGCAGTCTCTCGGACCAGGAGGCGTTGTCGGCGACCAGGATGGAGGTGCGAGCTGTCCCACGGTGGTATCTGCTGTCGACGTCGCTGGACCCAGGATTGGGGCAACAACTCTTGGCAAATGCAAGCCCACGCGGTGGACTCAAAACGGCGTCTGGAGTGGACCAGGAGGGTCCGGGGTGCTCCTCTGTTGGAGGGGAGCAAGGGCCAGTCTGGAGCAACCAGACCAGCGGTGTTGTCGTCGTGGTTCGTCGTCAGAAGGGCCACTAGCCAACGGGCAAGTGACCTGGACAACGCGGTGAGCAGCAAAGAGCAGAAGGGCCCCACGCAGATCTCGTGGATGCTGGGGGGCTGGACTTCAGTGCTGGAGCTGCTCAGGGTCGGGGCTTCTCAAACCCCAAAGCACTCACTCAAGGATCCCTCGGTGGTCGTGCTGGGCAAGCGTCGTGCAGTCCTGAAGATGGCCGGTCCCTCGAGGTCTCGTCACACCCACGAATCTCAGCTGGGCTGATGATGCAGGTAGAGGTCAGAGGTGCCAGGGAAGCCGGTTCTCGTCGAGCTGGGCAGTCTTGATCCGGAGGAGAGACTTACAGCAAACCGCGATGCTTGGATGGTGCCTGCGGGTGCAGGGTGACTACTCCTTCGTCACAAGGGAGAAATCTTAGGAAGAAGTCTTGAGTTCCTTTCGTAGAAAGTAGTTTCAGGATTCAAAGATGATCTGATTTGGAAGGGGGCCTGCTCCTACCTTTATCCTGAGAAAAGGGGCTGGCACGCGACTAAGTCCTGCCCTATGGGTGGGACTAGGAGGGGGGTGGTTCCACCCCTCTCCTTTGTCCGGTCTCTCCCCAGCTCAGGGGCTGGTGTGCCCCAGGAACTGGTTTGAGCCGGCATATGCACAGTGAGCACTGGGGTGCCACTTGCAGTCACCTTCCTCTATAGCCCTGCCTACCTGGGATACACAAAACCCTGTCTGGGATGGTGCTAGCACCGCCCCTGACAGGAAACCCTTTGTCCAAGCACTCCTCGCTGGAAGGACTCCTTCCCAGCAGCAGGAGGTCAGACTTGTGTCTCGGTGGCAGCATCCATTTTGTGGAGCTGAGGCTATGTTCGACTTTAACCGGGGTTACAGGCTACCAACATGTCTTCTCCCTCTAGAGGGGTGGAATGCTACCCCCGTCGCCAGAACTGGCGAGGGGGTAGTATTCCAAAGCGTATGACACCTTACACGACATGTTTAGATAATGTCAGACCAAAGTTACCATAACCGCGAGGATTATAAGGCACTTAAGAGTATATGGTCTGACGCTATCATGGAAACGGCTAAGGGATAGATCCCGAAAGCCGCAGACAGGCTCAGCTCATGCCAGAGCACCATCTCACACGATTCCAAGCACTCTGCCTTCAGGATTGTTAAGGCCTGCCATAGGAGTGACTGATAGGAGATCTGTGTGCCCATTTTAGGTTTAGATATAGGTATACTATATCTAAAGCAAAGGGTGATTACACCACCTTGCCCCAGCTGTCAAGCAGCCAGTTGTGTCAGTTTTGGATGGCCAGCCAGGGGTGGCATAATACATGCTTCAGCCCCTGGTAGGCCCTGGGTACACCTATGCCCTGGATACCTAAGGTATACTGTACAGGGACTAATAAGGTGACTCAGTATCCAATCAGATATGTACCTAGGGTACATGGAATCCATTTTAATAGAGAGAGCAGTGGGCCTGGGGTCCTGAATAGCAGGGCCCCAGGTCAACTAAGTCAGAAAACCAGCAAAACACCAGGCAAAAAGTTGGGGGCAACCATAGTCAGGGATCTACCTTCCTACAGTGGTTTCCCCTCCATACGACCTTCCGGCTCCTCCTTGGGAGGGGCCACAGTGGGGATAGCTGGCGCGGTTGCCCCTTGCGCTGTATGGCCGGCGCTCTCCAGTGAGAGGGCTCCGACCGCTCACCTTTTAGTAAAGGTGCGGCAGTGCGTCCATCCCTTTCGGCCCTCCACGTGCCTTTCCCAATGGGCTTGTCCTTTTGCGGTCTCTCACTGGGCAGTCCCCTCCACCCGAGGGCCCAACTCTTCTCGACTTCAGGGAATGATCCGCCGTGGGGTGCTAGTATAGCCTCCCGCTCTCTGACCACATGGCGGGTTCTCTGGTGATAAAGTTGGCCCTCCACATCTCTCCCAGCGTCTGCGGCGCTATTGCAGGGCACTCTCTCGTTCAGCACCCCTGTCCAGGCCGCGTCACCCCGGGGCACTCCCTCCAGGCCTAGCTGCTCCGTTACTCAGTGCCCGACGGGCCCACACTAGGTCTTATTTCTGTGTATTCGGGCCAGGGCCCCCCCTTCGCATGTCCGGAGCACTTCCCTATCATGTGGGTGTAGCTTTGCCGCCTCTCACCACTTGGTGTCGCGCGGGCCCAGCTCCGGCGTTGTCCACAAAATGGCGTCGTCCGTAGCAGTTTAGTTGTCTCTGTGGAGGGCCCCAGCGCCACTGCCACAGGCCTCACAGTAATCCAGTCCCCCCCTTGCAGACAGGGGTGGCGCCGCTCCAACGTCGCGCCGCCGGATGTTCTCTGGCGCCAAGGTGATCCTCCGCCCAGGCCGGCAGGGGCAGGCCTCAAAGCCGGGGCCTCGAGTAGCGGGGCTCCCGGCCCGCCGGATCCAGACCAGCAGCACCCGGCCGGCCGCAGAGATGCAGACGGCCGCAACTCGGGCAATTCGCGGATTAGAGGTCTGATTTTTTCACCGCTTGCGGTCGCTTCTCAGAGGGGTCCCGGGCGCCGATGGGCAGGCGTCCCGGTAAGGATACTGTCCGGATATTTGCGGGGACAGCCGCAGTACCTGCGGAGCTGGGGATCTAGGCAGCCATCTTCGTTGGCGCCTGGCCACGCCCCCGATTGTTCCGTTTTTAATGGGCATCCCATCCTCGTCGCCACTGTAATGAGGCAAACTGCTTCTTAAATAATCACTAAAAGAGGCAGGTGTGCAGAAGTATTGAATTTATTAATATAAAGCTTTCCCGGGAGAGCACCGAGCGTCCGGCGTTCTCAGTGACTTTCACTCTCTCTGCGCGCATGCGCAGACGCTCACAAAATGGCATCCTCGCGCGCTACGTCGTGACGTAGCACGCAAGAACTAGAGCGCAACTCTACAAATGGGGGTCTGAAATGAGTGATTCATTTTCACTCACCCCGCCCTCCCCTTTTTTTCCCTTTTTCTGCATAGCACGCCTTTGGCTTTATTATGTAGTAATGTATTGTATACTGGTTATTATACATTGTATTACCTTTTTTATCAGTTCCCATTTGATCTTATTATCTTCATTTCTGTATTTTCTGTATATATTTTTCCACCCCCGTTTCGGTTTTCTTTTTATCTGTGCACATATTTTGTTTTGATTGGTCAGCCTTACTTTATGTATTTAGAATAAGTATAGGAGATGTAATTTTTCTCATCACACTTTGGCTCGTGTTCAGTATTATGCAGGCGGGTTTAATTGCCCTCGGAACCACTCCAACATGTCCGACCAACCTCACTTGCATTTTCTTACTTCCGGTATTTTCCCGTTATACTTTTCCTTGGCATTTGCTTGGTTCTTTACCCGTGTAATATAGGTGATCCCGTCACAATGTTCTACTCTGTATTTTACCATCAGGTACGGGCCTTGGTCTTCCTGGTAGGCTTCTTTGAAATGCCCGTGGTTGTCATGTGCATTCCAACATGGCCAACACTTTTTCTGCTGGAGCACATCCATTGCATACCAGCTTTTTTGGCTCACAAATGTGTTAGTTATTACCTTGTTTCCTCCCCGGGAACTTCCATATATGTAGACCAGTCCCGGCATCCGCACGCAGGGCATCCAATGTAAGTACCCCTCTTGATAATCCATTATGTAATAGGTTTTTTCAACCTCCCCTATTTCATTTAACTCCTATCCCTTTCATCCTTTCTTCCCCCTTTAGCCTGCGGGCCTTATTTTTATCTTCACCCTACACATTTCCGGAGTAGGATGTTGGGAAGGACCTTACCGCCGTAATTGTTGTAGGTATATCTATACAAGTTTGTCTTATATTCCCCTTACCTGAGGATGTCCAGTCTGTACTTACACTCTATGTTTCCATTTTATTGCTTTCAGACCCCTTGCCCACATTTTAAGAATGGCCACGACTCTGTATCCATTGAATACAGTATGGATAGGACATTTTAGAGCTTTCCATCTTAACTTGTTATGTTATGTTAAGGGGGTGTTTATAAAGCGCACTGTCACCGTGGGTATCATGGCGCTGAAGGGGTGCTGAGAAGGAACAGAGGGAGTTTAGCTGGGTTGTGGGAAGAGCCAGGTTTTTAGTGATTTGCGGAATTGGATGAGAGTACCGGAGATCCTAGCTGGAAGAGGGAGAGAGTTCCAGAGTTTGGGGCCGAGGAAGGCGAATCTTCGACCACCAGATCTACAGAGTTTAAAGGAGGGGACCACCAAAAGATGTAAGTGAAGTGATCTAAGATTGCGTGAAGGACAGTAGGGTCGGATGAGGGATTTCAGAAAAGCGGGGCAAGAACCAGAGAGAGACTTAAAGATGAGGCAGCCAAGCTTAAAGGCGGCCCTTAGGCTGACAGGGAGCCAATGCAGTTTGACGAGGAGGGGTTTGGCAGACTGCCACTTCGGTATCCCGAGGGCCAATCTCGCCGCCTGGTTTTGAATGATTTGCAGCCTGTAGATGGAACATTTGGGCAAACCATGATAGATGGAATTCGAAAAATCCAGGCGGGAGAGAACGAGGGCCATAATGACCTGTAGCAGGGCATCGGGGGTAAGGAGGTAGGCCACCTTCCTAATCCTGCGCAGCTGGAACATGCAGGAGGAAACCACCGTCCCCACCTGCGGCCCGAGAGAGAGCCCAGCGTCAATAGTGACCCCGAGGCTTTTCACCGAGGCTACCGGGGTAGGAGGGGAGCCAAGCTCTGCCGGCCAAAAGTGTGGACCCCAGTGGACGGCGCTCTTACCCGGCAGGAGGAGCTCCGTCTTTCCTGGGTTCAATTTCAGCTGGTTCTGACACATCCACTGAAAGATGTGGGACATAACTGCCTGGAAGGTGGGAATAGCAGAGGGAGAGTTTAGAGAGAAAATGAGTTGTAGGTCGTCCGCGTAATTAAAGACGGTGACGTCCCACTGCCTCAGAGAAAAAAGAAGGGGGCGGAGATAAAGATTAAAGAGAAGAGGGGATAGAGAGGAGCCCTGGGGGACCCCACAAGGCAGGTGCTCCCTAGGGGCCCTGAATGTACCTAGGCTGGGAGACTGGGATCTCCCAGTGAGGAAGGATTTAACCCTTGCCAACGCCAGGCCCTGGATGCCGGCCTGTTCGACACGGTGGAGAAGGATGTTATGATCCACCGTGTCGAAGGCGGCCGACAGATCTAATAATACCAAGGCCTGGGAGGTACCCTTGTCAGCTCCATCTCGCAAGGTATCCAGAACGGCCAGGATCACAGTCTCCGTAGAATGGCCAGGACGGAAACCGGCCTGGTTGGCCTCGAGGAAGGTGGAACTCTCGATGAACCTCGAGAGACAGGCAGTGACATGGGCTTCCAAGATTTTAGAAAGAAAGGGTAGAAGAGAGATAGGACGATAGTTCGCCGGGACGGCAGGATCAGCTCCAGGCTTCTTCAACAGAGGCACTAGAACGGCCTCCTTGAAGGAGCTGGGTACCGTCCCGGAGAGTAGAGAAGAGTTAAGTAAAGGGAGGATGCAGTCAGGTAGGGAATGGCAGATGTCACGCAGTATGGAAGGTGGACAGTGGTCGTCAGGAGAACCAGACTTGATACGAACGGCCAAGCTGGCTAGGGATGTAGGATCTAATGGGGGGAGCTGAGTGATAGAAGGAGCATTATGAGGGGGAGTAGCGGAGTCAGCGCCCAATGAGGTGACCGGGATAGTGTCCTTAATCAAAACAATCTTCTGTAAAAAAAAGGTGCTAAGTGCATTACAGGATTCCTGAGTAGGAGCCTGAGACAGGAGCGTTCTGGAATCGGAGGTAAATTCGTCCAGAACTCTAAAGATCTCCTTCGACTTGCAGGGGGCTAGTAAAATTCTCTCAGAGACGTAGGCTTTCTTGGCTGCAGAGATAGCGGATTTGTACTTATTGCGGGCTACCACGTAAGTATCTCTGCTTGACGGGCAGTAGTCTCTTCTCCATCTGCGTTCAGATTGGCGAAGTTCCAGCTGTAAGGTTTTGAGATGGGGAGTGAACCATTTATGTGAATTGCTGTGGCGAGATCGAGGGAACTTGGTTAGTGGAGCGAAGATGTCGCTAGCTGATATGAGCCAGTTGGAAACTTGGCCGTCTAGCTCGTTGATGTCAGGGTTATTGAGGGTAGGGGGGCGTGTATGAGACAGGTGGGTTAGCAGTTTGGAGGGATCAACGGACTTCCACTTACGAGCCATGCCACCCTCCCGCGGGGGAATCCTGATCTGACCAACCACAGAGATGGTAATATCAATGAGGTAGTGGTCAGACCACACACAAGGCGTGGTAAGCGGGTGGGAGGACTTCACCCCATGGACCCAGATATGGTCAAGTATGTGACCACCACTGTGAGTGGGAGAGGTAACAAGTTGGCTAAAGTTCAGGCTCGAGAGACTTCATTGGAGTGAATACCGATTCCTGCAAGGGTGCAGGGGGTGTCACTTTGACACCCTCTAGCACCCCAAATACAGGCATGTGTGCCATGTGGCATGTCTGTCTGTCACATGGCATAGGTGTGCATGCACAAATGTGCATGCACACCTGGATTCGGTATTTTACCACCCAATTGGATTGGGTGGTAAAATACCGATTCTGTAAGGCCCTTGGGACTCAGAAGAGTCCCACCTACATCGGGAAGTTACCGATTCGGTAAAAATACCGAATCGGTATTTTACCGATTCGGCAAATTTACCAATTCGGTAATTTTACCGAATCGGTAAAATAGGGCCCCTACATGCCAATTCTTAAATACCGGTTGGTAACGGCCGAAATCGTCCGTTACCGACCGGTATTTAGGCTCCTACATCTGGCCCTGAGTGGCTTTGGTTATTTATAAGCTTTTTTCACACCACTATCGGATCTGAGATTTTTGCTCCTATTGACTGTTCATTTGTATTCTAGAATGTATTTTGATTCATTGTTTGCTTGTCCCCACAGACTCTTCCTTTACTAGAGCCCTGTTCCTTCATTATTGAACATGTATCATAAATATTGATAGCCCTGTGTGACCACTATTTAGATTGATGAACTCTGCACCCTGATGAAGGAATTTATACATATTGGCACTTCCGAGACACGCGTTGGCGCTTTTACTTTTTCCTTCTGTTTGTTGCATGTGGTGTATATTTAATGTATTTTCTTCTTTAATTATTTTTTTTCTCTGTTGTATTTGTTCTTCCTAGAATGTGTTGATGTTTGTGTATTTTTGTGTTGTCTTATTGCACATGTTTAATAGGGTGCTCATTTGTATACTTATACAGTCATTGTTTGTTCAACACTTACCCATGGTTCTCTTTGTTTAACTGTACATACTATTTTGTGATTATTTATTATATGTAAAAGTGTGTCCTTTGTAATTTATTGCTTGTTTAAATTAATGTACTAAAATATATATACATATATAAAAAAGAAATACATTTCTATATTGTGAAGAATAAATAATTGAAAAATGATTTTCTCTCTGGGTGATATTTATATATTTGGAGTTATTAGCTGCTTACATAAATTTGCAGTGGGGGATTCCTCTCATGTCCTCCCTGGACAGGAAACAAGCATCCTGGGACTGGTTTTGGAGTTTCATCCCTCATCAGCCAGGCTAGCTTGACTCCAGTGGCATGGAGAGCACAGGACCTATGTCTAGGCATACCCATCCCATTCGGGGTAACAAATGCAAAAAGAACAATTGATGGACAGAATGTTGAACAATGTCAAACATTCACCCCAGTACAGATATCTGGGCCTAAATCCATCGTTTTTTTGCTCCCATGCCATTCCAGTTTAAACCCATCCATATGCAAATCAGTCTTGAACCTGCTCCCTATGGGAACATTCCAGCCCAAGCTGCCAGGCTAGGCCCTCCCTGGACCAGAAACAAGCATCCTGGGACCGGTTTTGGGGTTTCATCCCTCATCATGGTCAAATTATGGCAGCTGGGGCACTCTTTAGATAACATGCTTAGTTGGCTACAGAAGCATTACATGCTCAAAGAAGTGTAACCTCCCTACAAATGAGAGAATGAACAAATTAGGTTTCACATTAATTTCTGCTGAGAAATACCTCAGTTTCTCCATTTCTCCATTAATAATCGACAGGTAGGATCCATGTTTCGTGTATAAATCTCTCCCCTAATGCCTCATATCTGCCCACTTGCAAATATTTCAGACAAGATGTGAAATGAAACGTAGGAATTTGCAGAGACATGAACCATTCAGCAGAGGGTCTTTTGACTGCTGTGAATGGTAAGTTCTCAAAATGGTAACTTCTCTAAATCTTCTATATTTACCATTGTGCACATTGCATCCTTTTTCAACATGATCTGTTTGGAGCGTGTTAAATTATAAGGTGTAAATAATTTTGTTCTGTCTAAATAACACAAGATCCGTAGTGTGCAGTTCAATTGCATGATAGACCTAAGCAGACTTTGTTTGTGTGGTAAAAGGGACATATCACTGAGCACCTTAACCCTTGAACAACATGTACAGTGTCATGTTAATATGCTTATGAAGAGATGTGTGTTGAAAGCAGGACACAATCTGAATATGTTCTCATGTACATGTAATAGTCACTGTCTAAAAAGATGTCAAGTTTAGATTTATTACCCAAGTGGACACTTGTGCATATGGCCTGTTGAACTACCCAACACTCTGTGACACTTCACTATATGCTTATCCACTCTTCCCCACTCCACTGTACGCCACTGCAGTATTCATGACTTCGCTGTTCGTAACTCCACTGTAAGCACTACACTGGAGTCCAATCCAGTGTACACCACTCCACTGTATGCAGCTCCATTGTACGCTACTCGACTATTAACTGTTCCACTGTACGCCACTCCAGTGTACACCACAGCACTCTATGCTATTCAACTATATTCAACTATATGGACCTCCACTGTACGCCACTCAAATGTACTCCACTATAATGGTATTCCAGTGTATCACATTGTACTGTATGCCACTCCAATATATGCCACTACCCTGTACGCCACTCTACTGTATGTTTCTCCACTGTACGCTAATCCACTGTACACCACTCCACTGTACTCCACTGTATGCTATTCCAGTATATGGCATTCCACTCACTGTTCCACTTTATGGCCATCCACTCTTCTACACTACACTCTGCGCTATTAGACTGTATCGCATTCCACTGTATACTATTCCACTATATGATTCTCCACTGTGCGGTACTCCACTTCATGCCACTAACGTGTATTACACTACACTCTGCTCCTCTTTCTAGAACTGCACTCTATAAAACTATACTGCATTTTCTGGGGTTCAACGAGACTCTACTTAACTCTACCCATGTGCACTCCACTGCCTAACTCCACAGTCCAATCTGTGCCCATACATTCCATTGAAACAACACTGTAGTCCACTAAACAACACTTTTCAATACTCTATGAGACAGCACTCCACTGTACAAGACGACACTCCAGTTTATAATAGTTTACTCGATTATACTCTATGCAACTGCACTATAAACCACTCCATGCCACTCTAATCTACGACACGCTAATGCACTCTATTATACTTTACTGTACACTACCTTACACACCTTTACTCCACTGTACTCCACTGTATGAGTCTTTACCATCCTGTACGCCACTGTCCAATCATCCACTTTATGCAGCTCCACTGTAAAACACACTACTGTACTCTATACAGCTCCTCTCGTCAACACTTTACTGCACTGTTTCCCTCTTTACCCCACTACATTCTAGTACATTGCACTAAATTCCACTATACAATACTTCACTCTACGACACACAACTGTACGACAATCTCATTCATTTTACTGTATGACACTCCAATTAAAGAGGCCTTGATAAATAAAACTCAATACTATGATTTGAAATACATTTTCATTAAAAACATAAAAAACATTGAATTTCCATAAAAAACAAAGACTAGAGGTGAGTTATAGTTAGGAAAACCTTATTTATTCCTTCCATACAAACCATACTTAAACTACACAAACATTAGTAATTCCAAATTTATAGTTATAACTTAAATTTAAAATCTACACACCCCCTTCTAATTACTATAAGTCATGCATCTATGTACACAGTGTTACTTATAACTTACATGTTAACTTAACACACCACCTTCAAATTACTATAAGTATAGTGAAAGTAGTATGGCAAGTGAGGTGAGAACACTGTGCACAAAGCTGTGCGACTATGACGAATCTCCACAAAACTTTCCAAAAATGTACTACCTTTTTACTAGTTTGCGCATGGATAGTTTCAGGGTGAACTGTCAAAAGGGGGGAGAATTAAAGGGGGGGGGGCAAAACGTGTTTTCTCCATTCATTAGGTCGAGCGTAGCGAAGGGACCTCGTGTATACTTTAGTATACTTTGTAAATGGGGGAGGTGCACACGCTGGGACAGGGGAGGTGCACGCGCTTTCAGTCTCGGATCTCGGATTTGACCTCGTGAGCGCGCATGTGTGCGAGCGCGACTCTGCCATGCGCTTAGGAAAACGAAACCTAAGAGCCGCGCGACGTGAGCTGTCTACGGTAGAAGCTCAGGCGCGCGGCTCTTAGGTTTCGTTTTGACTGGTTAAAGGACAGTTATAAAAACTGATATATAAAATCTGACAGAATCAGAGAGGCGATAAATGGGAGGAGGCTTGGGCGGCTGCCGCTGCTGATCCCCGGCCAGAATCGCCTGGAGCAAAGGATTACCGTGGCTGGAAGGAAGGGAGCTCCCTGCTCCTCTGGGATTACAAAGTATCTCACTAGTGCGGGAAAGGCCAATTTCCAGGTACCTTTTGCATGGCCCTTTGATTTCCATGTGCATGTGTGAGCCCGGGCTGTACTCTCCTAACTCAAGTTCCTCAACATGTTTCTCACTGGTGGGTCGTGTAATCTGATCTCTTCACGAGTGTCCGTGTGTTTTGTACCAATGTGAAGGGGAGGCGGAGGAAGCCAGCGAAGTCAGCCCAAAGCGGAAAACTTAAGCACTGTTCTGGGTTTGTGTTTTTCCCAGTCAGAAAAAAGCTTATAAACTTTCCCTGGCTAACTGTACCGCGTGGTATATACGCTATTTAAGTTTTTGTGGATTTGTGCCTGTAGAGTTTGGCAGGAGAGGCGCTTTTCGGCAAGCCACCCTGGCAGACAGCGCTAAGAGAGGCGACAGAATGAAAAGAAGCAGTGGTTAACTAAATAGTTTAATTGCTAAGAGCCCAGACTGGTTGGATATGGTTTAATTAACAATCTGCGCAGCCGTAGGCACTTTAAGAGACGAGAGATTTCACAGAAGCGCCGTTAAGAAATCAGTGAAAGTCTGCATAAAGCGCTGTTTCCCATGCAGTCCTTGGCGCTTTAAACGTGTTTGGGCTTCGTCATTGTGACTATCCTTGCATTTGTGTATTGTCTTCCCTGCAGCCTTAGTAGCAGACTTCTGGGCACTGTTACATAACTTCTGGGAGGGTTCTGCTATTGAGTTGTGAGTGGTCTGTGAGGAGTGGACAGTAACAACTCTTTTGATTTCCAGGGAACATTTTCAAACTTCTGTTTTCAGCTGTGTCAGTCCTTGTTTTCTATGCTGTCCCGTGAATTGTCTACACTTTCCTGGTAAGTGAGAACTCTGCGTTGCTCACTTGCAGCTATATTATAGATTACATGCCGTTTATTACACAAATATCGCTTATATATTCCATCCGCTATACACACAGCCTGCAGCGGTTATAAATATACACTTGAATCCGCTCGATTCTCTGGAGACTTTGCAGCGCATTAACAACTTGCTGAATATACACTCACAATAAAGTTAACAAGCATTTGCAATGCAACAGGTCTCGCGTTTACGCAAGTTTAAGCCATTGTATATGACAATGCCTTTTATGTTTTAAAACCAAAATATAAATAAAAAGCATTGTCATTTACAATGCCAATAGCATAAACTAGTGTAAATGCGAGACCTATTGCATTGCAAATGCTTGTTTTTTAATAGAAACTTTAGACACAGCTAAAGCCCAAAGAAGGGCCTAACTGGCCGAAGCAGCCATTTGTCTGGGAAGCTGGAAGGGTGATGGCAGGTTTTGTAACAGTTGAGGCTGCTTTTGTTCCTCCTGGACGGTTTTGCAGCAGTGCTGCAATTTTGGCCTCCAGTAACGAAAGCAACAGTGCTGGGGCCAGTTTAGTTAAGCACCAGTGCTCCGCACTTGCACCCTTGCCCAACTGCCCTTCATGTGCCTAGGGCCAGTCGGATAAAATTGTCAGGGCTGCTTTTGGTTCTCAGTGTGGCCCTGAGCCCAAACCGCGTAACAAATTTACACAATTTGGATCTTGGCCCGGAAAAAGTGTTTTTTGTGTTTTGGTGTAAATCTGTTCAGTCGTTCTGGAGAAATTAAGGTTAAAAATAATTGTATATATTTCACACTGTGGAGTATTCATGGAGTTGACAGATCTCAAACTGTGATCTGATTGGTTGCCACCACCTCCACCAGGAAGTGGTGACAGCCATCTTAGGACCCAGGATGCGGTCCCGAGTCCTAATTTTTTTTTTTAAAGACATAATGGGGCAGGGTAGGGATCCGCCGGGGGCCAAAACCTTTTTTTTAAAAAAAAGGTTTTGCTACGAATTTGCAAAAGATCGCAGAACACGCAGCAAAAAAAAAAAAAAAAAAAAAGAAGTTTGGGATCTTGCGCTTCTTTTTTAGGGGGGTGCTTTGCCCCATTCATTTTGGGGCACACTGGTGCAAATATATTACTAAAGCATGGTGTGGTAGTACACAGTCATTTACAAACCGCATATTTTCCATTTAAATGGGCATAAAATTGCACTTGCATGTAGTTTTACTGCTATAGAAGGCACACACGATAATAACAAATTATTGTTTGTGTGCTGTAAAGTTTTATCAGTAAAACTGCAAGTCAGTGCGGTTTTTATGGCTATTTCAACGGAAAATGTGCTGTGTGTAAATCACGGTGCTTTACCACACCCTGGGGCATATAACCAAGAAGTGCGTTGGTAAACGCACAACGCACATTCCCGTATCGCCGGCTTTCGCCGGATTTCATCGCCTTTTTAGCACGCAATTATCAATGCGCATCACGTAGGCGAATTGAAATCCGGCGATAGTCGGCGATATGGCACATTAGCGCATGAAAAAAAACGTTGTTTTCACGCGCTAATGTGTTCCTTGATAATATGGGGGGTGGATTCAGCTTTATGATCCACTCCCCCATGTTATCAATGCCCTAACACCTGGTCAGAGCAGGCGTTGGGAGACCTGCGATAAACGAGTTTATCGCAGTCTCCCTCTCCCAACGACTGCCTAGGTATTAGGGTGTTCCCACCTCCAACCACATTTTACATGTGGTTGGACGTGAGAACGCCCACTTTGCATGTCATTAGCGATGTTTATCGCCGACATGCAAAGTGGGCTTGCGCCAGGCTTTAAAATGCTCTTGTTAATAGGGCTCTAGCAGTATCGCCGTTTTCTCGGCACAATTCGCCGAAAAAGCGGCGATATTTGCCCTTGGTAATATGCCCCCCTGTTTTAGTAATATATTTGCGACAGTGTGCTCCAAAATGCACCACAGGCCACATACATACCCTTACCACTCTCCTGCTGAATGGGTGTGTCTCATTTTCTATACTTGCTCTTTGTGCAACAGTCCCTATGACTTTAGTGATATAACAATGATTTGATGGCAGCGACTCCACTCTGAAATGTGTTCCTGCACAACTGTCCAAGCCATGAGAGCCAGTGTCGAATAATTAACAACAATTTGATAACCATGCGTGGTAAGCTCCGTAAATGCAATTGTTTTTGATAATTTCTGTTTTCCGTCCGCTATGAAAAGACAGTACTGCAGAGATGATAGCATCTGCCGCTCACCCTTTATCTTCCACAGAATTGTTTAGAAGGGATTCATTTCCTGCTGGCACAGTTAGCCGTATTTTCTCGTTTTCAATGCAGAACACGGGACCTGATTCTGTGCGACCAGCAGATGGCAGAACATGACCACGTAACGGAGCTTTGTGAAAAATCACCTCAGATGTCTTTTTAGTGTTACTTTTCTAGTCAACTTAACAAAGTAGAGAGACAAACTATTTTCGAAAAAGCGATTTCATAGTCTTTTTTTCTATACCCGCCTTTGTGCACTGAGTCCTCATAGAAAGCTGGAGCTGAATGGGCAATAAATACACTGTTGTGCGTATTTGGTCAATGTCATGATTAGACAACAAGGACCCATCCATGGGACAGGGAAGGAAAAAGCCAGAGTGCATCCCTACCCCCAAATAAACGACAACCATTCAACTAAAGTACTCTAGGAGTAGAAAACAGCGTGAGGGTGATGACCCACATTGGGACAGCCCTTAACCAGTGTGAGAGCAGCCCCATGGTGAATCATGCAGCCTTTTGGGTGGGTGAGGCTTTGTCCTAGTAATGTAATACATCAGTCGCCCACATATCAAAACTAGAGGCGAGACCCACGGACCTACCGGTCCCTATGTTTTCTTCTCCTCGAATATTTTAGTTGAATAGTTGTTGACAAAAATGGCTAAAATTTGAATGATGTCAACTGCACTCTGATGTGTGCCTCAGTCAGTGCTAAAATAATAAGTGCAGCTTGCACCACCTGCGGTCCCTGCCAAATACCAGAACTAACGACACCTGCTTTCTATTACAGTACTACAAATCTGAAGATTTAATCTATTCTAGATGACCCAAAGCTATGAAAGGCCTGATCACTCTGGCATTACTAATTTTGTAAGTATATTATATTGTTAAACACTTAAGGCCTCATTTATGAAAAGTGATGCATTGCTGTGTGAAAACAGCGATGCGTCACTTTTTATTGTGACGCATTGCTGGAGTGTGTCACAAAAGTGACGCAACTTCAGCAATGGGGCATTTAATATGGGCAAGTTCCATTTCAATGTGCCTGCGTCAGTCTTACGCCTGCTATGAGGCAGGTGTAAGATATTGACGAATTTGCGTCCTAGAAGTGGCGCAGTGAAATCTCATAGATTTCACTGCGTCACTACTACAAGGCTTACTTGCGTCAGAACGCCCACCCTGAATTACATTATACCTGGTGCAGGTATAATATGGTGCAGGTGTTTACAAAGTGACGCATTTTCCTAGATGCGTCACTTTGTAAATATGACACAACATGGTGCATTTTTTACACCCCTGGTGCGTCACAAAAAGTGACGCACTGGCGGCGCCAGAGTGACTCAAGGGCTCATAAATAAGCCCCTTTGCTCAGAAGCTTTTTTAAAAAAAATATATATATCGATAGCGCCATTATGTGGTGGGCTGTCATAAATATATGCCGGTGTTAAGAAAAAAGTGTTGGTGTCGAGCACAGTCAAACACCGGGGCAAATGAAGCACTGCTGCTTCAATACCTTTTGGTAACGCACTCTCAAAAACCTCCATGAGGAGGCTTAGCACTATTTTAGATGTTACTTGGTTCAATACCTCAATCTCACGCCACTCAGAAAATAAATATTTGTGAGTGTCAGAGAAGCACTTTGCCACAGCTATGTCTAGCACTACTCTTTCCTATGCTCTGCTTGGCCAGGTTAAGTTATCCCCTGGCTGTTGCACCCCTCTTTGGCACTTATGCCTCACACCACATTCACCACATCGCCTCACCTTGTTTCCAACATACCTGTCAACAATGGGCCAACCGGAAATCACCCCTAACTATTCTTTTCATGCTACCCATACGTGTATGGCCTTCATGAGCCATTTCTAAAATGTTCTCACAAAAGCATAGGGGAACTATCAATTGATCTCCCCTCATTAACAATCCATCTTGCACTGATAGTTCTCCCACGATCTTAACCCCTCCCATGCTCATGACGTGCTCAGCTCGTCATGAGCCATGGTGGCCGTGTGCTCATGACGAGCCGAGCTCGTCATAACGGTCATAACGCTCGCACGCGGGGCTAATTCCCCTGCTGTGCTGAACGTTCTGAAGAAACGGGTGTGGCCGTGACGAGCTCAGCTCGTCATGAGCACCGGGCGCTGTGCGCGCCCCCGTCCCCCAGCACAGCGGGGGAATTAGCCCCGCAGGCAAGGGGTTAAAGAAAGCTAGGTCAGTGTTTCTAAAACTATGTGTCGTTAATGACTCAAGCCAAATTTTGGTGGGTCGCTAAAGTCCAAGTGATAAATTAGAATGCCTTTAAATTCTGTATTTATTTGCTGTGCTTTAAAGAGAGAGGTCAAATGTCAGACTATGTCTTATAGTAAATTGCTGCTTATTTGTTTAACATGGGGATTGGTGTTTACAAACTCAACTCACTGTGCAGTCAGAGAAAGAAAAATAAAGTGAATTCTCTGACAATCTTCACACCTGTTTGGAATTCACTCCGGCGTGGGTATATTCTATCTATGTTTTTCTGTTGAAATGTATTTTTGAAATAAATTAAACATTTTCTTAATCATTGGAACTTCCCATTGAAATGATTATTATATTTCCACAAGTACTATTTAAACATTTCTTTATGCCTAGGGAGCTGTGTTCCTGAAAATAATGATAAAAGGGCCATACCAACTTGATTCTCCAAAAAGCTTATATCCAGTTCCAAATACGAGATAAGGCTCGAGACCGATTTGGGGATGGCTAAAAGTCTGTACAAAAATTTAGTTGAATTAACAACCAGGTAAGAAGCCCTGCAAATGGTGAAAGTGCTCTCGGAAGTGCTCCAGCACGGCTCCAAACCAAACCTCCAAGCCATCACTATATTTCCTAGGAGCTAACACACTTTACTTGTCAGTGGGACCCATAACACCGCGAGTCACTCAATCACCCAAATCACCCTACTCCCAGGATTAGTAAAGACTAGAGGAGGAGATGCTGGATTTTAGCGGATTGTTTTATCTCATTTTGCTTAATTCTAAAACTTTATACACTATATACATCTGCAGTTTATCAAATTTACCATGGTTTTACCCTTAAGAAAACATTAAAACACCCCATCATTTGGTCAATGGATCAGCTTGTAATAGATAACTAATGGTCAACAAGGCCAGCTTAATTCTCCATTTATTTAATTTTTATTTAGAGACTTAGGCGGTCATTAGTATGGCGGGCGTATCGCCACCGCCCATATGGCGGTGGCGATCTGCCCGCCATAAACCACCTCCCGATCTCCATTTACCCCCTGCCATATTACCATGGCGGGAGGGACCCCCGCCGGTTTGGTGCTAACATGGTGGCGCTGTCTGGGAGACACCGCCATCCATATTAGCATGTCTGCTGGGTTGTACCTTTCCGTGATGGCGTTGCTGCCACGGAAAGGCAGGACATTTTCGACATTGGGGGCCCGTAGTGGTCCCCCTGGGATTCAGGGGGGTAGGGGGTGCACCTCTGGTACCCCCCTGCAGTTCCATGCACAACATACCTTCCTGGCATTGCGGCGGGCAGTGCTGACTGCACCGCTCACCACAATGACAGGAATGCTGGATGCACCCGCCACTGTGGCGGGCGCATCCTAATGTCCCCCACGGGACCCCCGCCCTAATGGCGGGCAGTCCCTTTTTGCGATGGGATGGCGGGCGGACAAAGTCCGCCCGTCATCCTAATGACCCCCATACTCTCCTAGCATGACCTTATTTTATTTAGTCTTAATTCAATAATCATTAAAACATGTTAATAACCTAGAGAAAAGTTGAAATTCAGTTTACATTTATTAGCAGAATAGTTCAGAAAGTAAGTCAAAACCCTATTACCAAGATTTCAGTAAATGGACATCAGGGTTAGCAGAGGAAAGTTCCCAAAAACCGCCTCTCTATTCTTTCTTGATGTTCACCTCCCATCCGGACTCCGCACCCATCAAAAGTTAGAGTCAAGAAAAATGTCAAAGTCTTTGCACCATGGAAAATTGTTCAGTCTGACAGCATGTCGTTGTGCGAAAATAAATTCAAAAGTAAGCTATCTCTTCATTTCCAAACGTCCTCATTTATACCCTTTTCCCCTATCTATCTAAAATTTGAAACTTTTAGGGTCCTCACTCCATTTCATTGGTCCGTTTATGGGGTGGATGAGCATCACCTCATCTCCTCATTGTCCATTTTTCCACCAAGTCATCGTTATAATCAAAAAAAGGTTTTGATTGTCCTTTAACAGTTTTTTTTTGTTTCACTTGTGTCCTTTAACTTGTCACTCTGAGCAATAGTCCCAGGCTCACGACGCGGTCATACAAATCTTGGCACCCTTTTACACTCCAAGCCACGCTGAGCTTGACCCACGCTGCACAGGCACAGACTGCTTACACATCTCTCGAGCATAGTTGTACATGCGTAGATCACCACAGTTTTGGAGTCTCGCAAACCTTCCATTTTATCGTATGCCGCGTGGGCCATAAAGGGACTATTATAGAAACAATCACAATTAAACCTTAGATTTCAAAGTAAAGCCCTTCTGTTTACCTCCCCCCGTTCTAAGGTAACCCTGTTAGTTATTACCTAGCGTTTTAGCAACATTTAAGCTTTGTTTTCTTACCATTCTCCATTATTTCTGCCACAATAAGACATATAGGAAGCTTACATGCACAGGGTTTTGTTAGATTATGACATTTGCGTACTATGTTAGTATGACAATGTCACTCAATTAATATATTATGATTCACAACACAAGCAAATTAGCATCCCACGTGTATTTGTGTATGTGCTTTCTATTCTACGTTGATTAATTTCAAAACCACACGATTAATACATATTACAGTTATGGGAAAGAGACTTTGAGAGGGGTATACAAAAATATTTGTTTTCACCCTTGCTCCATCAACTCCCCCCTTTGGTGATTTATCACCAAATAACACCCAAAAATTTAGTACATTTTCTATAACATGTTTCAAATTCTTTTAATTAGTATAAGTTATACTCTAGCTTCTTCCAGTTTCTTTCCATCTTGATAAAGTTTCTCTTTAAACTCCTCCATTTCAATGTCCCCCTTTTCACGTTCTCTTTCTTGTCTTTCTTCAAATTCCTTTTTTATGGAATGGACTATTTACGGTTTCTTCTTTTTCTAAGTTTACAACCTAATCTTAAAACTAAAAATATTACTATTATTAGTGTTACAGGATTTAATACCTTCCCTATTATGGATCTACCTATTTCATAAAACCAATTCTTAACCTCCAGTGGTATAATGTCTTTATGCAACTCTGTAAGATTTGTGATATATCTTTCAATGTTTTGACTTTTATCAGTTATATATGTACAACAATGTTGTACCTTCAAAATTCTACAGACTCCTCCTTCTTTTGCCAAGATTATATCAAGAGCAAATCAAGTTTGCATCACCATAGCTCTCATAGCCACCATTTCTGAATTTACCATTAAAAATCCTCCTGCAGTATCTGTTGACAAACGATCTACAATTGTTGACAATTTCCAAATTCTGTTTGCATTAAAGGATATACCCACTGCTGGTATCAATGCTCCAAAAACATCACCTATTATTTCCATTACACTTTCTCTCCTTCTACGACTTAAATGTTTACCTATCTCATGAATTCCATTAGTGCCTCTATCTACATGAAAATATTTAGGAAAGACCAGCCCTATATAACAGGACCCATACCAGTGATCAGACAATCTATAATAAGCTTTGTTCCCGCATAAAAAAATAAATCCCAGGGAAAATTGGATTATTACCTCCTTTAAATCCCCAACCCCCTTTTATAATATATGTATCTTCACATTGATTTGCTACCACAACATAATTAGCATACACAGTGTTATCTCTTCGAATACATAATTTCCCTAATAATGGTGTATCTATATTTATAGCCACATTCACATTATGTCCTTCTATATTATCATCCTCAAATGTGACATTGTAGATGTAGATTGCTTTGCTTTTTCCTTCCTTTGTACTGATTTCTCCTTTCTTCTACATATCCAAAAATGCTTTTTTCTCATTTCTCATTTTACAAGTCAAATTATGTTTGAATACATAGTCATGGGTCAATTCTTATGTTTCCAAAAAATATTCTCTAGAAACATTTCCAGGTTTGATTTTATTCAATTCAGCTACAATTTTCAATTTCGCAAACACATCATCAGAATTCGAATAATAATACTCTAATTTACCTGTCTTATAAAACGAACGAGCTAATATACTACATGTAACCCCATATGTTAGTGGAAGGTGATGGTACGTCACACCCTCTGATGCAGATGCTGGTAATTTCACACAGACATACCAGTCACTCACATCCATCATTCTCACATATTCAGACAATAACTTTGAAAATGTGCTCCTCGAAAAGTCACTAATCGAGTTATCTTGATGTACTTCAGGTCTATCTATACACATGCATCATTTAACCCTTTGACTCATGGGTCTTTTCTTTCATACTCTCATTTGCCTTCGCTTTTTCAAAATTTGGCCTGAAAGGAATTATAATAGCTAAAATCAACCATACCAACAATAATAATCCTGTACATATTAACCACATTCTACACCATTTTCTAAAAATTGTGAATTTCGATCTTGTTACATCATTAGTAGCCATTTAAAAAAAAAATGTTTACTCAGCGCTTTCCACAATTTTCTTTCTGCCCTTATATTGTCCCTTGTAAATCTCTTTTGCACTTAAAGTGTCCTTACCACCAATAATTTCAACAGTTTTGTTCCTTCACCTTTTCTCTTCTTTAGTTTCCCAGTTTAGCTACTTCCTTTTTCTCTCTTTTGAGTTTCAGTTTACTCACTTTCTTTTTCTTCACTCCGACAACTCAAATTTTCTTGACTGCTATTCACTTTATTTTATTGGAGGCAAAACCATATATGACCAGTCAGGTGACTTGTATTTTTGATTTGGTCTTCTTACTCTTTTTGGCCTTTGCACAATTTCTATCTTTTTACCCAACATCTCCTTTTGACTTGTTATTGCATTCACATGATCCTCTTGGACTTTTGCTTTATTTACCAGTTTGAATTTCAGACCATCATTTTCTTTAGGCCAATTCTCTCCTTTATGTGGTCTCTTGGTTTCAGGTCCGACAGTGTTACGTTCCACTCTCCAAGCTCTTTTTCTTGAGCTTCTCCTCAATTGAGTTTCATCCTCACTGTCATGAGACTCAGTTTCAGATTTCTCATTAGTTTCATTTATGGTGAACTTTATAATGTATGTTTCCTTCACTGAATCTGTTTTCTCTTTGGTCAGTTCTTTCACTCTGTTATGAACTTCTACATAGCTGGTACTTGGAAGCTCATCCTTATCGTGAGTTATTTCCTTTCCACCAGTTTCGAGATTCCTGTTCCTGCTTTCAGAGCTTTCGGACTGTCCTTCAGTGTTTATCTGACTACCAGTTTTATCTTTACTTTGTTCAGTGTCCACACTGGTATCAGTTCTTACCAAATCTCGACTTTCAGGTCGATCTTCAGAATTTGGTACTTCAACTACTTCACTTTCCCCTTCAGAAGCAGAACTTGCATCCGATATTTCCAGATGTCGACGAACAGGTCGAGCTTCAGTATCTAGATCTTTATCTTGTTCACCTTCAGAATCTGAGTCAGTTGTGCTTTCTGCTTCGTCCTGTGGATTTTCAGGTTCAGGCACACGGATGGTGGGGCTGGCGTGCACCCATCTCTTTTCTCCAGCACATTTAACTGCAGTCGTGCTAACCAGAATGACTTGTCTGGGCTTCTGCTAACGAGGGACTAAGCAGTTTCTTCTCCTATGTACCTTTATCTGAACCCAATCTCCAGGGACTGATCATGAGCTGGATGTTTTTCTTTCGAGTTTGCCTCAGTTCCCACCTGATGGAACACAGAAGTTACCACGTCAGACAGGGTTTTGCAGTAATCCAGTATGATATCATCATTAATAGTGAATAGTTTATCAACTGGCACAAATGCTTGTCTCATCACTCTTCCCATCAGAATCTTATGTGGACTTAATTCTGTCTTTTTATCAGGCATGCTCCTTAGGGTCATCAGAACAAGTAGCAAAGCATCAGGCCATTTCAGCCCAGTGGCCAAACACATTTTTGCAATTCTGTTCTTTATGGTTCCATTCACTTGCTCAACTACCCCAGAAGCCTCTGGTCTGTAAGCACAATGCAATTTCTGACGAATGTCCAATGCTTCACAAATCATCTGGATTAACTCGTTGTGAAAATGTGTTCCACGGTCTGTCTCAATTGTTACTGGGAAACCAAAACGCGGAATAATTTTTCTCAACAACAGTTTTGTAACAGTCACTCCATCATTCCTTCTGGTAGGGAAGGCCTCTACCCACAGAGAAAATAGGCAAATGATCACAAGTACATATCGAAGTCGATTACAGGGTGGCAACTCGATAAAATCTAATTGCATTAGTGTAAATGGACCTCCCTCCCGTCCTATGGTTCCCAAACTCACAACTGTTTTTCTTCTTGGATTCAACTGCTGACAAACAAGACATTGATGACAAAGGCTCTCAGCGATCATCCTGAACATAGGATTATTACTGGTCTTTTATCTTTATAAACCCAAATGTCATCCTCTTCTCTTTGTCTACATCCTGATTTTAACCAGATGTCTTTTTCTTCCTCACTTGCTTCTTCCTGCATCTGTCTCACTTCCTGCCAAGTCTTAACTACTGTTGTTAGCATTAAAGGCCTTGAAACATGTTCAGCGTTTCTGTCCCGATTTATGGATGCAAGATTTTTGGAACAGTACTTAGCAATTGAGTCAACAAAACGGTTGCCTCTGGTGACGTAATCATCTCCTTTCTTGTGAGCTGCACATTTTACAACAGTAATTTTCTCTGGTAATTGGATTGCATCAATCAACATTTTCATTAATTCAGCATTTCTGATGGGGGATCCTGCAGAAGTTAAATAACCTCTTTGGGACCACAGTTGACCATAATCATGGACAACCCCAAAACCATATTGACTGTCCGTCACTATGGTGCCTCTTATTTCTTTTCCCAGTTCACATGCTCGAATCAAAGCAATCAATTCTGCTATTTGAGCAGAACGAATTCCTTTTAGACAAGATGCTTCCAGGACGTTTGCCACTGTACATACAGCATATGCAGCACTTAGTGCACCCTCATCCGTTTTTAGACATGAACCATCTACAAATATTACATAATCAGATTCAGGCAATGATTCATCTTTAATGTCAGGTCTTGGTTTGGTACAGTATTCAAGAACATCCAAACGCTTATGATCAACTTCATTTCTCACCTCAACATCCATGACATCAGGTAACAACGTAGATAGATTTACATTCACACATCGTGCAATTGTCACATTATCTGCACCTAGAATTACCTTCTCATATTTTGTCATCCTGTTATTGGTAAGGAACTGTGTTTTTGTCCTAGTGAGGAGGATTTCTACTGAATGAGGTACATATACCCTCAAAGGATATCCCATCACTATTATACACAAAAGAGGGTAATATTAGGGAAATATTTATTGACCTAGCATTGCTGCGATCCCTACATGTAATACAAAAACTATACACAGACAATGGGTCAAAGTCACTAGAAGCTAACTAAGAAACTGTACATTATTCGGGATACAATCTAGGAATCCATGGTATTCGTAGTGAAAAAAGTGTATTCCCATCAGATAGCCATCCTGTTCCGCCCTACATCATTTGGGATCCTTCACCCGAAGGAAGTGGAAACTTGTCCACTGTAGATTAGGTAGATTGTAGCCCAATCTTTTATGAGGATACTAGAGTATGATGGTGGGAAAATGGTATCAGGTGGTAAATGACTAGCAGTGCAAAGAAAATGTGTCAAGTTCAAAGGAACTGTGTGAAATAAGTTAATATTGGGTTGTGGGAGTGGAAAAAAACTTTTAATGGGATCCTACCCACACCCAAGGAAATAAAAACAGTGCAAAGTAGTGTAACAAATGACTACTTAGATGTTAAGAGGTCGACATGTTTCTGCAGTGTAATAGGGTCAAATGATCCCTGTCTGCTTCTTCAGGACCTTGTAAAAAAATTGCTACTGCTTGTGTGCTAAATAACAATGATTTTAAATCTACCATGATCAACATTGGAACTGAACGACCATGGGAGCAACGAAGGTTTACAAATTGTAATAGTTCAAACCTAATCTACCTCATCACATGCCCTTGTGACAAAAGGTATGTGGGCATGACCACGAGAAAAATAAAGATAAGAATATCAGAGCATAAGAGCTCGATACGTTGTAACAAGCAGGCCACTAGATTAACCAATCATTTCTTATCAGCCCAACACTCTCCAACCGATCTACGCTGGACAGTGTTGGAACAACCAGTCATACCCCAATACACCTCCAATATCAGCACCTTCTTACACAGAAGAGAACAAAAATGGGTGTATAGACTTAGAACAGATAAAATGGGATTGAATGAAGATATCCCTTGGATGTCGCTATAACCCCTCCAACCTGTTGATTGCTTCCATAATGGATCGTATCTAGACCTGGTATTGCAGATTATCTTCAATAATTAAGGGCACATTATTTGGACTATTTGTGTTGAATTGCACAGTGGCCTGGAAATGAGGCAACATCTACTTTGTATGCCGGTCTAGTTTATACCTCAATCAGAATATTTGTGTTGAATTGCACAGTGGCTTAGAAATGAGGCAACATCTACCTTGTATGCCGGTCTAGTTTATACCTCAATCAGAATATGATGACCCATGTCGTTGAGAGTTGTTTCCACCACATACAGGAATAGTCTTATATTACACCCATAACGACTTGCACGAAATGGCAATGGTCAGCCGGCGACTATGCAGGTTTCCTCACTAACTATCATCTTTATAAAATGATTTCCAATAAAATATGTATGCGATATATGATCACAGTCATCGCAGAACACATGTTCATGCTGACAAACAAGATTGTTTGTTATCACCCGTCTAGTATTGCAAACTTGCAATACTTCGCGCTATACTTCCGCATAACAAAACTACATCTCCCATGAGCTTTGTGCGTGATGTACCACGCCCTATTACAGGACGTATGCAAATTTAGTTAGAAGTTAGCGCTGCAAAATTTCATATCTGATTACATGAATTCAGGCTTCACTTTCTTTGGGTGTGTCCGATGGTTTAACTTTAAACTGTCAAACGAGCGAAAGACTTGTTTAGTTTTTCCACAGTGTTTTCCAGGATAGACTCCATTACCCAGTAATCTAACGCGAACAGCGGTCACCTGACCATACAGTGGCGCGCGAAGACACGTCATAAACCCCGCTCCCTGTCCGTTCGGGTACCTCCGACTTGACAGCCTAGACGGATGTCAGGAGTACCGACGGACAGGTAAGCTTACGATACGGGGACAGTGTTCAGCAACCTGTTTTGCATTTCCGCTTGACTTTAAACCACTGTTAAATCAATGCGAAAGAGACGGGGGCTTTGCATTTCGGCCATGCGCGCCGAACTTTTCGTTGGTGAACCAACGGCGCTCTCTCCACTTAGTGGTTAACCACGTTGACAGTTGTAGTGGGGCCATTCCGCTTAGATGCCAGCAGCACTCTCTCTACTTAGCGGTTAACCACGTTGACATTTGTAGTGGGGTCATTCCGCTTAGATGCCAGCAGCACTCTCTCTATTTAGCGGTTAACCACGTTGACATTTGTAGTGGGGTCATTCCGCTTAGATGCCAGCTCAGCGCGTTTGTTTCCAGCGCGTATAACATGAATAAATGTAAGACAAATGAGTCTCTGAGAGATATGTTCATAACATCCTTTACATATATTGATTCTCTGTCTGGTGCTAATTTTCGCCTTTTTGTAAGTAGCGCCGATCTGGCAAAGATGATAACCAATCATGTCTAGTTGTTTGTCTCTTTGGTTTTTCCTCTTTCTGTATTATTTTTCCTGTTCTTCTCTATAGAGCGGTGCTCCATTTATACCTGAGCTGTAGCCGGGTGAGGTGGAGAGTTCATTCCCCAAACAGTGGGTGAGTGGGTACAGTGTTACCCTGGCTTTCTATTCATATTGCTCTGTAGCAATTAAGTTGACCTTCTAGCAACTATTGATCAATACTCCTTGACATTTTTCTCATTTACACAATAGTGTATTTTTCGTTGAAGCTATCGTTACTAATTGTATATGTGTATTTGTGTGCCTTTGTTCCACATGCTCACATGACCAACTGGATCATCTCCATGGCCCATTTCAGGTGATATGAATTTTTATTTAAAAATCATTGTTATTTAGCACACAAGCAGTAGCAATTTTTTTACAAGGTCCTGAAGAAGCAGACAGGGATCATTTGACCCTATTACACTGCAGAAACATGTCGACCTCTTAACATCTAAGTAGTCATTTGTTACACTACTTTGCACTGTTTTTATTTCCTTGGGTGTGGGTAGGATCCCATTAAAAGTTTTTTTCCACTCCCACAACCCAATATTAACTTATTTCACACAGTTCCTTTGAACTTGACACATTTTCTTTGCACTGCTAGTCATTTACCACCTGATACCATTTTCCCACCATCATACTCTAGTATCCTCATAAAAGATTGGGCTACAATCTACCTAATCTACAGTGGACAAGTTTCCACTTCCTTCGGGTGAAGGATCCCAAATGATGTAGGGCGGAACAGGATGGGTATCTGATGGGAATACACTTTTTTCACTACGAATACCATGGATTCCTAGATTGTATCCCAATTAATGTACAGTTTCTTAGTTAGCTTCTAGTAACTTTGACCCATTGTCTGTGTATAGTTTTTGTATCCCATCACTATACCTTCACTTTGTTCCAAACTCACACTTGTAGCAGCTACTGCTTTCAAGCATCCTGGCAATGCCTTAGCAATTGGATCCAAGACAGCTGAGAAATATGCAATTAGCTTTCTCAGTTTTCCATGTCTTTGAATAAGAACTGATAATGCACATCCTTCTCGTTCACTGCAATATAGTTCAAACTCTTTCTCATAATCGGGCATTTCCAGTGCTGGTGCTTCACACAGACTGGTTTCTAGTCGTTCAAAAGCCTCCATTTCTGTTTTATTCAGCACTATTGGATCCTTTACATCTGCTCTTATTAGCCTCTGCAATGGTTTTGCTATCAGTGAAAATCCACTGATCCATTGTCGACAATAACCTACCATTCCTAGGAACATTCTCACTTGTCTCTGAGTTTTAGGAGGTTGCATTCCCTGTATCATTCTGATTCTCTCTATGGTAACTTGTCTGATTTCTTGGGCAATCTTGTGACCTAAATATTGTACTTCTTTCTGACAGAACTGTAACTTTAATGGGGACACCTTATGTCCTCCGTCTGTCAAATGGTTCAGTAATGCAATGGTATCTGAAACACATGCATCCTTGGTTCTTGATGCCACTAACAGGTCGTCAACGTATTGTACCAGTACTGAATTCCCAGGCATGTTCAAACTCTTCAATGATTTCTTTAGCAGCTGATTAAAAATGGAGGGACTCTCAGTATACCCCTGAGGAATTGTGCACCATGCCAAAATACGGTCTTCAAACCGGAAAGCAAATATTGGCTGGCTATCTGGGTGTAATGGAACTGTAAAGAATGCATTACATAGATCAATGACTTTATACCATTCTGCATCATGTGGAATTTGGTACAGGATCACTGCTGGGTTTGGTACAACTGGACAGCATGGGACAACAATTTTATTAAAATCCTGTACTATCCTAAATGTTCCATTAGGCTTTTTCAATCCCATTATAGGCGAATTATATGGACTGCTTACTATTTCTCTCACAATTCCCTGTTCAATCATCTTGTTTATCACTGGGTTATTCCTTCAATTATTTCTGCTGTCATTTTGTATTGGGGAATGTTTGGGTAACTCACTCCTTCCTTTACAGAAACTTTCACAGGATCCACACCTTTCATTAGTCCAATATCCACTCCTGTGAAATCACACACTTGTTCTTTGACTGACTCTTTCAACTCACCAGGTATCTTTTCTCGGTCAAATACAGGAAACATACTATTTTGTTCTGAGTCTATCAGTGACATGGTCGTTTTATACAATCTATCTTCATTGGAGAAGTGTGGCTCAATGGTTAGAGTGGCAGACCCTGATGCAGATATCTAGCCCGGGACCAGGGTTCATTTCCCCGCCTCGGCGGGTCTTGGGCTCAAAAATTCCACAGACCTGATAATTCTCGCCTCGGTGCCTATTCCAATCATGGAGTCCCACTCTGCAACTCTGGGCAATAGCTTACTTAATCTCCACAACAGCCCCCACTATGCTAAGGATGCCTGGCCTCCACCTTGGGGGTGCCCAGGAGTGGACACCTCACAGGGAAAGCCAGGATGGGTTCCACAGCGGTATTCGTACAAGTGCCTTGAGTAGTGCGCTATACAAGTATCAATTTACAATTTACAATTTTATCTGGGGTTTGAAGCTCAATGCCATCTGGTGAACAGTAAATGGCACAGTTCATTTTACACAGTATGTCCCTACCAAGAAGGTTAACAGGACTACTTTCACACACTACAAATCGATGCATATCTTTGGAATTTCCAATTTCCACTTCAACTGGGTCTGTCAGGGATGTTTTAATCTGTCTATTTTCTACACCTACTACTTGGATACTATCTCCAGAGAGAGGAAGATTTTGAACTTCTACTGATATAACAGCAGAATGGGTAGCACCTGTGTCCACTAGGAAAGTCATATTTACATCATTCACCTTTCCATTCACAAAAGAACCAGATTGATCTACCTCTAGAGTTGCGCCGAGTACGCACTCTTCTCCCTCTCTTAGGCACCGTCAGAAGCTATCATCAGACTCACTCCCATCTTCATTCAGCCAATACTGTGAACTCACATTCACTCTAAGTGATCTTGTTACCTGTTCTCCTCCGAAGAATCCTGTCTCTGCACTGTATTTCTGTGGATTTACACTGTGTGGAAGTGGTGGTTGTGGCACCTGACTCTGTAGGGTAACTACCTGCTGCTGTGGCAATGACTGTTGAATTACCACATTCTGCACCTGTGGATTCAATTATGTATTTTCGGCATAACCTCTTGGTGGCAACTTACACTCTTTCTTCCAATGCCCTAACCTGCCGCAATTGTGACATGGAAACTTTTTCTTGGCTTCTTCCAATTTACCCACTCCTTTTGCTATATTCAAATTTCCCTTCATTCCTACCTGACCTCCTTCTGGACTTTATTCTCTAGTTGAGCTACTTGATGTTCAGCCACTTTCACCTGTGCCCACATTGCTTTCTCTTTAAGTTTTCTTTGCTTAACCACAATCTCATCACTGCAATATTTCGCATGCCTCAATACTTCATCAACGGAACATGATTGCCATCCCATCAAGTTATGCTTGATCATGTCTCCTATCTCTGGTCTTAATCCAAAGACAAAACGATACACACAATGACTCATGTCTTTTTCACTTAACTCCTCACATCCACTGTATTGCTTAAACACTAGCAGCAATCTTTCATAAAAGGAATGTGCTGATTCTTTAGGTTCCTGCAATGTCCTGTCAATCTTTACCAAATCTGTTTCTTTTGGTGAGATTTTATTCTTCAAGAATACTGTTACCTGTTCATACTTTCGCATTACCTCAGGTCCAGGAGCACCTGTTGTAGGATCTCTCGGATATTCCGTTTTTGGCCAGTCCACAGTAATCTTGCACTCAGACCTTGGGTCTGCTAGTACTACTAAATTAAACAATTCATCTAGATCTTCCCTTAATACCTTTGAAACTTTTACAAATCAATCCACTTGTCGGCACCATTCCACTGGTTTCTCTCGCAACCTGGGGAAATCATTTGTGAATGACAACATATCCTGTCTAGTCCAAGGAACATGCACATACCCTCCTCCTGGTATTTTTCTCATAGGAAATTCATTTGCTACAGGCTCCTTTTCTCTAACTGGATCGCTAATGATGTTTTATCGTTGCTCTCTTCCCTTTTCTTTGTCCATTTAGTCTTCCATCGTTCTACATCTCCCCATTTTCTCAGCAACACAAATAATTCTTTTATCTTGGTTAATCTTCCAGCAGTATTCATATTGTAAATATCCTTTTCAGCAAAATCTACTCTGTAAGGCTTTTGTAATAATTTATTCTTTGCAAAGTCTATGTTTTGATTTCATTTGCCAACCCTTCTAGTCGATCATGCAGGATTTTTGCTCTCCACGTAATGCTTTTACACATGAACATTAATTCATCATCTTGGTATGCCTTTAACCTATACGTTCCAATTGTTCCAATTATCAATTCTTCCATGTCAATTTTCAATCTGATCACATCTAACACTTTAGGTTCTTGATCTTTTACTTTCAAAGTTTTAAGCCAAT
The DNA here is from genome assembly GCF_964261635.1 of Lissotriton helveticus. Lineage (NCBI taxonomy): Eukaryota > Metazoa > Chordata > Amphibia > Caudata > Salamandridae > Lissotriton > Lissotriton helveticus. The sequence continues at coordinate 430,011,724 of NC_136063.1, forward strand.
CACTTAATTCCTGCTCTGTTGGTCCTACAGGAGTTTGTGACAAATCGATTTTCTCTATACTTCTTTCGGGTGTTGCAGAATTTGATTCTGCACCCGCTGGAAACTTATATGGGAGACTTTGATTAAAGGTCAAGTCAGGCGGTGTCATCTGACTAGTACGCCTAACCTCAGACAAATCTGGATAAACCTTTTCTCTTACTTTTTGTAAACTTTGATTCAAAGGGATAGTTAACAGTTGGTTCTTTTATTTTCTGTTTTTTGAACACTGGAATTACAGGACCTATTGTTACGGGGACAGTCACAGCTTCTATATTTTTAGTGAGTTCCTGTATCTTTTCAGTCAATTCATTAGTAGACCGCACATATTCAGATGTACTTGGGTTTTCTTCAAATCTCCTTTCTGCTCTATCAACGCTACCTCTAGTTTCATGCTTTTGTCTGGGAGTACCAGTAAGTCTGGTTTCCATTATTGGGGCATTAGAATCATATCTCACTTCCTCTCTCTCTGTACTGTCTTTAATTTCAGAAAATCGTCTTGGGGTACCAGTAAATTGGGTCTCCATTGGTGGAGCATGCGGAGTCACAGTTACAGAACTCGGTTGATATGGAGGGGGTCTTTTATTTAATATCTGCTCCAGTACCTCATCCTCTGTTTCACAATCCCCATAACTCTTCCTTCCTGACTCCACATTATTTATTTTTTCCGTACACTTCCGTCCTACCATTTCATCAACTGTCCTCACCGGATACATTCCATCACACATATCAGCGTTTCTCTATCTCCACATTCTACTCTCATGGGTCATTCCCCATAAAACTCGCAATCTGCCTCTAGGTCCTCTGAACTATTCAAACCCAATTCATGCATCTCATATTCCCACTCAGCCAATGCCTCAAATTGAGTCGGTCTAGGTCTTGGTTCAAGCTTAATCATTTTTTCTCTCACATTTCGTTAAACAGCTGTACTAAAAGAACCTTCTTCTGGAAATGCTAATACACCATCATTCTTAGTATATCTAGCCCAATTGTCTAACCATATACATGCATGGTAGCCATATTTTGTCATCATGTACGATGCAGGTGTTTTAGTCGGAGGAAGCAATTTTCCCTCTCTCGTCACTATTTCCTTATCCTTTTTTAACACATTTTTTAATTTCTTAAACCATGTAGGTTTTTCTTTTTCTTTTCCATAAAAAAATTCAATTTTTCTGACGGTTTCCTGACTTTCAAACAATTGCGCACTCTTCCACAAACTGCTTTGCTGCACCAACCTATCACAGCGCGGTTCACACTAACGCACCAATCAGAACAAGATACGGTTCAATCATTCTCAACCAATGCTTGCACAGTCCTTTGTAATGCACCAATCAGCGCTCACTCCGTTCTAGTCACGGGGACCAATCCCAGCGCGACCCGTCTTACGTCAGCCCTGCTCCGGTTTCTGCAGCTTCGGCTGACCCCTCCTTTTCAAAATGTATCGGTACACTGTATTTACAGCTTTATACAACTAAAATCGGTTAGTAACCACATAAAACATGTCCATTCGTCTGTTTCGCTAAAACTAAAGTGATAGTTTCCTCAAACTCACAAGTATTCTGTATTTCCGGGAGACAGCGCTTAATTCTTCTCTACCACAGAATCTTAGTTTCGCCGATAAAGTAGCACATCCCTCTACCTTACCCTTCTCTCAAGCTCCGGTGAAAACCTATTACTTTCTTAGGGAGAAGTTTTAATCAGAATACACATTGATTCCTGTGCTTAAGCCCAACATTTTATAGGTTGCCTTCGCTATACATTCACCACTTTTACAAGTAAATGTCCCTAACTTGTAACATATGACGATGTCACCACTTTGAAACAGACTATGTGATGTGTGACTTACATGCCACCCGTTCCTCTTCCAAGGCAGAGTAACCAGCTTCCTACTTCCCAGAAGCCTCAAATTCTGGACTACACATAACGTAATACAGACTCAACATATAATGTTACTCATAATTTCTGTACCTCAAAATTCTATATACATTGCCTTACTAATTCTATACATTACTTTATCCAAGTTAACCTATTGCAACGAGACTCCTGATACCAAGAAAAAACTGATCCAGCGCGGCTCCAAACCAAACCTCCAAACCATCACTATATTTCCTAGGAGCTAACACACTTTACTCATCAGTGGGGCCCATAACACCGCGAGTCACTCATTCACCCAAATCACCCTACTCCCAGGATTAGTAAATACTAGAGGAGGAAATGCTGGATTTTAGCGGAGTGTTTTATCTCATTTTGATTAATTCTAAAAATCAGGGAAGAGGTGTGGCGCCGCGGCCAGGGCGACTGACGCTGGAATCTGGGGACCACGGTTCGATCCCCGGCACCGGCGGCAGGTTAGCCCAGCACCATGTGACTCTGGGCAACAGCTCGCTTAATCTTCCTGACGGCCCCCAGCGCCTAGAGACCCTTACGGGTGATTGTGCGCTTTACAAATGTGGACTTTACTTTAAAAATGTAAACACTATATACATCTGCAGTTTATCACATTTACCATGGTTTTACCCTTAAGAGAACATTAAAACACCCCACCATTTGGTCAATGGATCAGCTTGTAAAAGTTAACTAATTGACATCAAGACCAGCTTAATTCTCCATTTATTTAATTTTATTTAGAGACTTACTCTCCTAGCATGACCATATTTTATTTAGCCTTAATTCAATAATCATTAAAACATTTTAATAAACTAGAGAAAAAGAAAAGTTAAATTCAAACAGTTTACATTTATTAGCAGATTAGTTCAGAAAGTAAGTCAAAACTATATTACCAAGATTTCAGTAAATGGACATCAGGGTTAGCAAAGGAAAGTTCTCAAAAACCGCCTCTCTATTCTTTCTTTATGTTCACCTCCCATCCGGACTCCGCACCCATCAAAAGTTAACGTCAAGAAAAATGTCAAAGTCTTTGCATCATGGAAAATTGTTCAGTCCGACAGCATGTCGTGGTGCGAAAATAAATTCAAAAGCAAGTTCTCTCTTCACTTCCAAACGTCCTCTTTTATACCCTTTTTCCCTAACTATCTATCTAAAATTTGAAACTTTTAGGGTCCTCACTCAATTTCATTGGTCCGTTTAAGGGGTGGATGAGCATCACCTCATCTCCTCATTGTCCATATTTCCGCTAAGTCATCGTTATAATCAAAATAGGGTTTTGATTGTTCTTTAACAGTTTTTTTGTGTTTTTTTTCACTTGTGTCCTTTAACTTGTCACTCGGAGCAATATTCCCAGGCTCACGGCGCGGCCACACAAATCTTGGCACCCTTTTACACTCCAGGCCACACTGACCTTGACCCAGGCTGCACAGGCACAGACTGCTTGCACATCTCTCGAGCATAGTCGGGCATGCGTAGATCACCACAGTTTCGGAGTCTCGCAAACCTTTCATTTTATCGTAGGCTGCGTGGGTATAAAGGGAACTATTATAGAAACAAACACAATTAAACGTTAGAATTCGAAGTATAGCCCTTCTGTTTACCTCCCCCCATTCTAAGGTAACTCTGTTAGTTATTATTTAGCGTTCTAGCAACATTTAAGCTTTTTTTTCTTACCATTCTCCATCATTTCTGCCACAATAAGGCATATAGCAAGCTTACATGCAAGGGGTTTCGTTAGATTATGACATTTGCGTACTATGGGGTCGATTAGGATCGTGGACGGACTTGAGTCCGTCGGCGACCCCAGAGTAGGAGGGAACGTCCGCATGGGCTGCGGTGTTCCCTCCCTGCAGATTAGGATGTGACCACCAGGGTGGCGGTCACATCCTCTATCTTTAACATTGCTGCGGGTGCAGCTTCAAGCTGCACCCGCCGCAATGTTAAAAATGCATGCACCGCATTTGCGTGATTAAAGCGGCAGGCACCGCGCGGTGCCTGCTGCTTTGTGCACGCAAATGCAGGGGGGTACCATAGGTAGCCCCCATGTGCACCCCCCCTTCACCCAGGGGGCTCGCAACGTGCCCCCGAAGTGAAGGTCCGTATGCTTTTCCACGGCGGAAAAGCCGCCGCGGAAAAGCATACATTTTACACCATCATAATATGGCTGGCGGTGTCTGATAGACACCGCCAGCCATGTTATAGCTTTTCCGCCGCGGTCGGAAGGCGACTGCGGCGGAAAAGCTGCGGACAGATTTCAAGACCCACTGCCATGCTAATTTGGCGGTGGGTCTTTCTAGGCTCCGCAGCGGTTTTCCTGCATCCTCCGGGCCGGCGGTGGCTTCCGCCGGCCCGGAGGATGCGGGAAATCCGCAATCATAATAAGCCCCTATGTTAGTATGACAATTTCACTCAATTATTATATTATGATTCGCAACACAAGCAAATTAGTATCCCACGTGTATTTGTGTATGTGCTTTCTATTCTACGTTGGTTAATTTCAAAACCACACGATTAATACATATTACAGACTTTGAGAGGGGTATATAAACATTTTTGTTTTCACCCTTGCTCCATCAGAAGTGACATTTCCATTACGGACTTTGATTGGCTGGAGGTTAGAATACTGTTACCCAAATATCCTGGAGGTTATGTTACTGCTAAAATGTTGAGTTTGAAATTCGTTCTGCAAGAGAACCTCAATAATATGTAAAGTGTTCAAGATCACAAAGGGTGTGTGAGGAGACATCAATGTTACTTTTTCGTGTGCTGAGAAGTGGTTCCAACGACAGCTTTTCAGCACTTTACAAGAACACAGTAATGTGTGTCAGATCACAGAGCAATGTGTTCAATGAGAGCTTTTCATTAGAAGGAAGTCTCAGGATGACCTCTTGTGCCTGCACATGTGCTACAAGTCAATAAACAAAAGCCCAGTCCCTATTTAAATGTTCTCAACTCAATTGTGTCCTACTGCTTTTCACACTCGTTTTGAGCATTTAATTTGTTGAGCAGAGTGTCCCCTTATTGCCCCATATGGCTAGCTCCATATGATTAGCTCAAAATGGTCTGCAGACTGATATGCCTATTTAAGAACTCTATGCCACCTTTGTTACTGCTTCAGACGCTCTAGTTCCAGCATACAGCAGGGGTGTCCAAACTAGGGGGTCGATTAGGATGGCGGACGGACAAAGTCCGTCCGCCATCCTGTCTGGGGCAGGAACCGTCCGCCACAAGGGCGGTGGTACCGTGCCCCGAATTAGGATGCACCCGCCACAGTGGCGGGTGCATCCCGCATCTTTAACATTGCAGCTGACGGTGCTGAAAGCACCGTCCGCCGCAATGTCAAAAATGCATGTTGTGCGTTTCACAGCACAACATGACAGGCACCCCGCGCTGCCTGCCATGTTGTACTGTGAAACGCAGGGGGGTACCACAGGTACCCTCCATGTGCACCCCCCTTCACCCTGGGGGCCCGCAACGGGCCCCCAAAGCAAAGCCTGTATGCCTCGTAATATGGATGGCGGTGTCTGGAAGACACAGCCAGCCATATGAACCCTTTTCCGCCCCGGCCGCAAGGCGACCGGGGCGGAAAAGCGGCGGACGGTGTTTCTGTCCGCCGCGGCCCCCCCGCCATTGTAATATGGTGGGGGGAAATTGGTGGCGGACGGGCACAGATGGCGGACGGATCGCCACCGCCTGCATGGCGGTGGCGATCCGTCCGCCATCCTAATCGGCCCCATGGTCCGCGAGGATCAGATCTATGTTGGAATTTTTACACATAAGACATATTTACATAAATTGAATATAAATTGAACTTATTTATATAGTCAATTGTTTTCTTGAAAATCTGTAATGGATGCTGCTCTCTGGGTCTTACCTAGCACTTTCCTCAAATAAGGTAACTTAATGCTGTGTTCGTCACACTCCCGAGAAAAGATGTCCAAATAGAAGCCATGCAAGGCAGTGTCTGCAAGAAAGCTCTGCTGGACTGCATGCAGGTGCATGATAAAAAAAATGAGGCAGATATTATTACTTCTAAAAACACTGTCACTGTGAGAAATCTTAGTATTTCAAAATATGCTGGTATTGCATCAGTATAAGCAGTTCTCTCTGTTTTGTGTACAGTGCTAACACAGAATGCAGGTTACATGCGGTTTTGTACAGATGGCCATCCCACCCTTTGCATTTTAAATATAAGGTTGCAGGTGGCGGATTCGCTTGTAAACCTTACATATAATACATCATTATTTCAATTATGTATATATTTTTTAGTTTCTTTTTCCATTCTAATATTAAATGTGGAATGTAGATAGTCCACACACATATATGAATGAACAATTGTGATAGATTTGCAGACTTGCATAGGACCAAAAACACTGAATATAAGTAAGATATTACAGTTTTCTCCCAAATGCTTTAACATGATCCGGATTATAAAATACTTTGCTAAGTGGAGAGCTCTATTTATTTGAGGAGCTTCTTTCAAAAGAGAAATTAAGGGACCAGACTTAAATGCGAGGATATTCAAGGGATTAGAGCTTTCACTGTGGCAACTCCCTGGCAGAAGCTAAGCCAAATATTTCAGATGTCATGGTCTCTAATCACTAGATTTGAAAAAGTGAATATGTAAATCTATATTTTGAATTCTCTATGATGTACTAGCTCAAAATAAAAACACAGTCCATTGTTACACTCACCTTTCAAAATAATTACATATGCAAGGGTATTTGGCCTGTTCATAATTCTCTGGTATCCATTCCTTAGCTTCAGGGGGACGTGTTGGAAGCCTATGGGAACTCCAGTAAGAACCTAGGATGTTGCAGCACAGCAAGAACGTCTATCTGGCTCAAGGGGGGGGGGGGCTGCAGTAATAACCTAAGGTACTGCAGCCTGTGGCAATGCTTTTTCAAAAAGCAAGACTGATTGGTTTTGCCAGTGTTTGTTAAATTCAACACCATCCCCCAGAGGAGACTCTAGAAGCTGTTTTAGTGGGGCTTGTTCAATTGCAGCGCACAGTGAGGCACAGACAAAGCAGACTGAGATACCTATAATAATGAGCGATGTGGCAATGTGCCGGCCCCCTTTCAGTAGACCTCACAACTGAACCTGTACAATCCTCGCTGATCCTGTCACTGCGACGCTCTATTTGGTGCTTTGTTCTCACTGATATGCCTCTGAGCCCTGTCTATCTTGACCGATGCAGATTTCCTACTTTTTCTCCTTCTCAGAGCCTCCCTCTCATTCAGGGCTCAGGACATCTAGTTGGGGGGGAGCCCTTTCCTGCTTCTTTCGTGCTGTAGGGGGCTGGGCCACTGGATCACTGGATCCCTCTGGCTGCAGCAGCAGCCTAAATTGCCCACCACCTCCCTGCTGTTTGCTGGCTGATCCATCACATACCCTGCTTGCGGTCCGCATTGCAGATTTAGAGGTACACCCTGCTCCACTCTGTGTCTGATGGCCAACTGGGGCTTGACACAGAGGAGACATGAGCCCAACAGTGAGTGACATATATTCTGTGGCCCAAGATGGGCTGGGTGACTACCTACCCGAATCCCTTGGAAGTGCTGACAGGGCTATACCACACCTTTTCAAATTTCCTGACACTGTGGGCCTCCTACCACTGACCTTGGGGCTTGCACAATATTTGGGAGGTAGGGGCCTGTCTACTTTTTTTCGCCTGTCTGGTTGACTAAGATCTGCCTTCTGACATCCTGGGCCTCATTTTCGGATATCTTTGTGTTGCATCATGTGCTCACTCTGGGGACTGCTCGTGCCTTCCCTGTCTGCTTCTCCTTGTATCTGCTGCTGGGAACTGAGGTGGGTTTCTCTCTGCTCTGTTGCCCTTTGTGGCTGCTCTAGGATGTCAGCATACTGACCTGTCGCGGTGACACAATCTCTCAGACCTGCTCAAGACAACTGCTGATCCTTAGCTGACGCAACCTAACAAGACTGCATTGCCCCTATACCTTCTGGCTGTTTACCTCCATCAGATTTCCCCTGCTGTGACCAGAGATAGGGGCTTGATATTGTCACTTCTACTCCTTCTATCTGATGGAGAAACTTTGAAAGGATAAGCAGTTCCTCTTGCCCATAACTTCGACCATGATGTGTGACCAAGAGCAAAGTGCATGATGCTTTGCCACAGAACTAGAAATGGGGTATCAGATAGTATCACTCATCCAATCTAAAAATTGGACTTAATTCTGCAAGCCATCGCAGAAACCAGAACTGCTCTAGAGAATACATTAAACAGAGTTGGTACAGAACTTGGCCTGCTGTGCGACAACCAATTGAAACTAGCAGAACAGTACAAGAACTGCAACGCCAAACAGTTGACATTCAGCGACAAATGTCAGACCTCTAAAAAAGAGTCAGATTTCTGGAGGGAAGAGTGGAAATTGTGAAAGACCGCTCCTGCAGCAGCAATATTCATCTCGTTGGTCTTCCTGAGAGCCCTGATCCCACATCCTTTATAAAGGACTCCTGCTGAGATGTGTGCTGCCCAAGGGACTCTTCCCCTATCTGTTGTAGAACTTCCCACAGAGTTCCCGCTCGCCGCTCTTTACTGGGGGCTCCTCCTTGGTCGATGGTCATCAAGATCCTAAATTTCAATGACAAAGATCTGATTCTGAGAATGATATGACAATCAGATCAGCTTACTTATAAAGGGTCAGGATCTTCATATTCACAGTCTACACACTTGTAATCCAGTGCCACTGTGCTTTATTCATGGAGGCTAAACAGAAACTATGAGACATGGACAGTAAATATTCCTTGTTGCTCCTGGCCAAGTTAAAAGAAATCCTTGCCATCCAAACCACACACTTCTTTACTATGCTGGAAGAGGCCTGGCACTGGGCAGAGCAGCAGGGCTCCTCACCCCTTCCTTCGGACTGTCCACCACCACGACCCCACAGAAAGTCATGCACTGGCAGACGCAGGGCCACTCCGAACCAAGCACACATAGAGAGAATTTTGGTGCTCTCCATGGCTTCCTCGTTCACGATTCCATCAATGAAGTCTCCTTTGGGAGTGTGACTCAACTTTGCCAAGCAAAGACTAACAGTGCTCCTTCCTGAGTACAACATCTGTGACCTTACCAGTTGCCACACCAGAAAAATCTGATGATATTGTTTAATCACACATTCACATTTTATTGTTAGAACTTCGTGTTACTTTGAGTTCCTACTACCGGTGTTTTTTTACTTAAAAATGTTTATGCTTCATATACACCGCTGGTCATTTGTGCTACTCCCTGTTACACAACACACTAATAATGTAATCTCCTGCAATGTTCAGCACACTTTAATAGCTCACCTTTTTCATAACAGCTTGTGATGAAAGATTTCGGGAGACTCTTGTAGGATTAAAAGTTAGATTTATTCCAGAAGCAAACTCCACCCGGTCACCGAGCGTCCGATCAGCGGCAAGCCAACGGTTACAATGGCCAACCGAAGATCAAGCGTCCATGCACGGGAAACATTACATTTATAAACAACATGTTTATTCACGAGCTGTGGCTCGTGTAAATCCACGAGCCGAGGTCCCTGAAACAGTACGGTCATACGCCGCGTGAAACATCACGCGGTGTATGACACACAATTGATATATTACACCACCTTCCCCCTTACAATAGCGAACAATAAAAAATATAAAACCAACATTCAGAATCTAATAAATTCATTATACCTCTCCGGCGCTCTGATACGCCTGCCAAAAGAAGAAAAGGTTTGATTAATGGCAACATTCTGTGGGTTTACAAAATCCCTGATAGGAAGCTGGTCATCAGTTCGGCTAGAAGGAATAACGGGGGAACCACTTGGCATAACAGGAACACTTAGCCAAAAACTCCAATCCAGATTATCAGAACTATCCTTGCTAAGTTTACTTTTGATAATCTCAGCTTGGTGATCTGTCACTTTTACTAATTGGCGCTTATTCCACCAACCCTTCTTACCAAGGAAAGCAGCTCCCTTGCTAACTTTCACGACTTGAATAGGTGCAAAAAATTTCGAACGACCTTTAACTACTCTTCCGGGATTCTTAATGAACACCCAGTCTCCTACCTTGAGATTCCTTAGACAATGAAACTTGATGGTACGCTGACCTAAGATCGATCAGCGAAAACCATCTGGCCTCCCCAATGTTTGTTAGAAGCTCGTGAATTCTAGGAAGTGGGTGGCAGTCCACGATAATATTCTTATTCAAAGAGCGCAAATCCGCACATAGCCTAATCTCTCCTGTTTTTTTGCGAGCAACTACAATTGGAGCGACCCATTGTGAAGAATTAATAGGTGTGATAATACCTTGATCACATAAATCACTCAACATTTGTTTTAATTCTGACCTCACACTCAATGGGACCGCTCTAACTTTATGTGCTACAGGCTGGGCCCCAGGTATTAACCTTATCTTGTGTTCAAATCCTTTCACGCTCCCAACCATTTCTTTAAAAACGGGTTTAAATTCAGAAATGATATCTTGAACATTTGTATTAGAGCTCTCCACAATGGAAATAGGAAATTCATTGAAAACAGCTTTAGATTTAGGTAACTCCCCTACCTTGATAGGGTTATCATCTCCAGGAACAAGGTATAGTCCCATCTTAGCTAGATCTTTCCAGCCTACAATGTTCTTGCCTTTTTCAGCAACGTAAATCTTCGTAACTGTTTCCCTACCAAGACACTGGACCAACCCTTCAAAATAACCCATCATGTTAATGTCCTTCTCACCAAATGCTTTGGGATTGACGTCAGACTCAATTAGTTCAACTCTTCTGTCCCATTTTTCATAAGAAGTTGAGTCTCTGAGGATTGTAAATGGTGAACCCGAATCCGCCATGACCTGTAAAGGAACATTATCAATGATAGCGGAACATAAAGGACCTTTAATAGAGTCCACATCGCCATTGTAATCCAAAGTTACCACAATGTTCTTTAAAGAATTAGAACAAGAATCTACATCAATGAAATTTACATTAGGGGGTTTCTTGGCAAACCTACAAACTCATTGCAAATGGCCAATTTTCTTACAAATAGAACAACGTTTCTTGAGAGCTGGGCAGTTTGGAGCATTTCCTATGTGGTCTTTAGAACCACATCTATAACAGAAAAAAGTATTTTTCTTTTGAAAAGGTTTATAGCTGGACTGAATTTTGTTTTTAGTATTGACTAAACACACAGTTCCTTCTTGATCAGAATCAGAATAGTCCAGGGTATTAATTCCTTTCTTGGCCGGTTCCATAACTACCTTACTAGTCAAAGTAGAGCGTTCAATACTTAGAGCAAGGTCAATGACCTCACTAACGATGGGTTTTTACATCCAAGGATCCTTTGTTTAATTTTTCTAGAAACGCAATTGAACACAAATTGATCTCTTATAAAATTATCTGGTGAAGGTTTAAAATTACATGTGATAGCGAGGACTCGAAGTGCAGAAATGTATTCTTCTACTTTCTCTTCCTCTTTTTGTTTCCTGGAATAAAAATTGTGGCGTTCGAGCATGATATTAGGTTCATCACAAAACTGTTTTTTAAGTCTAGCAATGGCTTCGATATATACGTTCCAAGGATTATCTCCACTTTCGTCTTGAGAAATAGGAGGAGCTATAGGAACAATACTTTTAAAAATCCGCTGACCTGCTTGACCCAAACAACCAAAAAGAATAGCAAATTTTCGTTGGGAAGAATACTCAGAAGCGTCTATAGCAATCAAATGGTTTTCAAATAAACCAAACCACTCCGACCATATAATGTCAGGAGTACCTGGTTTACTCAAAAATGGTGGTGGTTGGGTAATTTGATGCCATTGATTGTTAGCCATACTTAATAATAAAAGCAGAACTTAATAACTAAATTTTAGAAATCACCAGATGAATATAGATCAATAAAAAATGCACCATAACATAATGTTAAACATTATAGTACAAATTGCATTCAAATTGTTATAAAGAATAATGTTATATAATTACGTTTGAAAATGAATATTAATTGGAAAATATAAATAATATATCAAGATACTGTAATCACGTTCACAATAAGTGTATAGATGACACAGGATGTTTTATAATTAGAATGACCTGAAAGAGCGTGCCTATCGCTGAAGCAACACGTAGTAATAAATGCACAGTTCTGAAAAAGCGTGCGTATCGCTGTAGCAATACGCGATAATTAATGTACCAGTCTGAAAAAGCGTGCGTATCGCTGAGGCAATACGTGGTAATAATTATTTAAGTCAGAACCACAAATCAGTAAAAGCGTGCGTATCGCTGGAAAGATGCGCTTTCAAAGTCTTTCAAACAATGTGGTGAAATAAACGTGCGTATCGTTGAAGATACGCTGTGTAAAGTACAAATACATTCATACAACGGTACCTTGATTTAAACTGGAGAAACGTCTGCCGCTTGAAAGTTTCGTTTATCTTCGCACCAAAACATCGAAGAAAGTGTGTGGAAAAAGAGAAAACCAATGGCAAGAAGTATTTCAACCAGTAGATTGAAACCGACCAATAGGCGAGGCTCATTCAGTGACGAATTATCATCCAGTAAATATGAAGAAACGCCTCTAAAATCTTCAATAGCCTATTGGAATTGGTGTCTTGCCAAGAGGATCTTGCTCCGAGTAAAACAGGAAATACTTTGTCAAAGACGACAATACCGAAATGAGGTGTCGGTTCAAATCCAGAATTCCTGAAGTAAGTAGAAATTAAAAAATTTTGCGTGGGTAATGGTGGAATTTTTGTTCCCCAATCGTCGCCAAAATGTGATGAAAGATTTCGGGAGACTCTTGTAGGATTAAAAGTTAGATTTATTCCAGAAGCAAACTCCACCCGGTCACGGAGAGTCCGATCAGCGGCAAGCCAGCGGTTACAATGGCCAACCGAAGATCAAGCGTCCATGCACGGGAAACATTACATTTATAAAACAACATGTTTATTCACGAGCTGTGGCTCGTGTAAATCCACGAGCCGAGGTCCCTGAAACAGTACGGTCATACGCCGCGTGAAACATCACGCGGTGTATGACACACAATTGATATATTACACCATTACACATCTCTTGCGCCTTCACATATGTGTTTATCAATTTTGGGTGGACAGATGTTACTCTGCTGCGCTGGGATGGGGAGTTGCTAATTGTTCAGAACCTGGTCTGGTTACCCCTGATTCTATGGAAATGCAGTAGAGATACCCTTCACGAGGAAGTGGATTGTTTATGTTACCGTCCCGGGTGTGTTGTCCGATCATTATCAAACTTACTCCCCCTGTATTAAATATTGGCTAAGCTAACATTTTTGACATGAAATGTTTTGGGTATGAGATTTCCCAAGAAGCGTTACCACATTTATTCCTTTCTTAAGCGTAAAGGCACCCATATTTCTCTTTCACAAGAAACACATTTATCATGACAGGAAGAGACTAAACTGCAGAAGCAGTGGAGAAGTCACTGTTATTTCGCAGATCACTCAGATTACACTTTGCCTGAGGTGCAATGATATGGGTAAGGCCTATGGTTTCCTTCAAACTTACCGAAATAGTCGTAGACAATGAAGGGAGATACGTCTTTGCCAAGGGACTACTAGATGGTGTGACAATACTCGGGTAGTGTCTACTCCCTGAATATAGATCTGAATGAATTTTTAGCACGGCTCTCATTCCTCCTTTTGCGATGGGCTCACCTACAGTGGATCTTCTGCGGCAATTTCTTGTGTCCTCGATGTCAAGTTAAACAGGTCTCACCCCCATTGACGCAAATGCTCACTCTACACAACTCTGAACAGCTTGCGCAAGGTCCTGCACATGGGTCATGGTGGATGTCTGGAAAACTTTACACCCTACTGCTTGTGAATATCATGACCTTCATGTGCGCTTTGACCGCTCTCTATGTCCGATGTCCTTACAACTCCTGACATATAATGGGGAATACATTAGCAGAACCATTTTGATCCATAATCCTTTCCTATTGCAAATATACGAGGGCAGATATAGACCACCATCCCAACTTGGAAACTCTAGCTCTCGTCCTTAGAGGTCACCGTCTTTCACAGGCAGATCAGAGAAACCATTGCACATTATTTCAATGAGAATAGAGACACTGCCTCCACACAACACATCGAATGGGACGCTTTTGAGGCGGTACTGAGAGGAAAATGCATACAATCACTTATTGGGGTGTATCAGACACTTGTGAGTGGATTGGGACAAATTGAAAGCTCACGGTGGTACCTGGAGAGCGCCGCCCAGACCAACACCACCACTAAACCTGCAGTCTACTTGGCTAAGATCTGTCATGGGGAACTCATTGAATCACTTGATTGCATAAACTACAAACAACACAAGGTGAAATCCCATGCAGAAGCAGATAAATCTGGCAAATTACTATCATGGCCAGTTAAATGTGATGCAGCCACTTCTCCGGTTTTTGCCAGTAAACTCTTTCCAGATACACTGGTGTAAAGGGGCGTAACACAGGCCCCACATCCCCCGCAGTGCGGGGGGCCTGAGCTGCAGGGTGCACCTTCAGCACAGTACTTAGGCCTGAGCACTCTGGACTAACCCCCAGATTCATCAAAGTCCTGTTTTGCGAGTCCTTAATAGCGATTTTTAAGGAACCGCTATTAAAGACTCGCAAAAGGGGATGCATGTAGAAATCGCAATATTTTTTGCGATTACTACTGCTTCCTTATTTGCAATTCGCTAATTGCTAATCACAAATAAGGAATGGCTGTCCCATTCATTCCTATGGGCCTAAAGGCCCATAGGAATGAATGGGGAGTCATTCCTTATTTGCGATTAGCAATTAGCGATTCGCAAATAAGGAAGCGATTTCATGGGTGCCAGGGTGTCCAAAGGACACCCTGTAGCACCCCTGAAATGGTAATGTACACTGGTGTTGCGCACACACATGGCCAAAGGACATGTGTGTGTGTAACATACAACTTAGAAAAATGCACTAAAGTGCATTTTTCTAAGTTTTCGCTATTTACCACGTAGTTAGACTTCGCGGTAAAAATTGGCCCCAGATTTCGAATTCGCAATTTCAAAATGGTTCATGAATTGCATTTAAGGAATCTCAAATTGAGATTTCTTAAATGCAATTATTCGCAATTTAGCGATTTCTAGAATTGCGATTTTTGCATTTGGGATGATGAATCCCAAATGCAAAAACAGCGCTCGCAAAGGGCCAGGGGGCATAATATCAAGTAAGGGCGTTACATTATCGCCGTTTTTATCGGCAGGAAACTGCCGATAAAGCGGCGATAATGGGCTCGATAATATGCTCTATGAATTCCAATCGAAGCCCATGTTAGATGTGAAGACATCTAACATGGGCTTCGATTAGAATTCATAGAGCATATTATCAAGCCCATTATCACCGCTTTATTGGCAGTTTCCTGCCGATAAAAGCGGCGATAATGTAACGCACTTACTTGATAATATGCCCCACATTCTCAGAATCTGGCCCTTTGCGAGCCGATTTTGGCTTGATGAATCTGGCTGTAAATCCGGAGCGGGGGCCCTCCGTGTACATTGCAGGGAGGCCCCTTAAACTTTTGTTACTCCACTGCTGGTGTACTCACAAGAGGCTATTCCTTCCTTCTCTATGCACTAAGTAACATTACATGGCCCAGTGACTAACCCTGATCAGACTCATATTACAGCTTTCCTAGAGCAGCTGGCCTTACCATGAATATCATTGAACAAGAGGTCCGCTGTACCATATGAGATTTTGCAGCATGTAAAACCCTTGAGCTTGATGGACTACTGACAAACTTTTGCAGAACTTACTCTGACCTTCCAGTCCCTAGGCTTGGAGAGCTATATAATGCTGTACTTGCTAATGTTATGTTATGTTATGGCCCATTTGTATAGCGAGTGTTCACCAACAGGCCTCTTGGCGCTGGGTTAATGAGCCATAATCTAATCAAGTACTTAACTATATGCTTGTGAGAATAGCCATGTTTTCAGCATCTTTCTGAAGCACATGTAATTTTCTACTAGTCTGATTGCAGAAGGGAATTAATTCCAAGTCTGAGGGTCTAGAGTAGAGAAACATATCCCTCCCAGAGACATTAGAAGACATTTGGCTTACCTAAGGTTGCGTTTCGGGGAATATTTTGAAATCCTTGTGGATATGTACTTATGGAATTTGAGGTGGAGAGGTTTAAAGATGATACATCTTGTTTTAAATATAGTACTTTGAGCCACTGGTAGCCAATGTAGCTTTTTCATCAGTGACTTAATGTGGCAGTGTCTTGAATGTTGAAAGACGATTCTTGCTGCTTTGTTTTGCGCCATCTGAAGTCTATGATTTAGATTTTTTGGAAGTCCCAAGTAGAGAGCATTTGCATAGTCAATTCTAGATAAAATTAACGCAATGATGATTTGAGTGCTGGCCTCCATATAAAAGAATCTTCAGATTTTTCTGATTATCCTAAATTGGAGGAAGATAGAACAAGTTACAGTGCCTATGTCAGATTTCATGGACAAATTCAGATGCTAATGGAGCCCTAAGTCCTACTATGCATGAGGCTCTTCTGTGTTCCATCTCAAAGCCCGGCCATGACCTGCTTGAGGTCACCTCAAATAGGCCCTAGGTATTCTGAACAATGATTATAAAATATTCAGCAATGTTTTGGTATTGCAATTAGTAGCTCTTCTTCCTGTTCTGGTCCACCTGGACTAGACTGGTTTCACCCTGGGCTGTTCCACATCTCTTAACATATGTCATCTACATTAGGTTCTAGAATCATGCTGCATGCTTTGTCCTCTATCTAGAAAAAGTATTTGACATACTAGAAATACATTTTCATACATTTTCATCGTGTTGTGTAGAGTGGGCCTATGTCTGAAAATTGCCCGGATTATTGCGCTGCTATGCACTGACCCAACAGTCAGAGTCAACATATGTCAAATCATTTCTGACCCTATTCATGTTAGGAGAGGCACCCAACAGGGTTGCCTCTTTTCTCTTCTCCTCTTCATGCTGCCGTTTGAGCCATTGGAAATTTGACTGCATCAGCTGCGAGATGACTGGGGTATTACAGTTAACAGAGAGAGACACATTTTGTGTCTCTCTATGCTGGTGATGTTCTGATTTGCATCAGGGATATCTGTAGCAGCATGATGACTGTGGCACAACAACTTAGCTCATGTAAAATGGCCTCTGGACTTGGAGTCAAATGAGCCTTTTCCTGCTTCTTTACCCTGAGCACAGAACACCAATGGGTTTGGCTCTAATCAGTAAGGCTGAGCCCTTAACCAAAAACTGTTTTGGGTTGTTTGGTTAAGCACCTTGGTCTAAGAAAGTGACAAAGTTGATATGAGACCAGGTTTGCGGTTTGTTAGTAGAGTGTGTGTGGTATGCAACTAGGTTTGTATGATACTTGTGTATGCTTGAACATTTTGTGAGTGAGAATGATGAGATGAGTCCAGGTTGTGGTGAATTTCTGTTTTTCTATGTTCAAAGTTGGTCGTGTCCTTGTAATGTTGTACGTATTTTTTGGAATGTGATTTATATATACGTAAAAAAGAAAACAATAGAAATTAAATACATTTTCTAAAATAAAAACTATTGAATAGTTACGGCTGTCATTGATGAATGTTCATACGCCGTGGTAAAACTTTTTGAAAAGGACTATCAGTATCGGCATCTCCAGTGTTTTTGATGTTCTTTACCCTAAAAGCAGACTGCCTTGTGCATGCCATTCACATAATTAAACAGTCACTATATCAAATGGGAACCTACTGCTTTCCCCTATTGAGGTGGCCACATCTAACACTCCACCACCCAAGATAAAAGTGAAGAGTTAAGTGTCCTCACTTAGGTCCCAGATTTAATTTTGGAGAACACTCACCCTGTCTGTGCCAGGCAATGTGGCCCTTGTAAAAACAAGCATTGGAAATGCAATAGGGCTCGCATTAGGAAAGTTTGAGCTATTGGTATTATAAATGAATTTTTTTTATGCGTTATTTTTTAAAATAGCTAAATTAATAGCTTTGTCATTTACAATGCCAATAGTTATAACTTTCGCAAATGTGACACCTATAGCATTTGTAATGCAACATGTTTTGTATTTACGTGAATTAGATGTATTGATATTACAAATAACAATGGCTTTTAATTTTTTTAAATAATTAATACTTAAATAATGTATTTAATTTGTAATGGCAATAGCTTAAACTTTTGTAAATAACTTTTGTGAAGATTATGTTCAGTGTTTTTTATTGTGACGAAAATCCAAGAACAGAAGTGAAATATTAACATCTTTTTGTGATTTGTAATAAAGCTTGAAACATTGAGAGAACAGATTTGAACCAGTGATACTGTGGTGGTGCTGAGTGATGCTGTGGTTGCGCTAAGTGATGCTGTGGTGGTGCTGAGTGGTGTTGTGGTGGTGCTGAGTGGTGATGTGGTGGTGCTGAGTGATGCTGTGGTTGCGCTGAGTGATGCTGTGGTTGCGCTGAGTGATGCTGTGGTTGCGCTGAGTGATAATGTGGTGGTGCTGCTGAGTGATAATGTGGTGGTGCTGCTGAGTGATGCTGTGGTGATGCTGCTGAGTGATGATGTGGTGCTGCTGAGTGGTGGTGCTGAGTGGCGGTGCTGTGACGGTGCTGTGGCGGTGCTGAGGTGGTGCTGAGTGGCGCTGTGGTGGTGCTGTGGTGGTGCTGTGGTGGTGCTGTGGTGATGCTGAGTGATGCTGTGGTGGTGCTGAGTGATGCTGTGGTGGTGCTGAGTGGTACTGTGGTGGTGCTGAGTGGTGCTGTGGTGGTGCTGAGTGATAATGTGGTGGTGCTGAGGGGGTGAGAGTGTGTGAGAGGGCGAGAGGGTGAGTGAGGGTGTGTGAGGGTGGGGGGTGTGTGAGGGTGAGACGGTGTGTGAGGGTGACAGGGTGTGTGAGGGTGAGAGGGTGTGTGAGGGTGAGCGGGTGTCTGAGGGTGAGCGGGTGTGTGAGGGTGAGCGGGTGTGTGAGGGTGAGTGGGTTTGTGAGGGTGAGCAGGTAAGTGAGGGTGAGCGGGTAAGTGAGGGTGAGCGGGTAAGTGAGGGTGAGAGGTAAGTGAGGGTGAGTGGGTGGGTGGGGGTATGTGAGGGTGAGAGGGTGGGTGAGGGTCAGGGGTGCGAGGGTGGGTGAGGGGGTGTGCGAGGGTGCTGAGTGGTGCTGTGGTGGTGCTGAGTGGTGCTGAGTGATAATGTGGTGGTGCTGAGTGATAATGTGGTGGTGCTGAGGGGGTGAGAGTGTGTGTGAGGGTGAGAGGGTGAGTGAGGGTGTGTGAGGGTGGGGGGTGTGAGGGTAAGGGTGAGGGAGGGTTAGGGAGGGTGAGGGGGTGTGTGAGGTGGTGTGGGGGTGTGAGGGTTAGGGTATGTGAGGATGAGGGGGGGTGAGGGGGTGAGAGGGTGTGTGAGGGTGAGGGGGTGAGAGGGTGTGTGAGGGTGAGAGGGTGTGTGAGGGTGAGAGGGTGTGTGAGTGCGAGGGTGTATGAGTGTGAGGGTGTGTGAGGGTGAGCGGGTGTGAGGGGGTAAGTGAGGGTGAGAGGGTGGGTGGGGGTAAGTGAGGGTGAGAGGGTGGGTGGGGGTAAGTGAGGGTGAGAGGGTGGGAGAGGGTCAGGGGTGCGAGGGTGTGTGAGGGTGAGGGGGTGTGTGAGGGTGAGAGGGGGTGTGAGGGTGAGGGGGTGAGAGGGGGTGTAAGGGTGAGAGGGGGTGTGAGGGTGAGTGAGGGTGTTTGAGGGTGAGTGAGGGTTGTGCACAGAGGAGACGAGTAGGGTGAAAAACGGAGCCATTGCTGGGACTTTTCTGGTAAAATACTTGATGAGAACCCAGGCCAGTATAATGCTGTCTTCTGCGTGCAAGTCTGTGAAGTCTGCGGAGCTCGTACCTTGTAGGTGCCCGCTGGACCTGTGTAGGAGGGGTGTAGGGAGTCAGGGAGGGTCGGGCAGACCAGGGAATGGAGGACGAATAAGGAAGCGCTGACACTTGATTAAGAAAGGCTCCGTTTGTGCTCCGAGGGTGGGGAGGGCTGGTAATGCGAAGCAGAATGGGGGAAGCTAAATTATAATGCCGAAGCGAAGTTCAGCATTCACCGTCATTATCTTCGGTCACTACCGTATTGATGCGGACTGCGGACCACTTCGAGTCTCCCTTTCTCCCAATGCCTATTAAAACAAGCTTGTGTCCACTTTGGTCTACTCCGACGAAAACAGTGGAGTTCACTCACTGTTTGGAAAGGAGGGGGAGGGAGGAGTGAAAGGAGGGGGAGGGAGGAGAGAAGGGAGGGAGAGAAGAGAGTTGGGTGGAGGAGCGGGGTTAAAGGCAAGACAACGAAAGCAAATCCAGCGCGACATTCATGAAAGGGCACCGTCCTGGGGCTCCAGCCTCGACTGTCTCACAGCAGAGCTGAGGAGTCAGGCGGGTGGAGAGGCAGGGCTGTGCTGGAGCCTGATGACTAATTGGGGGACAGGAAGGGAGACCAGATAAGATACGCAGCAATGAATGTGAAACCAACGCGGCGCTTGTTTGTTTTGTTTTTAGTTGAAGGTATTCACCCATTGCGGGGCACTTGTGCTAAACGGATTGTAACCCGACTGGAATTTACATTGAATAGGTCATTGATGGCCAACTAAGTGGAACTAATTTCCTTTGGTGAAGCCGTGATTCTGAAGTAGTGTCTCGCAAACCTCAAGTCCTTTGTGTGAAAGGCTGCATTAAATTGATTATTTCAGAGCCCATTCCGGTTCCACCTTCAAAGTAAACTAAATTATCTATTTTTTAGACAGAAGGATGCATAATGAGTCAAAAGTACAAGCATAGCCTTTCTTTTCATTTGCTTTGAATGTGTAATCTTATTATGAATTGGTATTACAATTTAAAAAAATAAATTTTCCAGTGCTCCACACAGAATATCGTTTCTCCGGTGAACTTTATTTCTTTTCAAAAGTGTAACCACACTAAGGCTATGTGCACTGACAAGCCAACAAATATTTAGCACAAAGATAATATTGCATAGAATTGTACTATCTGCATCGGAAACGTTTTAAAATGCGTAAAGGGCTCTATAACTTTGAAATTGACGAAAGGCGCTGTGTGTTAAACGTTTTGCACAGAAGCTTGTTTATTCGCAGAGATTGGAAGAGGTAACTCCGATGACTCGTTTTATTCTAGAAAACATAAGCAAGGTTTTTATTGAAATCTGCAGGACCTTAAGTACCCCATAAGCGTCACTTTATTTATTTTTAACAAACAATACCGATCGAATAAGTAAACAAGCACCGAAGTGTCTGTATTCAGGCGTTTTTTAATCGAAGACAAAATACTAACGAAAGATGTTTTGTATGTGCAATTTTGCTAACGAGAGGTAATACCGTATTTCTCCTGCAAGCTCACGCACTTTAAAGTCACCACATGCCTACTGGTAATAAGGTACATACGGTTGGGGAACGTATGAAGTGAAGAGCTTCTAACAAATGTTTTATGTTTGAGGAAGTGCCATCAGAGAAATGCGTAGAAAGGAGACAGTCCTGGCGGCCGTGAAACCGAAAGCACGGCCGGCCAGCCGAGAAAAAGCCTTTGATGCAGCAGGGGGCAATTAGGGGAGGAGAATGGCTGCGCTGGCGGCACCAAGCTGACGATTTGATGCTGTGCACGTGCATTTTAACTCATTGCGCTTGCGCAATGAGTTAAAAAGCACATGCACTGCATGGAATCGCCAGTGGAATCGCCAGTGGTTAAACTCTGGATAAGCCACTATAGAGCTTCGCCAGCTATGCGCATGCGCATCAGCAGGCGAGCCCTAATGGTCATGCTGCCTAGTATGCTTTATTGTTTCTCTAACTTGTCTGTCTGTCTCCTGTGGAGCCTCTTCTGTACTTTAGACAGCTTGATGGGTGATCTGATATAAACTAATAGCTGCCGTAGCGGTTCCTTAGTGAAATTGAAGATTTCTACCAATTACAGAGGCCTGGGTGGCCCAAGTTTCGAACACTATTCTGCAGTCACAACTCCAATGGTCTGCCCGCTGGTTGGCTGGCTTTCACCTATCCAAGGTGTCTGGAGCAGACACACATGTAAAAAACAAAGTAGGAGAACTGTTCATCCTGTGAGCTATCTTACTTACACCGACTGACAGACCTGCACGTATAGTTCATGTTAGTTACCGCGGGGCACTGAACTTCTCCCCCATACTGTCCCATATGCCCCATGGATACTGATGATGAGACCATGTTCCTTTCAATGAGACTTATCAGCAGCAGCGGTGCGTCCATTGGGGCGTAGGGGCGTAGCCCCACTAAGCCACATGGACGCACCGTGGTATTTTTGATAATTACCTCTGTGTTGTTGTTGTTAGCGCTGCCGGCCGGGAATCCGCCGGGAGTGGGACACACCCGACTCAATCGGGAGTGTGCAGGGGGTGGGGCTGGCTGGGCTGCTGCAGCTTGAGTGACAGTCCACACTCAGCTGCAGCAGTACTGCGCATGACCTGTTATGGTGCCACCTTGCCCGAGCATGCGCGCTAGACTTTCCCCATAGAGAGGGACCAAGGGGGTGCTGCTTCTTACAGCAGCGCCGCCGCTGAAACAGGTTGAAAAAGGGCGAGTCGTAAATGTGCCCTCAGCGCCAGGATTGGAAGGTGTCAGGAGTAAAGGCGGGCATTAGCCCGGCCCTGGCATCGACCCGCGTCAGTGCGCGTGCTCGCGCCAGCACCTCTTGGTGGGACGTGTGTTGCCCTGTTATCTCTCCGGCCAGGCCTGCCTGCCTCTGTTGATCCTGCCAGGTCGGGTGTATCTGTGTAGGGGCCATATTTGTTCACCGTAGTTTCCAGACCAGTACCCCCTTCATCATGCAGTCGGAAGGCCGGTCGTCTCCCTCTAGCACACGGTTCCGAACTGGGTAAGCGAAGTGACCGTTATTTTTTTAATTAAATTGTTTTATTATATATGAAGGTTCAGGACACATACTTTCATGGGTGCACTTACGAAGTTACGACTGTGTGAGGAGGCAGTTCTGGGGATGGCCGATCCCCTTTTGAGCAGGTCCTCAGTTACAAATGAGAACTACATGCACTTTTATTGTACACAGTTGCATCTTCACACGCACTTTGTACACATGTACCGCTTTGCCGTAAAAGTATTTAAGCAGGCCTTTTGTATGTTTGAACTGAGGATAAAAGGTGTGTCGGGCTGCATTCTGTAGATCTCGTAAAGCTGCGTCATAAAAGTCTGGGGGTGGAGGCGGTTTGGTTCTAAGGAAGTTGAGAGATTTCCTCAAAGGGGGGACTAGTTATACTACCTCTATATTTTTTGGGGGGAAACTCACAAACCATCGAAAACAAGTGCCTGGCTGCCACCCACTCGATTTCTGTTCAAGTTAATATTCAACGGACAGGGCATTAGTTTTCAAGACCACACAAGTCCTTTCTTCGATTCTGGATCTGAAATATACAGACTTCTCTCTTTAGAATTACATTTAAAGGACCTACGAATCCTGCATAGAGTGTTCGTTTCCTAGGGTCAGTGCTGCGTAGAACTTTCTAGGGTTCTTTTTATACTCTAGATGTAGTACCTATAAGGCACAAGGGGACTGGGCTGGGAGCTGGGGAGGAAACCTGAGATGGAGGGGTGCCATCAAAACGACTTTTGGTAAAGTCAATAGGTTTTTGTTCAGTGAGCAAACACACACAACCTTAGCACCATGGACTTCGATTCATCAAAAATTCAGATGACGTGCAAGTGACATCACACACCTTTTGACCTCAATGCAATGACATCACAGTTGACTCCGTGTCATATGACCGTTGACCCCGAATCGAAGGAAGTGATGCCACATGAATTCTATCCTGATTGCATCACAGTAGTTCATGTTAATAAAGTGAAACTTTATTTATAAATGACAATACAATTTACAAAAAAGAGATTTATAAACACAGTAGCGGTCATACCCACAGGTATTGATCCATATGGACCATATATTCAATATGAACTATGTTATTGATTTAGTAAACGCCTTATAATTGTTAACAGTTTTTCCGCTTATGATCACTTACTTATAAGAAACCACCACACCTTTGACACATTGAGGTGACTGGCACATCATCATTCATTAGGAGTACGTACATAAAAGGGCTTTTGGTCAGTTCTCTTCATCCATAGATCTGTGCAGCAGTCATTCACATATTGCGTCTGCCCACTTCCGCACACAGCATGGAGCAAGGATCAGTCCATTTTATTCCCTTATCCAATGACTGCCCTGTGCTGTGAGTGGAGACATTTTGCCTGATATATATACACACCTGCCTAAGAAGAAGCTCACTTCAGTACCAGGGATGGTGAGCTGATAATTTATTTTTTCAATATTTTGTCCTTTTCGACTATCCTCTTACTGTTTTGTATTCATCCATATGGTTTTAAACTTTGTCTTAAGGTTACAGTAGTTCAGAGCCAATAATGCCTATTCTCTCTGCCAATAAGAAGCGCATTTCCCTGTGACACACATTTAAACTAAACTGGATTTCTATGTGTTCTATGTACACTTACCTCCTAGGAAAGGCCAATACTGTTCTATCACAGTTGTATTTGATTGCAATTTTTTTTATTTTAAATTGTTATTGCGAGCATGTTATGCCATGCTTAGGTGGCATTTTTTTTATTTTTTGTAGCATTCCCTCGCAATAATAGAGAAATAATAATTTCAACATTTTGCTGAGGTCAGGCTTATGTGCTTCAAGCATTTACAACAATGAAGCATTGCATTATGTTTAAAAAAGTGTTCATTTTATTTGTTTCATTGTATGATGTATTCTCAAGGGTGCTGCACTCCTGAATGCATTTACTTACCAAACAGAATGTAATGTCCCAGTGGGGGCTGTTTGCCGTCTGTTCTTGGCTCTGCTTTTGTCACCTGTGAGGCCAGG
The DNA here is from genome assembly GCF_964261635.1 of Lissotriton helveticus. NCBI lineage: Eukaryota > Metazoa > Chordata > Amphibia > Caudata > Salamandridae > Lissotriton > Lissotriton helveticus. Next base: position 430,036,541 of record NC_136063.1, read on the forward strand.
GATCGCTAAAGATGTGCTATTGGTTGCATGAGGCAAGCCAGCTGTGAGACCTGACAACCCTCCAAGCTCAGCACGTTAGAGCAAAACACAAAGGCAGGAGCCAGCAGGAGCGGACAGAGAGGACTATACAAGTCCCTCATATGGTTCAATGCAAGCACTCGACTGGCGGTGGAAGGACACACCCAAGTAGTCAGCAGTATGGTATAGTGGGTTGTTCAACGGTACATCGCAGGTAAAGACATCGTGTGCCTTTACCACATATTTTTCACCATGCATGTTTTTACCATGAACATGCTTTTACAACGCAGGCCATTACCATGCATTGCTTTTATATATCAAAACAATGTATTTGTGGGGGGAGACCCCCACACCCTCAACTCCGTGGTAAAGGCATGCGTTGTAAAGGCATGCATGTGGTAAAAATTTGCGTGCTAAAAAATGAGTGGTAAAGGCACAACAAGGTAAAGACTTTGTTGGAAAGGTAGTTTGCCGGTATGATGTAGGTGAGAGATAATTACTCCACTGGCCCGAGCTGAGTCATGATTCAATTCAATTTCAATGAAAATGTATTTAGTCAATTTTAATCTATGCTTATTCACAGAAATTAAAAGTAGTCTGAGGCCAATTGCTTTGTCCACAAAGAGAATGTCAAGCAGTACACTCATTGCAGGTATTCAAGTCAAAACAGGATTCTTTTAAAAATAAAGACTTTAAAATTTTCCAGCACAAAGTTAAAACATTGCATTAGACAATTCATGAGTGTATGAAAGTGTGTGTATTTGGAATTAAAAATACACTTGCGTTTCACTACATTTGCTGTAATCCGTGCCAAAATACCTGCTCTGTAGCCGGTACCTTTGGCCACAGTAAATGATGTGATGCATTGTCAACAGGCATGTCCATTGTGGTGCTTACGTCACAGATTTTAGAACGGAGGGCTTTACAGCACATTGTAATGTACCATATGGAATCTTCCACTACAGCGCATAGCCATACAAATCATTGTTTTACACTACAAAGTAGAGCAACTATTGTTTCCGTGCAGCTGTTTACGTTTTAACCAAATGTATTACCCGGTCTGGTGTGTTTTATGGCAGCGAAAACTCTCTTTCTTATACCACATAGACTCTTTTAATTTAATTGGCGCCAAACTGTGTCTAAAATATGTTCAGGCGTATCCTTGTAGGCTGTTTTCGGTTAGAAGCTGTGAGAGGATGTGGCGTAAGAGCCAGAGCTACCGATTTTGCAAGGGGGAACCAAGGTTCGATTCTCCACCTTGGCTCAACCTCATGCCATTCTGGGTAAACCACTTAATAAATCTCTCCGCGCCTATCAAAAATGAAATTGTTTGTCTGTAATGTAAAACTCTCCAATACCTTCGGGAAGAGTTTGCTTTGTACAAAACTGCTAAAGTAATCTGTCTTGCCCGCTTTTTGTTTGTTTTTAGAACAAAAGCTTTATTGTACAACCTTAATCTATAGACACGTCCCAGTGCTAGCAGTATGTAGACACTGGGTGTGATATGTCATGTGTGCCACATGTCGCTGTCCTGATGAATAACACAGACACACTAATGCGTGGCCTTGTCACCAGGACTGAGGGCACACCCGATCTGTTTTTCTCCAGCTGTCCGATTCGACGTGACACGCGTTCGTTTACTAACATGAACTGCTGCTCAATAGAAATAGGGTACTTGGTGCCTGGGGGTCTGTTGGTCTGTGTGCTTGGGGGTCTGTTTTTCTGTGTGCCTGGGGGTCTGTTTCTCTGTTTGCATGGGGTCTGTTGTTCTGTGTGCATGGGGGTCTGTTGTTCTGTGTGCCTGGGGGTCTGTTGTTCTGTCAGCCTGGGGGTCTGTTGTTCTGTGTGTATGGGGGTGTGTTGTTCTGTGTGTGTGGGGGGTCTGTTGTTCTGTGTGTGGGGGGTCTGTTCTGTGTTCCTGGGGGTCTCTTGTTCTGTGTTCCTGGGGGTCTCTTGTTCTGTGTGCCTGGGGCGGTCTGTTGTTCTGTGTGCATGGGGGTCTGTTGTTCTGTGTGCCTGGGGGTCTGTTGTTCTGTCGGCCTGGGGGTCTGTTGTTCTGTCAGCCTGGGGGTCTGTTGTTCTGTGTGTATGGGGGTGTGTTGTTCTGTGTGTGTGGGGGGTCTGTTGTTCTGAGTGTGGGGGGTCTGTTCTGTGTTCCTGGGGGTCTCTTGTTCTGTGTTCCTGGGGGTCTGTTGTTCTGTGTGCCTGGGGCGGTCTGTTGTTCTGTGTGCATGGGGGTCTGTTGTTCTGTGTGCCTGGGGGTCTGTTGTTCTTTGTGCCTGGGGGTCTGTTTCTCTGTGTGCATGGGGGTCTGTTGTTCTGTGTGTGGGGGGGTCTCTTGTTCTGTTTGCCTGGGGTCTGTTGTTCTGTCGGCATGGGGATCTGCCCGATGGTATGTATGCATGTGGTACTGTAGGTGTGTTAGTCTGAGAGTGCATGGATGTTTACATGCATGTATCATCTATGTCGAGTCAACATGTGCTTGGATGGTGTGTATCTGTATTTACTATAAAAGTCAAACACATTCGCTTTGCCAATATTTGGATTTCATCTCACTTCAAACGCAAATTTAAAGTCTAATTTTACGCCCACTTTACCTCTCAGCCTTGGTCATGGTTCCTCTAGAGAGATAACGGATGCAGAAATCTGACATTAATAGAAACAGAGTGGCTGGCTTTTATCTGGTATAAATGCTATCCCCAAGGCCTGTAAGTATGAGTTTTTATGAAATTGCATTTCTGCATGTTGCCTAGCTGCAGGGAGGAGGTTAATATTGTTGTGTCGATATCTCAGTGCACAGGAGGCTGTGGCAAATTACTCAGGACATAAATACAGTGGGGAGTTCATTGCATTGATTGTAATTCTTTTCCCAAACACATGTAAACTCACACATGCAAACAGCCAAAAACACCAGCACATGTAAACGCAAACCTGCTCACACATGCAAACAGCCACAAACACCAGCACATGCAAACTCAACCATACTCACACATGCACACAAACACCAGAGACCAACAAGTAGACAACCACATCCACTCACTTATTCTGATAATGGGAAGTTCCAGGCTCAAGCATGCGTACCGGAGGGCCCTAGAACAGGTGAGGTGCCAAAGATATAAAGACAACACTCCTAGCATTACAGAGTAAAGCTCATTCTCTTTCCGGTTTTTCAAAGCTGTTCCGCTTAGAAAAGGGTCAGTTCCTCTTGAGCATTCCACAAGAGTGACTCGCAGAGTAGCTACAGAAGAGTCACGTGCTGCTTCCTGGGTGTATAGGCCTATGGGGAAGGCATATGAGTCATCAGTCATTGCTTCATAGGTTCCTCGCAGTGACCGTGTGTAGGACCTGTATAATTTGATCATTGAATAGTAATATTGTATAGCTAAGCAGACCTTGAAGTTCAGATTTTTTCTTTTTTGAGTTTTATATAGCGCAAACTAGACCTGAGACATCGGGTATCAGAGCGCTTTACATGAGCACCAGTTTCGTTATAGATGAACACCTTCATTTTTTTATTGGTAGGCACGGGGAGATTAAGTGATTTGCCCTGAATCACAGGATGTAGAGTGTTGTTGCTGAGAGTCTAACCAGGTTACCCAGCTTCGAAGCCGACCGCTCTAGCCGTAAGGCTACATCCTCTCCCCTTGATTGTTGATTGTAGTCAATTGGTCACAATTATGCAGCTCTCCTGTACGGATCGCTCATAGTGTTCTATTTACTTAATAAAAAATGTTTGGGGGAAAACAACAAAAATGTTTGCCCATATAAAGTTATTTTGTATTGCACGTTCTTTAAATGCCATTGTCGACATCCGCCATGCCGCTGTGTTTTTTCCTTGAAGCACATGTCTTTTCAATGCCATCTGAAATTCCTGCAGAGATTGGATGGGCCACATATTGGGTGATGTGGAGTTTCAGTGTAGAAGGACAGAGATGTAAAAGTCCCAGAACTAGGAGGCAAACATGGTGGCTTTGGTGTTGTTTGAAGGTTGTGATTGGTGGATCTAAGGTTCTGATCTGGTGTGTAGTATGGTAGAGTGTCAGAGAGGGTGTTGGGAGCCGTGTCATTTGCTGATTTAAAAGTTGTGATTGGTGAATCTAAAGTTCCGAGTTGGCGTGTAGCATGGTAGGGTGTCAGAGAGTAGGTTGAATGCCATGTCATTTGCTGATTTGTATGTCCATGTAAGTGGTTTGAATACGGTCCTGTTCTTGAAAGTGAGCCAGTTGGCCTGGTGACAGGATTCAGTCTGAGCATAATAGGACGGAATGTATGAAGCTCTGTGGTTATACTGAATAAGCAGCTACCTATGTTATGCCATCTATTAATGTAATAACTGCACTTTCACAATTGCTTTATTAACCTTCATGCTTTCTCAAATTTGCTTGAAAATGCACGATTTTTCTTCTTTTTTTTCAAAATTTTCTTGGGAGGGGTTATCCCCCCAAACCCCCCTTTTGGGGTTCGGGCTCGCTCGCTCGCTACGGTGCTCTATGCAAATCACTTTGCGCCTCACCACTTTCAAATGTCACCCACCGCCCCTGCTTATCAGACACTGCAGCTGAGGCTCTGGAACACCCTGGGATTACCTGCTTGGGAATCCTCTTTCACGACTGGGTCTTATCCCATTTGAAACCCCATCTGAACAGTTTAGCCTTCCCCCAGGACAAGTGCCACTTCATAAGTGCCTTACACCCACCACCACCTGGGCCATAAGAGACACAGACACTCCCTCCCACCCACTTTTACAGACATTGCTTTGCATAGGCTCAGGAGGTAAATGAATATCTGGAATAGTCATAGCCATCCCGGTTTGGACTGAAGACCCATTAGCGTCATTACAGTTAGAATGGGAACAGATATAGGTGGCACATTTATGCAAAAAGAATGGGAGAAACTGCTTGCTTACCCACAGAAAATTTCAAGAAAGGCCAAATTCCAATACATACAACACAGCATTGTGTATCGTGCCTATCAGACTCCAGACATATTTAGTAAAATATATGCAAATGCCAGTTCTAACTGCCCCTGCTGGGCCTCCCAAGGTGCAGACCTAGAACATTGAGTAAAATATATGCAAATACCAGTTCTAACTGCCCCTGCTGGGCCTCCCATGGTGCTGACCTAGAACATTGAGTAAAATATATGCAAATACCAGTTCTAACTTCCCCTGCTGAGCCTCCCATGGTGCTGACCTAGAACATTGAGTAAAATATATGCAAATACCAGTTCTAACTGCACCTGCTGTACCTCCCATGGTGCTGACCTAGAACATTGAGTAAAATATATGCAAATGCAAGTTCTAACTGCCCCTGCTGTACCTCCCGTGGTGCATACCTAGACCATTGAGTAAAATATATGCAAATACCAGTTCTAACTGCCCCTGCTGTACCTCCCGTGGTGCTGACCTAGAACATTGAGTAAAATATATGCAAATACCAGTTCTAACTGCCCCTGCTGTACCTCACATGGTGCTGACCTAGAACATTGAGTAAAATATATGCAAATACCAGTTTTAGCTGCCCCTGCTGTACCTCTCATGGTGCTGACCTAGAACATTGAGTAAAATATATGCAAATACCAGTTCTAACTGCCCCTGCTGTATTTCCCATGGTGCTGATCTAGAACAATGAGTAAAATATATGCAAATACCAGTTCTAACTGTCCCTGCTGTACCTCCCATAGTGATGACCTAGAACATTGAGTAAAATATATGCAAATTCCAGTTCTAACTGCCCCTGATGTATTTCCCATGGTGCTGACCTAGAACATTGAGTAAAATATATGCAAATACCAGTTCTAACTGCCCCTGCTGTACCTCCCACGGTGCTGACCTAGAACATTGAGTAAAACATATGCAAATACCAGTTCTAACTGCCCCTGCTGTATTTCCAATGGTGCTGACCTAGAACATTGAGTAAAATATATGTAAATGCAAGTTCTAACTGCCCCTGCTGTACCTCCCATGGTGCAGACCTAGAACATTGAGTAACATACATGCAAATACCAGTTCTAGCTGCCCCTGCTGTACCTCAAATGGTGCTGACCTAGAACATTGAGTAAAATATATGCAAATACCAGTTCTAACTGCCCCTGCTGTATTTCCCGTGGTGCTGACCTAGAACATTGAGTAAAATATATGCAAATACCAGTTTTAACTGCCCCTGCTGTACCTCCCATAGTGATGACCTAGAATATTGAGTAAAATATATGCAAATACCAGTTCTAACTGCCCCTGCTGTATTTCCCATGGTCCTGACCTAGAACATTGAGTAAAATATATGCAAATACCAGTTCTAACTGCCCCTGCTGTACTTCCTATGATGCTGACCTGGAACATTGAGTAAAATATATGCAAATACCAGTTCTAACTGCCCCTGCTGTACCTCCCATGGTGCTGACCTAGAACATTGGGTAAAATATATGCAAATACCAGTTCTAACTGCCCCTGCTGTATTTCCCATGGTGCTGACCTAGAACATTGAGTAAAATATATGCAAATACCAGTTCTAACTGCCCCTGCTGTACTTCCCATGGTGCTGACCTAGAACATTGAGTAAAATATATGCAAATACCAGTTCTAACTGCCCCTGCTGCATTTCCCATGGTGCTGACCTAGAACATTGAGTGAAATATATGTAAATGCAAGTTCTGCCTGCCCCTGATGTACCTCCCATGGTGCATTTGTACAACATACGCGCTGTGATTGATCGTGAGTTTCCCCCTAGTGGAATGACATCTGCACTGTATTATAGACCACTACTGGCCATCAAGACCTCTACAGCCTAGAAAGCTGTATACTTGGAGATGGATGTTACAAGACCCCCTTGAAAACACATCATGTTCTTATACACTTAACGACTACATTATTGACATTTGTTGTTATTTACTAGACATGCATACATGCACCGCTGCCCGTCAGCTTCTTACCACTGCTCTTACAGTACGCTCTGGTCCTTTTTCCTCGCAAGTATAATAATTCCTTTCTTATTACTTATAAGGCCTGTCTTTACTGTTACAAGGTTCTGCTTTTTCATTTTGTGTTTATTATGGACCAGCATACTCGACTAGGTTTAAGCTACACAATATACTCTACTCTATATAAGACAGCTTTAACGATTACACTGTGAACCTTCATGTATATTGTTTAACAATTGATGTCACTGTCTCATAAGCTATCTCTACTATGCATAACATGCATTTCATATGTTTATTGAAAATCAATAAATACAGTAAAACAATATAGTAAATGATATGCACACATATCTAAGTATATATAATACACACTTATGTTCTGATCTATGTATATATGAAATTAAACCCATGGGTGCATACAGTTATTTACAGAAGTGAACAAACTTACTCACAGAAATAACGTTATGAATCAGGCTTAGCATTATAATATAATATAGAAAGTCATAAATAGTTAACAGTAGCAGATAAGGGCACCTAGGCCTATATTATGCTCCATGGCAAATCTTTAAACATGTATGGCTGGTGCAAATAGGGACAGTACATCCTATTAAAAATAATATGCTGCTCCCAGGGCAAGGGCGAACTTTGTGCATGCCTTGGGAGCAGTGCATCAGTAAAAGGAGGAGCAGCTTCTTAAAGCAGCCACTCCATCTTTCACTGTACTTTCATCACCCTTGTGCACTTAAAAACTGGGTTCTGAGACACTTTTTCCCCTCCAGAGGGGAACCTTCGGGAGGGCAAACTGAGTGTGAACCAACTCTTTGTGGCACACAGTCAGTACCTTCTGATGATTTTTTTTGTGTCAGCACTCCCTTTCATAATAGGGCACGAGAACAGAGTCAGAGTGTTTCCCTCAATTTCATAGGGCCACACGCTCATGTAGATGAGAGAACGCCCCCTTGAGATAGCGCTATAAGTATTCCAGCACTATCAATATTACACGAGGGGTAGAAAAGCATCTTCGGCCCCTTCTGTAATACAACAGTGCCCCAGGGGCGCAGAAAATGGGAGGACACTGCATAATATACAACCCCAGGTCTTTCCATTTGCCTGTCTGATGTATCATCAAAGACGCTACTGTGGTGTCTATGAGAATGAAAATGCAAGAGCTTGATGTTGAATGACTACCCCAGCATGACAAATGCTGTAACACTATTTAGTCATAAAGCGCCTGATTTAGAATATGGTGGTACTGTGCTATTTGTGAGTGTAGATGAGGTAATTACCTCCGTATTTTGGGCAGGGCAAGGACTGGGACCCAAAACCGGCCCTGGCAAAGTGCTTGGCTAGCCCCCCAGGGGTTTGAGGGCGCGGCCGAGCTGTTTACCAGCGCCGGTTTCTGCCAATTTTGTTACAGCGGCCGATATTGCGGTGATCCAGCGCCCCTACCGGCCCTGTAACAAAATCGCCCCCCAGGGACCAAAAACCAGCCCCCAACCCTGGCGGCCTACCGGGGAAATGCCCAGTGCCCGCTATGACTAGTCCAGCCCTGATTTTGGAATCTCCATCAGCCCTGCGGAGATCTCTGGGACTTCATGGGAGACGCCACCCATGCAGCTCCTCTGAAGGCACTGAAAGTTTGTCGAGTGGCCGCCAGATTTCAGGCTACTTACTCAAAATAGGACGGAGAGGCTTGTGCACCTATACTGACGGACCCAACTCCAAAGGGCCATCGGTGTAGGGTTTCTGACACAATCAGAAATATAACGCCTGCCCGACTCCCAATGGGGCACGCTGACCGCCAGTTTGTCAAAGAGGGTTCTCTGCCACATTGTGGCCGAGTACCCTGTTCTCCGACGTCTAAGTCAGGCTTTAAGTGTTAAGTTCAAATAGTATTCACAACAACAATTGTCTTGTGTACCAGTTCACTGCATATTCTTATCTAGGCAGACAGTTATATATGTGCTGTTGTGCAGTATAGTGCAGGTGATTCCACTCTGGGTGTGCATGACATGGATATTACCTCTCCCACAATGAGGCATATTCATGAGAAGATGTTGTAGCATTGAGCTGCAGCAAGATCTGCTGCACTGCACCCCAACCATTTCAGAACACAGGGATTTTCCATTTGTACAAGGCTACGGGGCACCCCTGCATTTTCCCAAGCACCTGTCCCTTATTTAGCTGTCTACCGCCAACGCAGGTCCCTTTGCACTGTAGTGCAAGGGTGCCTGCGTTGCTGGACTGCTTATTTATGTGCAGAAAGGGACACATGCACATTAACAATCATGCATGGCGTTTTGCTGTCTCTATGTGTACTTCACAATGCAGCACACATAGAAACAGCAAAAAAGGAGGAGACAGCATTTCTCCTCATTTCACATGGTTAAGTGCAGGTTTTACGTAGTCTTAATTTAAGCACTGCCCCGTTTGTATGTCACCCTTGTAAATATGGGGCAGCATCTAAATCAATGTGTGTTGTGACAGAACACCCACTGTAACACCCATTGCCCCCCTTTCATGCTACGTATAGTGTGAAAGGGTGACTTATTTACAGGGCGACATTGAGCCACATTAAGTGGCTTAATGCTGCCTTCTAAATAAGGTGAAGCCCCTATCACCACATGAACATCAGTAAAAGTGATGTTCCTGTGGCGATAGGGGCTTCTAAATATGCCTCATTGTGCCCTTCACACATGCTGTGACATCTCACTGACTATCAAGGTCTCAGTGTTTGCAGGCACCAACATTTTAAATGTAGACTGTATGAGATGTAGTGGCTACGCAGATTAGCCATTGTTGACACCTGTCCTGTTTCATTTAAGACAGACAACACCCATCTGGCAATTTAAGATGCATTTATTTACATGTGCAAAACAGATTTAGTCACACTGGGTCACTTCATTTGACAACAAGGCCAAAGGATGTGTTTAGACAGTGGATTAAAAGACAGAGTCCTTATGGTAAACATGTCACGAGACATGTAGAGGAATTGCAAAATATCAGTCAGGAGGATGATTGCAGTGTCATTGGGGTGGAATGGCCACTTTGGCAGTCCACGAATGTCCATGGTGAACATATCAAAGTCAAGATGAGGACAGTGATAGATGATTTTCCTAGGCATGATGGTAAGCACAGGGCTAAGCAGGAACTAGACATTTGATACAGATGAATGCTACCGCAAAGTTTTCCTTTGGAAAGATGTACCATCCACATTTTCCTCCTCTGATGTGTGCGGTGTCTCCAGTGAGGGTATTGTGGTACATGTGGCAGGGGAGGGAGTCACAGACACATCAGGGGCGAAAGATGTGGGTGCCGTAGCTGCAGCAGCATTCATGTGTGCGAAAACATGAGGCATCACTGCAGCTAGGAGGATCTGCTGGTTTATGACACAGCAGCAGGGGCGTGGTGGTAGGCAGCTATGGTAGCCATTTGGGAGTCCTGCTTCAGTGCCATGGTCTCCAAGATTTTTCACATTACTCTCATCTCATTGACCAACTCGCTGGTGCCACTTTGGGAGGACAGTTGTTGGTGCCTCTGCCTCATGACACCAGCGATGTCAGCCAGGAACTGCTGGAGGCCATGGAGCGGAGAGTGGGTGCCTTTGATGGCAAACAAGGTGTCCCTAATAGGACAGAAGGAGACAAACAATATCCCAACAGGTATTATTCTGGAGACAATTAAGCAAGTATGCTGAAAGCATTACTGGTACAGAAATAAGGAGACTTGAAACAATTTTAGATATTGGGTGTTATTCATCATATACTTTTTAACAGAAAGAAGGGGAAGAAAGTGATACAGTTATAGCAGCACTGTAAGACAAAATCAATAACAACCCGCCATGTATTGTGCTGTGTTGTCAACACAGCGCAATACATGGCGCACTTTCTACAATGGCTCATTTGAATCTTGTATTATCCTAAAAAGTCACTATCGTAACCTAACTTACCCTTGAGCCACATGTCTCTACTCACTGGATATATTTTGCACAGTCACTCACCTTGCGCCGTTCACGCTGTCCATTATTGTCACTTGCGTCGCTTCCTATGTCACCTGCACATACTTGAGCACCAAGTACAATTGGGTTGTGCTGCTATAACTGTATCACTTTCTTCCCCTTCTTTCTGTTAAAAAGTATATGATGAATAACAACCAATATCTAAAATTGTTTCAAGTCTCCTTATTTCTGTACCAGTAATGCTTTCAGCATACTTTCTTAATTGTCTAGAGAATAATACCTGTTGGGATATTGTTTGTTTTCTCTACCTTCCTACCATATTCCTGACGTGGTTTACGGGTTATACTCCTGTAGTATTTCACCTAATAGGACAGAGGCACCCACGGACCCCCTCTACTGTGGCTGCCAGGCATTCCAACTCCGCCTGCACCTGATATGCCATCTCCAGCTGGACTCCAACTGCAAGCCATTGGAAAGTGACCTGTGGGTCCTCAGAGTCCAGGGGTGTGGCTGTGGCGGTAGGTGGTGCCTGTTGGTTATTTGGCAGGGTGATTGGAGCCGCCACAATGCTGCGGACCCTACCCCGGTCTGGAGATGGTGTTCCTATGGAGCCCAGGAGCTCTTGGAGGGTGTCTTGGTTAATGATTGGAAGGTTTTCTTCATCAGCACCATCATCGGTGATGTCTAGGACAGTGTGCTGACCAGCAGGATAAGGTTTCATCCTCTGCAATGGAAAGGGCAAATACTGTTGTTGCAGTCTGTTACATGTTGACATGATGTTAAGCATTTGAAATTGAAGATGCATGACACTTTCCATTTTAATGTGTTGCATGGCACAGCTGTTAAACAAAGCTGTGTATGCCCAGTTTACACTGCACATGTATATTCCATGGCATCAGTTCAGAATTATGACATTAGCCCTGTGTGGCAACACTGAGAGGCATTTTACAATCCCCTATCCCCACTGTTACCTCACTTTTTCTGACGTTCCTTTGGTAATCAGGGATTTGCCTTTTTTTCAATGCAACGTTAAGCCACTTAAAGTGGCTTAACACTTCCTAGTCAATGAGGCCCCCTTTCACGATACACTTGAGAGGGGCGGGCAATGAATGTATTTGGTGGACTTCAGGCTGCAGCACCCCTTGATTTTGCAACTGCCCCCTATTTGACAGGGTGGCGTAAATAGGAGTGGGTGCATGAATTAAGACCAGAGAAAACCTGGTCTTCACATGTAAAAATAAACGGTGAGATGCTTCATTTATCATCGTCTTTGATGTTTCTATGTGAGTAGCATTGTGCAGCACACATGGAAACAGGAAAAATACCATGAATTATTGTTCATGTGCAGAGGTGAACCTTCCTGCACATGAACAATCAATCATTCCCTCAACGCAGACACCCTTGCACTGTGGTGCAAGGGTGCCTGCATTTGCACTAGGCAGCTGATTTTAGCACCTGCATTTGGGAAAACACAGAGGTGCACGGTAATACTGCACATCCCTGCCTTTTCAGAATGGCAAAGCGTGGTGTTGGTAATGTTAGCTTAATGCCATGCTTCACCATTCTGTAGTACATAGGCCCCTAAGTGGCCACAGCCTACTCTATTTGTCAAATGGGAATCACTTATATCTTTTATATTGTATCATGTGCAGAGTAGGTGTTCTGCAGGGTGTGAGACATTGTAGGTACTTCTTCCACACACATGGATGTGTGCATTAATCCCTCTGTGCATTGAAAACAAAGGTCCAGTTAACCAACTTATTGCCACACAGTTATGGGACCATGATGAGGAGTGGCTCATCCTATACCTACTGCACTTGCATCATTTGTGCCTATCCACAACTGATTAATTTTGCAAGCTGCTATGAGGTTTTATGTGTCATGCAGCAACCAAGATGATGTTTTTTGGGGTGAAGGTGAGATTTCACAACAGAGGGTCCTTTTGGCAAGATTTTGACTAGACATGGTGTGGCAAGCACTTCATCTATGCAACCCAGCATATTTCCACATACACAGGACTGCCCCATACTGAGATTGTGCATGCCCTCCCCTTGTGTTTTTCCCTGCAGTGGCAATGATGACAACAGGAAAGCTGCAAGACAGAACATTTTGAGGCAGGGTTCTGGGATGGCTGCATTGGTGCACAGCAAACCCTTTTTAAACAGCACAGGGTTGTGCACATATATGAGACGTACTCCAGTGGGTTGTGTCCTTCCTTGCATTAGTGAATGGATGCAGGTTGAGCCAAACCTAACTGTGTGCATTTGCAACAAGCCATGTTTGACATTCCCTAGGTGCCATGTGCCATGTATGTACATAGGGGACATTCACCACAATACCCAAGGCCATTACAACTGTGTGTTATTGCCAACAGAACATCACTTTTAGGGACATTCTGGTGGATATATACACTTCTCCTTATTTGCAATGCAGTGTGTAGCCAGTTATGGTTGGTTAATACCACCTTGTGAATGATGCCCCTTCCCACCCTTCACTTACCATGAAAGGGACGTGCAATGTATTCCACCAGAACAGGTATATTTTGAGAATGTACAAGGCTTTGGCAGTACCAACACCTAAGGACAGGTAGACACTAGGGCCTTATTTACATGCCCCTTGCGCTGCCAGTATGTCACTATTGAAAAAGATACAGAAGTGCTAGGGGCTTGTAAGTTGTGGTCCTGTTCTCAGGTGTGTAAAATGTGGTAAACACAATTATCAATGTCCCCTAAATGTTTTGCTCTTTGTTTGTGTGCTGCATTGTGCTGCACACAGGGATACAGCAAATCACCTCTTAGCATTGTTTATGTGTAGGGAGGTGTCCCTTCATACAAATCAACATTTGTAACTGCTCCGCAGACACCCTAGCAACATGGCACAAGGGTGGCTGAGCTTGCCCTGGTCCATTCTGGAGACAACAGGACTGAGGGACATGCAGGGGTGTGTTGGATTTTTGGTGCGTCCAGCACACCTGGGCTTAGTTACAAGTCCCTTGTGCCACTGGTATGTCACTTTCAATAAGGGAAAAAGTGACATACCGGCAGCGTAAAGTGCTTGTGAATAAGCCCCAAAGTACCTATGTGGCTAGCGTTTGACCTGCACACAGTGTGGGATAATGCTGAGGCATAGGTGCCTGGACAGTCCAACATGACCTATTTCCCTCCCTTGTTGTTACTTACCCAGTTGTTGATGTAGTTGATCATAGTCAGCACTGTCAATTCCCTCTATTCCAACAACTGACTCCTCACAGATGACAGTGGTCACCTGTTCCTTCAAAGCATCAAGCTCCTCCTGGGGCGCCGGCCTCCCACCTCCAGTCTGCAGTGCTGTCTGCCGATTTCTGGCCAGTTTCTGCTTAGTCTTGCGCTTGGCATCAGGACAACAGTTTTTGCAGTCCGTCACAGTCCTCTTGACTTCTGTGACTGAGTTCACCTTGTTGACTATGGACTGCCATATAGCATTGTTGGTCCACCCTGGAGCTGGCGAAGACTGGTGTTGATTCTTTGTCACCTCCGCAATCAGGATCTCATTCTCCTCCTGACTGTATCTGCATTTCCTATTACTCTTCCCCATGGGTTCTGACTGTTGGGGGGTTGGGTGGGTCGCTGTCCTGAGCTGAACTTGGTCCTGGCTGCTCCATTCTGCAATTAGTTTTTTTCCCCCCTTAGCGGCGTATTTTTGAACTTTTTTTGACGCTAAATGGTGAAACGTGACGCTGGGCTAACTAGCGTGAACTTTCTTGCTGCTAATTGGTCCGCCATCACTTTTTTCACGCTAACGTGGATTTTTTAACATCTTGACACTGGCTTCAGCGTCATTTATTGCTGCTGCTGGCTGATCTTAGCGCCACGTAGCAGTGTATTGTGAATACGTCGCGAACATAGCATTAAGATTTGACAATGGACAGCGGTAAAAATATTGCTGCTAAGTAGTGTGAAAACTGCTTAGCGACAATGCTTGTAAATATGCCCTTAAGTTCTTTTAACATAATTCGTCCAAGAACTTTGAACAACATGTGTGTGATGACCAACTGCACCATAGGAACTGGAACTCAATCTCAACTGACAGCGCCAGCAGACAGCTCTGCTAAGGTAGCGTCACAAGCGCATTGCGACTCGTTAGCCCTCAGCTTTCAGGATAAGGTGGGGCAAATCTATTTGAACTTTAATGCCCCTGCTGAGGGCAGGAATCAGCTGGACTCAAATAGCGGGTGACAGGTCAGCTCTGCCTTCAGGGAATTTAGGCCAGTTTCAGTGGAACAGTTAATCGATTTGGGAAACACAGTCAATTCAGGTTCACCGTTTAACCCTTGCCCCCCTTCAGTTTTGAAACTGATCCCAGATCTAATAGGCACAAACTTGACCAACATTTTCCACTCTGTGTTTAGTTCTGGCACCTATCCTTCTCAATGGAAAAAGGCCTTGATTCTCCCGTTGTTAAAAAAACCTAATCTGGATTCAGGGGAGACCAACAATTATCGACCTATTTCAAGTCTCCCTTTGCCAGACAAACTTGTTGAAAAAATTGTGAATGTTCAATTGGCTCAATTTATTAAGGAGAATAAGCTATTGGATGAAACACAGTTTGGCTTTAGAAAAGGCCAAAGCACAGAAACCGCAGTCATCAAAGATACTGACGAAATCAGGTTTGTGTTAGAGAAAGGAGGTGCTGCAGTACTTGTGCTATTGGATCTATCAGCAGCTTTTGACATGGTTGATCACACCACGCTGATCAATCGTGTCTCTGCTCTAGGCATTGGGAACAAGGCAAAAGCCCTTCTTTCATCATTTCTATCTAATCATACCCATCTAGTTAGTCTGGGTGATTTCAATTCCCCAGACTTTTCACTCACATGTGGTGTTCCGCAGTGGTCCTCGTTAAGTCCAACACTGTTCAATATTTACGTCACCGACCTAGCACGAGCAATCAAATTGTTTGGACTAGCTCTCACATCATATGCAGACAACACCCAACTGGTGCTCGCCGTTCATAAAAACGGGGAAGCAGTATTGGCTAGCTTTCAAGATGGCATGTTGGCCATCAGTACCAGGATGTCAAGGCATTGCCTTAAATTAAACTCATCCAAGACAGAAGTAATGGTCTTTGGAAACCTATCCCCGGGGTGGTCTGCAGGCTGGTAGCCGGATAAATTGGGACCGCCCCCAATTCCGGTCACTAAATCCAGGAACTTGGGTGTCATTATTGATGATATCATGCCAACGCAGTGGTCTCCTCATCCTTTTATGTCTTAAGAATGGTAAAGAAATTGCTGCTGTTTATCCTGGTTGGGGCCCGGAGAAAGATAATCTCCGCTCTAGTTATGTCCAAGGTTGATTACTGCAATAGCCTTCTAATTAATGCTCAGGAAATGGTTCTTAGTAAGCTGCATTTGGTGCAGAATGCGGCTGCTAGGTTACTGTTGGGTACTCCAAAATTCAAGTCCATCTCTAATGTGGATGCTAAATCCCATTCCCATAGTGTAGCAACATCCTAAAATCATCCCTGAGCTCCTTCCTCATATTGAGGAAGTTGTAGCCCTCAGTGGGACTAGGTTTTCCCATTGAGGGGAGAAACCCATATGATGGGTGAGGGTATTTGTCCGAGAAGGGATTTCTGCCATTTGGAGATTTTGTGAGACATCAGCTCGTCACTTCGTAGTTTTTCTCTGTGTTAGCACAAACCCAAGGATTTTTTGTGTAACAAGTGTACTTTAATAGGGGATCCCTCCCTTGCAGGTCTTTAAACTTTCTCCCTTAAACCCTCTCCTCTCTTTTCTTGTGTTATGCATAGGTATATTTCCTACCATTGGAACCTCAATCTCGCTTGACTATTCTGATCTCTTATCCATGGTGAGAGCACTCATTCAATCCTGGCATGGTGTCCTCATCTCTTGGCTGGGACGGATAGCAGCTGTGAAGATGTCACTACTGCCCAAAATTCTTTATCTCATGCAGGTTATACCTATACAGCCGCCCGTCTCTATGATTAGAAAGTTACAGGCGAGCCTAGAATCCTTTATGTGGGGGAGGTAAGAGGGCTAGAATGGCCAAGAACCATACGTATCTTCCTGTAGCAGAGGGAGGGCTGGGTATACTGCACCTATTGCGCTATCATCAAGCTGCCCAACTTTTTCTTGTGGAATGGCATAGTCCGCTTACGTCGAAGTACTGGTGCTTCTTAGATCGGGCAGTGTCTGGAAATCATGTATGGAAGGTACCCTGGCTCCCACGCAGGAATCGCCCACCGGAAGTGTATATCTCCCTAGTGGTTAAAGCCACCATGGATGTCTGGGATAAAGTCAGTATGTTTAAGCGCCTTTCCACCCCAATTTCCCCCCTCACCCCAATCATGGGGAATTGGGACTTCCTGCAAGCAACGCAGGGGCATTCGTTCTCATGGTGGCAAAATGCCAACTGCAAGCGCATTGGGGACCTGTTTGTTGATCACAGGCTGTTGGATTTTCAAAGAGTACAGCAAGACTTCGGACTTCCTGAGTCAGAACATTGGCGCTATATAGTGGTGAGACACTGGATAACACATCCCTCTATACGACTCCATGCAATTAGGCCTCTCACTGCCTTTGAGCACTGGCTATTGTCCAGGCAGAATGACAGCAGACTTCTATCGGACATATATAAATTCTTAAATACATTGGTGAATCCCTTGAGCACCCCAGCCAGGAAAAGATGGGAGGCGGAATGTGGCCGCCAGTTCACATACAAGGAATGGTTGGCCGTCATTCGGCGTGCCCGCACATCAGCCATCAGTGCTTCGGGGAGGGAAACAATGCATAAGGCAATTCATTATTGGTATTATACACCCACCCGCCCGGCTCAATGCCAAAAGGGAGGGACGACAAATGTTGGCAACAGTGCAATCATTCCGGCATGCTCACCCACTTGCTATGGCACTGTCCTAAACTTCACCGGTACTGGGAGGAAGTGCTGTCGGATGTAGATCTGATGTTTGACACAGAAATTCCCAGTTTCCCTAGCTACATCCTCCTGGGGTTGCCCAACACCCACACATATCCGCTACGTTCCACCAAGGGAAGGGCCATTACCTGGGCACTATGCGCAGCAAAGTAGGTCCTGCTATCCAAATGGGGATCTGACACAATCCCATCACACTTAGATTGGCTACACAAATTATGGTACCTGGTAGGCATGGAGAAATTATCGGCAGTGATCAACCATGCTTTACCCAAATTTGAAAAGACCTGGGGTTCATGCATAAACAACCTCTCTTTCACTTTCTGCGAACTTACTTGCCGAAAATATCCACTCTTATTGCGCCTTACGTCCACTACCGAGGCTGGTACATAACCATACCATAGTGGGGGATTTGACAGTCTTAATCGACTTCCTTGAAACGGGCTTGGCAATGATGTTTATTTTCTGTTTACCATCCTCTTCCCTTGACACCCTCCCCCCTCCTTCCCTCACGTCTTTCTCCGCCGCCGCCGGCCAATGGATGTAGGCGGCAGTTGTAATAAAAATGATACAATCCTAAATAGCTTTCACTCCTCTCAAAACTCCTAATGGAAATAAATTAAGGGTGCTTTTGGATCTCAGACAAAGGTCATAAAGAGGGGTGTTTTATAGGCCTTTCCGTCACCAGGGCTTCTTGTGGTTTTCTGCTCTTTAAACTTTTTCACTGACTTTCCCTCACTTAGTGGTGTGAAATATCATGTTTCTCATTTGTGTTTCCATTCATGCAGTAAAGTCAATCTGTCTTTTAAACCCCCTAAACTAATACAAGACGCCGCCATCACATTCCTCTTTTCCCGGCGCTGAATGGGCCTGGTGTGTCGGCTCCGGAGCAGGGCGGGCCAGGATGCGGGTAATATGAAATAGCTGCGCCTGGATTTATGCACCGGAGTTTGACGGGAAACGTCGCATTTTGCTATTCAGAGAGCCCGTGTAGCGCTGCTAATGAGGCACGGCGCACAGTTCCAGACTCAAAACTGCGGACTGACACCTCGCTGCCGAGGTCCTCTGAACTAAGTTTGGAGCCACCGTGCAGGCAGTCAGTCTGTCAGCTAGAGAATGACAGGCCGCCCGGCTGAGTGTTTCACTCAGTTATCTGAAGATGTGGGATTAGGCGGGGCACAGCTGTTGTTTGTAGCGGTAACAGGAAATGTGAAAGGTTGCGTGTGCACTCTTGGGTCGTGTTTCCGTCGAAGCACGTGCTAATTAATATACTGTCGTGTAGGCATGGTTATGCAGCTACATCCCCAATGGAGGCACAACGATGTGGTTCAAAACAATGATTCAAAAGTTTCGGTTGTATATTTCAAATGTTTATTTTAAATGCTTTTCATTTTCTCCATAGATATTTAATTCATATCTAGTATCAGCTTAATGAAGCATGGTAGAAAGCGGGGAACGCCTCCGATGCATTTCGGGCTGGGTAGCCCTTTGTCAAGGAGCGCTGTAAGGAAGACGAAAAAGCGCTGTAAGTACTAGGGTATTGTGGCAGCTAGTACTTCGAAATATTTAATGGTGCCGATCAATGGGGTGAAATGTTTAAGCAAGTGGAAAGGCGGTGAGGGAAGTGCAGCGTCTAGCGTCAGCGCGTGACCGATCCGATTGGTAGTGAAGGGTGGTATGGTGGAGGGTGGGGTTGTGTTAGGGAGCCGGTCTCAGCGGTACTTACTTCGCGGGTGGGTTCGAAGAACCTCTAACGCTTCCAGTGTGGGTTCGAGCGAGGTGCTTAGTAGGAATGAGAACGCGGGAAGCTTTAAAGAGACGCGAGGTGACGAGATTAAATGAAGGACTAGGGTTGGGATCTGAATACTGTGTGGGCGCCATCTTGGAACGGTGTAAGGGTTTCAGTATGGGGTGAAACGCAAGCGCGAACAATGCAATAACAGGTGTATAAGAAAACGGTACAACAGTACAAGAAAAAATATGAACATGGTAAATTACAGATGACAACTAAATTCAATACGGTCATTAAGACCGTGAGGCTTGAGGGTATGTAAACGATATATCCAGTACAGTTCTCGCTGGAGTAGGAATTTCCGTATGTCTGTTCCTTCTTTCTTTGAAACAGTTTCCAAAACGATGAATCGCATTTGAGCGATAGAATGTCTGGCTTCTGCGAAATGCATGGCAACAGTGGATTTCTCATGTTTCAATCTGATGTTCGATTTATGCTCGTTTAGGCGTATTTTGATTTTGCGCTCAGTCTTGCCTATGTATAATTTGCCGCAAGGACATTTGAGGGCATAAATTAAGTTCGAGGTGTCACATGTGGCGTTGACTTGAAGTTTTATAGGATTGCCTCGCATGGGATGTCTGATGGTATTTCCTCTTATGATAGAATTACAGTGACTGCAATTCAAGCACGGTAATGTACCTTTATTTACAGTAAGTTTGGGAGTCGGTTTGTTGAGTATTTCTTGTATATTCTTACTCCTAGAGTATGCAAATAAAGGAGGTTGTTGGAAAATGTCCCGAAGGTCTGGGTCCACTTGTAAAATAGGCCAGTGCTTGAGAATTATTTTCTTGTACATCGTACTTGATGTAGAAAATTTGGAGACAAGTACATTCCTTTGATTGTCTGGTTTAGGTTGTTTAGATAGAGCTTGTTCTCTAGTGATGTTCGCCACTCTGGTTTGTGCCTCAGTGAGGATGGATTCCGGATATCCTCGACTTGAGAAACGTTCTTGGGTTTCTTTTATGCGCTCAGAAGCGGTCAGTTCATCGGACACTATGCGTTTAACGCGTAACATTTGTGAATATGGCATGTGTTTTTTGAGAGCTCCCTGATGGAAGCTGGAGAAATGGAGAGTGTTGTTGCGATCAGTTGGTTTTCTGTAGAGATCAGTGCTGAAGCCTTCCGGTGTTGTGGTGACATTCACATCAAGAAATGGGATGGTATGATTGCTGATGTGCCAGGATAGTTGTATGCGTTATTCACAAATGTTACGCGTTAAACGCATAGTGTCCGATGAACTGACCGCTTCTGAGCGCATAAAAGAAACCCAAGAACGTTTCTCAAGTCGAGGATATCCGGAATCCATCCTCACTGAGGCACAAACCAGAGTGGCGAACATCACTAGAGAACAAGCTCTATCTAAACAACCTAAACCAGACAATCAAAGGAATGTACTTGTCTCCAAATTTTCTACATCAAGTACGATGTACAAGAAAATAATTCTCAAGCACTGGCCTATTTTACAAGTGGACCCAGACCTTCGGGACATTTTCCAACAACCTCCTTTATTTGCATACTCTAGGAGTAAGAATATACAAGAAATACTCAACAAACCGACTCCCAAACTTACTGTAAATAAAGGCACATTACCGTGCTTGAATTGCAGTCACTGTAATTCTATCATAAGAGGAAATACCATCAGACATCCCATGCGAGGCAATCCTATAAAACTTCAAGTCAACGCCACATGTGACACCTCGAACTTAATTTATGCCCTCAAATGTCCTTGCGGCAAATTATACATAGGCAAGACTGAGCGCAAAATCAAAATACGCCTAAACGAGCATAAATCGAACATCAGATTGAAACATGAGAAATCCACTGTTGCCATGCATTTCGCAGAAGCCAGACATTCTATCGCTCAAATGCGATTCATCGTTTTGGAAACTGTTTCAAAGAAAGAAGGAACAGACATACGGAAATTCCTACTCCAGCGAGAACTGTACTGGATATATCGTTTACATACCCTCAAGCCTCACGGTCTTAATGACCGTATTGAATTTAGTTGTCATCTGTAATTTACCATGTTCATATTTTTTCTTGTATTGTTGTACCGTTTTCTTATACACCTGTTATTGCATTGTTCGCGCTTGCGTTTCACCCCATACTGAAACCCTTACACCGTTCCAAGATGGCGCCCACATAGTATTCAGATCCCAACCCTAGTCCTTCTTTTAATCTCGTCACCTCGTGTCTCTTTAAAGCTTCCCGCGTTCTCATTCCTACTAAGCACCTCGCTCGAACCCACACTGGAAGCGTTAGAGGTTCTTCGAACCCACCCGCGAAGTAAGTACCGCTGAGACCGGCTCCCTAACACAACCCCACCCTCCACCATCCCACCCTTCACTACCAACCGGATCGGTCACGCGCTGACGCTAGACGCTGCACTTCCCTCACCGCCTTTCCACTTGCTTAAACATTTCACCCCATTGATCGGCACCATTAAATATTTCGAAGTACTAGCTGCCACAATACCCTAGTACTTACAGCGCTTTTTCGTCTTCCTTACAGCGCTCCTTGACAAAGGGCTACCCAGCCCGAAATGCATCGGAGGCGTTCCCCGCTTTCTACCATGCTTCATTAAGCTGATACTAGATATGAATTAAATATCTATGGAGAAAATGAAAAGCATTTAAAATAAACATTTGAAATATACAACCGAAACTTTTGAATCATTGTTTTGAACCACATCGTTGTGCCTCCATTGGGGATGTAGCTGCATAACCATGCCTACACGACAGTATATCACTCAGTTATCTGCCATTGGAAACTTTAAATGCTAACTCCATCCCCCAGGCGTGATCTCAAATGAGCCAGGACTCTGTCCAAGTGTGCTTATTTGTAATAACAGTTTCAATGTCACAAGCCTCGGATTTCAACATTTAAATAAAAACTAGAAAACGACAAGTACCGTTAGCTTGAAAAAAAGTTTGTAGCTGATGTCACAACTTCTTTCTTGGCAGCTTGTTAGTTTTTGCTTTGCAGTAGTTGACTGGGTTACACGATGTCATATTGTTTTAATGGCTCTCAAAGCTCTGCTTGAGTTTCGTGATTCTGCTATCTCTTTTTGCTGTTACAGGTTTTTTTTCATAACGTTGACGAATAATATCTGGTGTCAGCAGTGGCGTAGCAAGGTCAGGTGATACCCGGTGCGGAAAATTTCTTGTCACCCCCGGCTTGACAAAATGGCAAAACTATCTGCCATATGCATCATTGTTGCCGTTTGCGATTTCTTAATTGCGAAAAATAAGGAATCGCAATTAAGAAATCGCAAACGGCTATGCATCAAGAATTCGCAATTTATTTTGCGATTTCTTAAAATTCCTTAATTGCGATTCTCAATTTGAGAATCGCAATTAAGGAATCCCTTCCCATTCATTCCTATGGGACTAGAGGCCCATAGGAATGAATGGGAAGCCATTCTCATTTTGCGATTCGCAATTAAGGAATCGCAAAATGACAATGCTATGTCAAGGGTGCAGGGGGGGTCCAAAGGAGCCCCCCTGCACCCCTGAAATGTAACTTTAAGAACATTTTTCACACACACATGCCCCAAGGCATGTGTGTGTGTGAAATGAAACTTTGAAAAATGCACTTTTGTGCATTTTTCAAAGTTTTCGCAAATTACCATGAAGGTGTACTTCATGGTAATTTACCTCTACCTATTGGCGAATTCGCAATTTCTAAATTGTCATGCATTTCATTTAAGAAATCGCAAATTGCGATTTCTTAAATGCAATCGCAATTTAAGAAATCGCAACATAATTGCGATTCCTTAAATTGCGAAAAAATAAAAAAACATGATGCATCCCAAAAAAGGAAATTGCATTCACAAACGGCCGAATTTTGCGATTCGCACCGTTTGCGAATGCAATTTACCTTGATGCATGTGCCCGTATGTGTTTAAAACACATATTTTTGCCAATTTGTCAGCCCCCTCAGTGATGACAACTGGGGCGGCCCGCACCCACTGCACCCCACTTCCTAAGCCACTCGGTTTCAGACAAAATACTAGAGCTCTGTGAAAGAATATTCTCGGCTTGCTAGCATACAAGAAGCCACGTCCCTTTTACTCCTCAAGATTTGAGAGACTGGTGTGTCTTTTTATAGTCACTACCTTGTTTTATTGGAGGAAGAATTTTTAGTCCTATAGAGGCTACTTTTAGGTCTTGTATGTATACAAAAAAGGGAGAAGATCTGAAAGATCTGAAGAGCGAGAGAACCACTTCAACAAGGAGTGGAAGGCCCAGCCACAGTAAGTGCCCTAAGTGACGAAGTATTACAACAGAGAACCGGGCTGTTCCTGGAAGGGTTGTGTGTGTATGGTCACAGGGGTGTGTAGTGGAAGACTCAGTGGAGTCCTACCAAGGAGTATTCATTTTGTTGGATATAATGGCCTCACACACCTTTGCAAGTGTTATGCTTCATCATAGGCAATGCTCCTCGTTGGGTAGGCGGTGCAATCCCCAATGGGCGACACCTCAAAGAGGGTCTCTTTAGCGGAGACCTTTTTATCCAACTGCCTATGGGTGAAGTGTGGGTGAGGGGCCAAAATGATGTAGACGGAGTGGTGAGCTAAAATGAAGCAATGGGTACCAGAAAACAATTTTATTCGGGTGGTCCCTTGCTCCAATTAAAATCAGAGACTAGTCTGTACTCGCTGGAAGATTACGTTTCTTAGCTCAAGACTAGACTAGGAAGTGAAAGGTGTGGTCGACATGTTTCTCGCTAAACGTACATTGACACGCGATTCATCAGGACCTAATAAGAGGTGAAAGACTGTCTACAAAACATGATCTACCTAAGTATCAGTTAATCATCACAACTACTGGAATGATGTACAGGAATTTATGTACAGGAATAACACTGTTTCTTTCCTAATGGTCAGGAATTATGTGTAACAACAGTGCCCAGCGGGTCGCACATCGGGAGTGAAGCCTCTGTATCTAAGGTTCAATGCTCCCGTGTCCGTGCTTCTTGCCTACCCCTCTCCGCCGGGACCGACACTGTTGTTACACATAATTCCTTACCATAAGGCAAGAAACAGTGTTAAACACCTGCACTTCCAGATCCACACCGACCCCACTACCACCCTCAGAGGAACACTCATCTACTGACCACCCGGACCCCGAGCAAAATTCAGCGACTCCATCGCCGACCTCACCAGCACCCACACACTCGCCTCCACAGACTACATCCTCCTCGGGGACCTGAATTTCCACCTCGAGAACAACAAAGAACGCCAACTCCGCAACCCTGATCAACAACCTCGCCAACCTTGGCCTCAGACAACTCGTCACCACACCCACCCACGCCACTTTCCACACACTGGACCCCATCCTCTCCATAGGCACCCACTTCGCCTTCGACCACACCACCAAACTCCACTGGACCGACCACCGCTGCATCCATTTCACCTTCAACAAACCAACCACGCACCACCGCACCCAACAGCTGCCTCGCCGCTGCTGGAGCAAAGTCACCGAAGACCAGCTGATCACCACCCTCGCCCAGAACCCACCCACCGACCCCACCAACCCAGACGCCGCAGCCCGCAACCTCAGACAGTGGATTGACGACTGCGCCAACACCCTCGCCCCACTCAAGAAACCCTCCAACAACCACGCCAGCAAGAGAGCCAATAAGTTCTCCGACGAGCTGCAGACCTCCAAACGCGCCTGCCGGAAACTGGAGAAGATATGGCTCCACGAACGCGCTCCGGACAACCACGCAGCCCACAAGGACACCACCCGCAGACATCACCACCTCATCAGATTAGCCAGGAGATCCTCCTTCAAAGACTGCCTGGATAACAACACACACGACAGCAAAGAGCTCTTCAGCATCGTAAAGGAACTCTCCAACCCCAGCGCCAACGCCAACGACATACCGCTCTCACAAGAACTGTGAAACTCACTGGCCATCTTCTTCCACCACAAGATCGCTGACATCCATGACAGCTTCAACACCATGACCACCCGGACTACGCCAGACCCCACTTCCCCTGTGAACACCACCACCTCCAACCGCCTGACCTCCTGGTCCAACGTCAACGACGGCGAGACATGCAAGGCCATGGACTCCAACCACTCAGGATCTCCGTCAGACCCGTGCCCACACCACGTATTCAACAAAGCAGACGCTGCCATCAAACCCCAACTACGGAAGGTCATCAACATCTCCTTCGAAACAGCGACATTCCCGGAAAGCTGGAAAGAGTGCCCTCCTCAAGAAGCTCAAGGTGGACCCCAAGGACCTCAAGAACTTCCGGCCCATCTCCCTGCTCCCGTTCCCGGCGAAGGTCATCGAGAAAATCGTCAACATGCAACTGGCCCGCCACCTGGAAGACAACAAGATCTTGGACCCGTCCCAGTCTGAGTTCAGACGAAACCACAGCACCGAGACAGCCCTCATCGCTGCCACAGACGACATCAGGCTCCAACCAGACAACGGCAAAACATCAGCCCTCATCTTCCTGGACCTGTCTGCCGCCTTCGACACGGTCTGCCATTGCACTCTAAAGACACGCCTCCTAAAAGCCGGAATCCAAGAGAAGGCCCTGGACTGGACCACGTCCTTCCTCTTCGGCAGAACCCAGAGCGTCCGCCTCCCACCCTTCCGATCCGAGGCCACCGACATCTGCGGCGTCCCCCAGGGCTCATCCCGACGCTGTTCAACATCTACATGGCCCCCCTCACACAAGTGGCCCGCCAACACGGCCTAACCATCATCTCCGACGACACCCAGCTCATCCTCTCCCTCACCAAGGACCCGCACACCGCCAAAACCAACCTCCACGAGTGAATGAAGGCCGTCGCCGACTGGATGCAGAACAGCCGTCTGAAGCTAAACTTGGACAAGAAGGAGGTACTCATCCTCGGATCCACCCCCTCAGCCTGGGACGACTCCTGGTGGCCGACCACACTGGGAGCAGCACCGACACCCACCGACCATGCACGCAACCTAGGAGTCATCCTCGACTCCTCCCTCTCCATGTCTAAACAGGTCAACATCGTCTCCTCCTCCTGATACAATACCCTCCACATGCTCCTGAGGTTCTGTGAATTCTGAACCCGTGGGTTCCATTTTGTGTATGGCAGCCATTTTGTGGTTGCCCTCACAGAGGCCATGATTGTGGCTGAAACAAGTCTTTTAAGGGCATGTAGACCTTAGCTTAAGTTTGTGCTGACTCCTGTTTGACCTGAGTGAACTGACCCTGTTGCCTGAAGCTGACCTTGTTAAACCAGTTCCTGCCCTTTAGCTGATCAAGATTGAGAATCAAAGCACAGGACATTGTAGAGTTTGGTATGCACACACACACCCCTTATCTGTTTTCTGTTCCTTCTTTTATGGTCTGTTTATGATATGGGTTGTGGTCCTTTTATTATGGGTTTGTCCGGCTTGTGTAAGAAGGAATGTTAGGCATTTTGCATGCTTGCAAAAGCAAGCACTGCCCCTTACTTTTATGCTGAGTTTTGTAACCCTGAACATATATATAAGGCCTCTGTTCTCAGTATTCCTCAGACTACCTCATTCAGTTGCTACGGCTTCTGTGTGACGTGGCCTCACTTATTAAATTTAATAAAGATGTCTTTTCATATTTTCAGCTTCTGTGCCATGTTCTTTTTATTAGTAAGTATTTCCTGAGAATGAAGATTACAGTTCTTCAAATGGCGCCCAATGTGGGGCTTCATCAGAGAAGTGACTTTCTGTGGGAGTGATCTGGTCAGAGGACTGAAATCTATTGAGGAGGACAGAAGAGGATTCCACTAAGAAGGTACTCTGTGCACAGGGATTCTGGAGATTCTTTGATTCTGCAGCCCAGTATATTTCTGATCTTCCTGATTTTGATCCTCCACATGATGTCACTCCTGACTGAGAACCTTTTTGGTGTGAGTATTCTAAAAAAGACCGTTAGGTCATGTAGAACTTGACAGTTAGAATTTGGATAACCTTTTGATTAGTAAAAATAAGAAGTACAAGTGGGTCGCTCCCACGACTTTGTTTGGTTTCTTGGTTTTGATTTGGTTATTGCAAATTACCAAAGCCGAGGGGCTCGTATATTTGCGAGTGTATTGGTAGAGAAAACCCCTTGAAGTTTGAAGCTAGATTAGTGAGCTATAAGATGCCTAATCGTAGCAAATTTGGGACTGTAGCTTTGGAACTTTGGAATTTGTGTTGGCCAACTTTGGATTTGTATAGGTTTGGATATGCGAATTGCAATTTGTGTAGGCAGGTAATGAGGAGATATTTCTCCATTTGGTTTAGTTGAACGGTGCACGTACGAAAAGTACCTTAAGCACCACTTTGATTATAATACTTGCGTATTCCGCAGTATTTTTTGGCATGCCTGTTCTCAAGCTCCCATGGAAAAATGTGTTGCTTTTTTGGAAGGTACCATAGTGTGATGTGAAGTAAATTAGCCGGCCCCCCTAAAGGGAATATCTAAATAGGTTTAGATTTACAAACATATTTCTTCCTTGGTGATTTTGTATCCCCAGGGAATTAAAATATGACATAATACATATAAGGATCCTTTGTTCTGCGCAATGTTATGAAGGAAGATATGCAGAGCGATTTTGTTTGGTGTTCTGCTAGCCATAAAAATGTTACTAGATAATTGTAGGATTTGCTTTCTGCTTAGGGTTGTGAAAAACGATAACTTTTGTTTGTAATAGTGGTCATTACTTTCTCCTGTTGTCTATATGTTCTCAAAAACGTGTTTTCTAGTGTTTTTAAGCATGATGTTGTCTCTGATGGGTGGGAATGTTTTTGCTACCCAGTTGACATCTCTACCCACCTCCCAACCTATGTCTCTTCCTACTACTACTTCTTTGCATTCTTTCCATACTTTACCTGAACATGAACTGGTTAGGAGGTCAGAGTTTACTAATAATTCCTTTGTACAGCTTCTGCATCAACACCAGTTAGTAATGAACACCACAAATTGTTGGGTGTGTGGTTTTATGCCACATACTACAGATAGAGGTATTCCCTATTTGGTTCTGTCATTTAGTTACAATGGGTCTATATGGGCATATCAGACGATGTTTATTTATGCCAACGAAGTCTATCCCTTGCGTTCCATGAAAGATAATTCGAGTAATAATGCCTTAGTGAAGGGAATAACGGATAATATTGATATCGATTCAGATACAGACTGAGTGATTGCCTATGTAAGGGCAAAAGGAGGGTCTGAGGTTCTGTGAATTCTGAACCCGTGGGTTCCATTTTGTGTATGGCAGCCATTTTGTAGTTGCCCTCACATAGGCCATGATTGTGGCTGAAACAAGTCTTTTAAGGACATGTAGACCTTAGCTTAAGTTTGTGCTGACTCCTGTTTGACCTGAGTGAACTGACCCTGTTGCCTGAAGCTGACCTTGTTAAACCAGTTCCTGCCCTTTAGCTGATCAAGATTGAGGATCAAAGCACAGGACATTGTAGAGTTTGGTATGCACACACACACACACCTTATCTGTTTTCTGTTCCTTCTTTTATGGTCTGTTTATGATATGGGTTGTGGTCCTTTTATTATGGGTTTGTCCGGCTTGTGTAAGAAGGAATGTTAGGCATTTTGCATGCTTGCAAAAGCAAGCACTGCCCCTTACTTTTATGCTGAGTTTTGTAACCCTGAACATATATATAAGGCCTCTGTTCTCAGTATTCCTCAGACCACCTCATTCAGTTGCTACGGCTTCTGTGTGACGTGGCCTCACTTATTACATTTAATAAAGATGTCTTCATATTTTCAGCTTCTGTGCCATGTTCTTTTTATTAGTAAGTATTTCCTGAGAATGAAGATTACAGTTCTTCAAATGGCGCCCAATGTGGGGCTTTATCAGAGAAGTGACTTTCTGGGGGAGTGATCTGGTCAGAGGACTGAAATCTATTGAGGAGGACAGAACAGGATTCCACTAAGGAGGTACTCTGTTCACAGGGATTCTGGAGATTCTTTGATTCTGCAGCCCAGTATATTTCTGATCTTCCTGATTTTGATCCTCCACATGATGTCACTCCTGACTGAGAACCTTTTTGGTGTGAGTATTCTAAAAAAGACCGTTAGGTCATGTAGAACTTGACAGTTAGAATTTGGATAACCTTTTGATTAGTAAAAATAAGAAGTACAAGTGGGTCGCTCCCACGACTTTGTTTGGTTTCTTGGTTTTGATTTGGTTATTGCAAATTACCAAAGCCGAGGGGCTCGTATATTTGCGAGTGTATTGGTAGAGAAAACCCCTTGAAGTTTGAAGCTAGATTAGTGAGCTATAAGATGCCTAATCTTAGCAAATTTGGGACTGTAGCTTTGGAACTTTGGAATTTGTGTTGGCCAACTCTGGATTTGTATAGGTTTGGATATGCGAATTGCAATTTGTGTAGGCAGGTAATGAGGAGATATTTCTCCATTTGGTTTAGTTGAACGGTGCACGTACGAAAAGTACCTTAAGCACCACTTTGATTATAATACTTGCGTATTCCGCAGTATTTTTTGGCATGCCTGTTCTCAAGGTCACATGGAAAAATGTGTTGCTTTTTTGGAAGGTACCATAGTGTGATGTGAAGTAAATTAGCCGGCCCCCCTAAAGGGAATATCTAAATAGGTTTAGATTTACAAACATATTTCTTCCTTGGTGATTTTGTATCCCCAGGGAATTAAAATATGACATAATACATATAAGGATCCTTTGTTCTGCGCAATGTTATGAAGGAAGATATGCAGAGCGATTTTGTTTGGTGTTCTGCTAGCCATAAAAATGTTACTAGATAATTGTAGGATTTGCTTTCTGCTTAGGGTTGTGAAAAACGATAACTTTTGTTTGTAATAGTGGTCATTACTTTCTCCTGTTGTCTATATGTTCTTAAAAACGTGTTTTCTAGTGTTTTTAAGCATGATGTTGTCTCTGATGGGTGGGATTGTTTCTGCTACCCAGTTGACATCTGTACCCACCTCCCAACCTATGTCTCTTCCTACTACTACTTCTTTGCATTCTTTCCATACTTTACCTGAACATGAACTGGTTAGGAGGTCAGAGTTTACTAATAATTCCTTTGTACAGCTTCTGCATCAACACCAGTTAGTAATGAACACCACAAATTGTTGGGTGTGTGGTTTTATGCCACATACTACAGATAGAGGGTTTCCCTATTTTGTTCTGTCATTTAGTTACAATGGGTCTATATGGGTATATCAGACGATGTTTATTTATGCCAACGAAGTCTATCCCTTGCGTTCCATGAAAGATAATTCAAGTAATAATGCCTTAGTGAAGGGAATAACGGATAATATTGACATCGATTCAGATACAGACTGAGTGATTGCCTATGTAAGGGCAAAAGGAGGGTCTGGGGTTCTGTGAATTCTGAACCCGTGGGTTCCATTTTGTGTATGGCAGCCATTTTGTGGTTGCCCTCACATAGGCCATGATTGTGGCTGAAACAAGTCTTTTAAGGACATGTAGACCTTAGCTTAAGTTTGTGCTGACTCCTGTTTGACCTGAGTGAACTGACCCTGTTGCCTGAAGCTAACCTTGTTAAACCAGTTCCTGCCCTTTAGCTGATCAAGATTGAGGATCAAAGCACAGGACATTGTAGAGTTTGGTATGCACACACACACCCCTTATCTGTTTTCTGTTCCTTCTTTTATGGTCTGTTTATGATATGGGTTGTGGTCCTTTTATTATGGGTTTGTCCGGCTTGTGTAAGAAGGAATGTTAGGCATTTTGCATGCTTGCAAAAGCAAGGACTGCCCCTTACTTTTATGCTGAGTTTTGTAACCCTGAACATATATATAAGGCCTCTGTTCTCTGTATTCCTCAGACTACCTCATTCAGTTGCTACGGCTTCTGTGTGACGTGGCCTCACTTATTAAATTTAATAAAGATGTATTTTCATATTTCCAGCTTCTGTGCCAAGTTCTTTTTATTAGTGTAGGAGAGTAGGGTCTGCTATCCTACGGTCACCCCAAATTTTTGCTTTTTGCTTCACTGGTTTTCGACTACTGAGGCTGTGGGCCTGCTAATCAGACCCCCAGCCTGCTGTTCTCTCTCTAAATTATTAATACATGTGCTATAGGTACATACCCCAATTGGAAATGGACTCCTTGTCAGCCCCTGTACCATGCACTATAGGTGCTCAGGGCATAGGTGCCACCAAGGCCTACCAGGGGCTGCAGCATATCTTTTGCCACCCCTGGCTGGTTCTTAAATTGACACAACTGGCTGATCACTCAGCTGGGGCAAGGTGGTGTAATCACCTCTTGCTTAGGTATAGTATACCTATATCTAAACCTATATCTGGACACATATAAACCTGTGAGCCACTCCTATGGAAGGCCTCATCAATCCTGGAGGCAGAGTGCGTGGTTTAATGTGAGATGGAGCTCTAGCATGAGCTGAGCCTGTCTGCAGCTGTCGGGAACAACTCCCTAAGCTGTTTCAGGATAATGCCATACCATATACTATTAAGTGCATTATAATCCTCGCGGTTATATAGCAACTTTGGTTTGGCTTTATCAAAACATGTCGTGTAAGGTGTCATACGAATTGGAATACTATCCCCTCGCCAGTTCTGGCGACGGGGATAGCATTCCACCCCTCTAGAGGGAGAAGACATGTTACTTTACTGAAATGCGGTTAATTTTAAAAGAGCCTCAGATCCACAAAATGGATGCTTCTGCCACAGACACAGGTCTGACCCCCTGCAGCTGACCGAAACTCAGCCAAGGGGGCCTGGACAAAGGGTTTCCTGTCGCAGGGCGGTGTTACACCCCCCCAGACAGGAGATAGTGGATTGTAGCAGGGAGGTTTGAAAGAAACCAGACACTGCATGGGGAGCACAAGGCTGCCCCTTGCATAATCCGGCCAAACCGGTTCTGGGGCACTCCAGCCCTCATGCCAGCGCGGCCTGGATCAAAGGAAGGGGGTGTATCCACCCACTTCCTGGGTCCCACCCATAGGAGGGGACCTAGCAGGTAATCCAGCCCCCTAGATTGGTATAAGAATGGGAGCAGTGCCAATGCACTTCAGATTATCCTGATGAAACATAAGAAACGAAACTCTGGACCCTTCGACATCCTACTCGACGTAGAAGACTGAAGAATCTCCCTTGTGGTCAAGGAGTGACCACCCTGTGCAAACAGGCACCATCCAGCCATTGACGTCTGCTTTGTTGCAGTTCCCGCCGGAACTCAAGCAACAGAGATCGACGAGATCAAGCTTGCCTGCCTTCCAACAGCCCGATCCACAGTCCCTGCAGAGCTGAGACCCGTGGAGGCGACCGGAAGCGTTGGGCACGCCATCTTGAAAAGACCACGAGACGCTGACCGTGCAGCCCACGAGTGACCCTCGAAGCTGTATACAGGGGTTTGAGAAGCCCCAGCCCTGAGCCACTCTTGCACTGAAGTTCAGCCCTCCACACTCGACGAGTGCTGCGTGGGGCCCTTCTGCTTCTTTTGGCTCAATGCATTGGCCCGGTCACTTGCCAGCTGGCTTGTGGCCCCTGTGCCGACGAAACTTGAAATACGACTTGCGATTCTGGTTGCTCCAGATTTGCACCAGCTCCCCTGAAAAGGAGCCCCTACTCTGACCCTCCTGGTTTGAGTGAGAAGCAATCTCCCGGTTTTGTGTGGATTGTTTTTGCCAAGTGTTGTTTGCTCCAATCTTGAAGCCGACAGCGCCGACAGAGAGAGCCTGCATTGGACAGATCATGACCCGCTCCTGGACATCGTAGATGCCCCAGAGCCCACATGACAACGGAGAGAAGCTCCTCAACAACCACCTGATTGCGCCCGACATTGCCTGGTTCCGTCCTGGTTCCACCCTGGTCACTGCTGAGTGACCCAGACTCTGTCCCCTCTGCTTTCAGGTACTTTTCGACTTGAGTCCACCCTTGGACTCCACTGGACACTTCTCCTTCACCTCGCCTGCAGCCCTTTCAGCTCCAAGCACCAAGAACCTGCGTTTCGAAACCCGACTCAACTTCGACCCTGTGCACCCGCTTCCTGTGGGTGAGGTAACATTGCAACGCCGGTGTTCCCACACTGGTACACACCTCTAGGGTCTGTGTCTAAAGTTTTGTCTTCCTAGGTTCAGCGGAAGTGTCCTTAAACTCTATTTGTGTAACTTTTACGCACCATTGGTTAACATTGGTACATGCTTGTGCTTTCAGCACTGCACCCGAATCCCGCGGGCTTTTCCCAACTTCAGCATTGCTTGTCCCGACTGCTCCCAGCGATTCCCTAGGCCCTAGGCCTAACCACTGATCGATTGGTATCTCTTATACCATTTTTTTAGTATATGGTTTGAGTGGCCCCTAGGCCTCATCCAAAATTGTGCAACTTTGTATGTTATACTGTGCTTTTGATTTAACGCTTGTGCCCCTTTGTTCATAAAGAATACTGGGGATTGTTCTTAGTAATAAATACATATATTTTTATAATATATACTTGTGTGGTGTCCTTTCATTTGATATTACAGGATTGTATTTGGTAAAACAGCTCGCTTAACACAACCTCTTAAGTTAAGCCTTTAGGCTGCTTAGTCCATGCTACCCCTAGGATAGCTTGTCTAATAAGGTTGACTTACAACCAGACACCATAAGGGTTGTTTGGACTGATACAGGGTGGTTCCAGAATTGGAAACATCATATATCAGGCCAACTTCTCACTTTGGTGAGCAGCGGTGCGGATTTGAGCTTGCTGTTTGTTTTACCATTGCAATCTTTTTATCAAATTGAAAGATCACATCAAGTACCTCTAGGTACATATAAATCAAAAGCTTAGCATATTTAAGTTCTACTGAACTTAGTAGTTGTAGATTAAAGGGATTAGCACACCCTGACTACAACTCACTAGCAAGGTACAGTAGGGAAACACTTAGTGTAGGTAGGTGCATCACTTACACCACACTAGAGTCATGTCTGACACAGGAAAAGCCTCAGGGTCTGTTCCTGTGACAGTTGACCTTACCAAGGCAACTTCCAGCTATGACAAGCTAACCCACAAAGACTTGGTTGCCTTGTGCATCTCAAGAGGGTTAAAAAGGGTCAGAAGTCCCACCAGTCCTTCCCTGATAGCCATTCTAGAACAGGATGACTTAGAAAAGGCGAATGTGGTTCCCTTAGAATCAGGAGATGGAGTGAACCCCCCTGTAACTGATACCACTCCAGAGGAGGAAGATGAGGAGGTAGAAGAGGAGGAGGAAGAGGACTGAGATAGAGAGGACCTTGAAGATCAGGATCAGAGGGGTAACCAGGTTATAGTTGCCAGGCTTAACCAGGCCAACTTAGACCTACTTGGGAATGGAGAGGGCCAGCACCTCCCCAGACTCCAAAACCACACTCTCCCAGGCAACAGAAGAGTGAGATCTCCATCAGGGGACTCTCATATTTCTAGTGCCTCAAGAGAATCTCAGAGAGGGATGACTTCCTCTCAGAAGATAGAACACAGAGCCAGGATGAGGGCTGTCAAACTCCAAATAGAGAGGGAGGAGGTAGCCCTGGCTCAAGCTAGACTTGCCTTGGCAAGAGAGCAGAAAATGTGTGGCTTAGATGCCACTGGTGGCATCATAATTCCTAGAGAAAAAGACAGGAGCTATGATAATAGAAACCGGACAAAAATTGTGGCCCCCTACAAGGAAGGGGATGACATCCACAAATGGATGACTGCACTTGAGAGAGCCTGCATGGTACAGCAGGTTCCTCAGGAACAGTGGGCTGCAATTTTATGGTACTCCTTTTCTGAGAAAGGGAGGGACAGGCTCCTCACAGTTAGACCTGAGGATGCCAAAAACTACTCTGTCCTGAAGAGTGCTCTTATTGAAGGGTTTGGCCTAACCACTGAGCAATACAGGTTGTTGTTCAGAGACACCCAGAAAGCACAGACTCAGGACTGGACTGATTTTGTTGATTGTGCCACTAAGGCTCTGGAGGGTTGGTTGCAGGGAAGTAAAGTTTCAGACTATACAGGATTGTACAATCTTATCATGAGAGAACAGATCCTGAAATAACTGTACAAACCAGCTGTTGCATCAATACCTTATTGACTCTGATCTGACCTCTCCCCAAGAATTGGGAAAGAAGGCAGACAAATGGGTCAGAACAAGGATTAAGCAGAAACCCCAGAACCAAGGTGGTGACCAGAAGAAAACAGACCAGAAGGGTGGGAATCAGAAAGATAAAGAAAAGGACCAGAAGTCTTCAGGCCCCCAAACTAATAATAAGGAGGGTGGTTCACAAAATGGAAACAAGAAAAAGAAGAATGATGGCCCAAAGAAACCTTGGTGTAATACCTGCAAATCAGTTTCACACTGGGGCAGTGAATGCACCAAGAAAAATCCAGTCCCCACCACTGCAGCTCCTAAAGCACCTGCACCCCCTAGTTCAGTAAGCAGTGGTGGTACACAGCCAAAGGGTGTAGTAGGGTTAACCCTGGGTATTGAGGTGGGACCTGGCCTAGTCAGAGTCCCTACTCAGGCAGTTCTCCTATATGATGTGGACCTAGCTTTGTCCACTACAGTGAGTCCCAGTAACCTGGGCAAATATAGGTAGACGCCTTTGATAAATGAGAAACTGGCTCAGGCCTTCAGGGACACATGTGCCAGTGTCACAATGGTGACACCTGACTTTGTGGACCCTGGACAGATTGTACTAGGTGAAAGTTACCTAGTGACCAATGCAAGCAACTCCACTACTTCCCATAGTGTGGCTGTTTGAACTTCTCCTGGGGAGGGGTAGATGGCCTAAAGAAAGTTGTTGTGAGTGCAGACCTCCCAGTAGACTGTCTGTTAGGCAATGATCTTGAAAGCTCAGTTTGGTCAGAAGTGGAGTACAGGACTCATGCAGAAATGCTAGGGATTTCAGCACATGTCCTTGCAGTGACAAGGACTCAGGCTAAGAAGTGCCTTCCTGAACCAGTGGTGGATCTTGGAACAATAGACGAACCACAACCCAAGAGAAGGAGCAAGAGGGTTAAGGCTATGTCTTCCCCCTTGCCCCAGGTTGAGGATCAGATCTCACAGGAGACTGATTCTGCAGTCCAAGAGGAGACTGTCTCAGAGGAACTGGAGCCTGATCAGGTTGAGTTTCTGGGGACAGGGGGACCCTCAAGGGCAGACCTGGGGCAGGCCCAATTAGATTGCCCTTCACTTGAACCCCTCAGACAGCAAGCTGCTGCTGAGGCTGCAGGGAACGCCCAAGGTGCCCATAGTGTGTATTGGGAAGATGGACTCCTTTACTCAGAGGCTAGAGACCCCAAGCCTGGTACAACCAGGAGGTTGGTCATACCTTTGCAGTTTAGGGGTTTCCTTCTCACCTTGGCCCATGATATTCCCCTTGCAGGACACTTAGGCCAGAACAAGACATGGGACAGGCTTGTTCCACACTTTCACTGGCCTCATATGTCAGAAAATGTCAAGGAGTTTTGTCGCTCCTGTGTCACTTGCCAAGCCAGTGGTAAGTCAGGTGGCACAACAAAGGCCCCCCTCATACCACTACCTGTGGTGGGGGTACCCTTTGAACGTGTTGGAATAGACATTGTGGGTCCCGTGGATCCTCAAACAGCATCTGGGCACAGATTTATACTGGTGGTAGTGGATCATGCCACCAGGTACCCAGAAGCAATTCCCCTAAGGACCACCACAGCACCTGTGGTGGCAAAAACCCTCATTGCAGTTTTCTCAAGAGTGGGCTTTCCAAAGGAGGTGTTATCAGACAGAGGTACCAACTTCATGTCTGGATATCTAAAAGCAATGTGGAAGGAGTGTGGAGTAAACTACAAGTTTACCACACCCTATCACCCACAGTGCAATGGGCTTGTGGAGAGATTCAACAAGACCCTCAAGGGAATGATAAAAGGTTTACCAGAGAAGCTCAGGCGGAAATGGGACATCCTTTTACCCTGCTTGCTCTTTGCTTACAGAGAGGTCCCACAGAAGGGGGTTGGCTACAGCCCTTTTGAACTTTTGTTTGGCCACCATGTGAGGGGTCCACTATGTTTGGTAAAGGAAGGATGGGAGTTACCTCTCAAAAAGCCTAAGCTAGATATTGTGGACTATGTACTTGGTCTCCGCTCCCGGATGGCTGAGTATATGGAGAGAGCATCCAAAAACCTGGAGACAAGCCAAGAATTACAGAAAGCTTGGCATGATCAAAAGGCTGTTCTGGTTGAGTACCAGCCAGGGCAGAAGGTGTGGGTGTTGGAGCCAGTGGCCTCAGCAGCACTCCAGGACAAATGGACTGGACCCTACCCTATCATTGAGAAAAAGGGAGAAGTCACCTACTTGGTTGACTTTGGAACCCCTAGGAGCCCCCACAGGGTGCTCCATGTAAATCGTTTGAAAGCATTTGTGGACAGGGAGGACATGAGCTTGCTCATGGCCACAGATGGGGAACAGGAGGAAGAGAGTGACCCTCTCCCAGACCTGCTTTCTCAGAACCCTGATGATGGTTCCGTTGATGGAGTAGCCTTGGCAGGCAGCCTCACTGACCAGCAGCAGATGGATTGCAGACAAGTTTTGCAAGCCCACAGACATTTGTTTTCACTCACACCCAGTCAAACTAACTGGTGCACCCATGAGGTGGACACCGGTGACAGTCTGCCTGTGAAGAATAAGATCTACAGGCAACCTGACCATGTCAGGGATTGTATAAAGGCTGAGGTGCAAAAGATGTTGGAGCTTGGCGTGATTGAGCCATCAGAGAGCCCATGGGCAAGCCCAGTGGTCCTTGTGCCAAAACCTCATACCCAAGATGGAAAGAGAGAAATGAGATTTTGTGTGGACTAGAGAGGTCTCAATGCTGTCACTAGGACAGATGCACATCCCATTCCAAGAGCAGATGAGCTCATTGACAAATTGGCTTCTGCCAAGTTTCTGAGCACATTTGATTTGACAGCTGGCTACTGGCAGATCAGACTAGCTGAAGAGTCAAAAGCCAAGACAGCATTCTCTACCCCTTGTGGACATTATCACTTTGTGGTAATGCCCTTTGGTTTGAAGAATGCACCTGCCACTTTCCAAAGGTTGGTGAACCAAGTCCTTGCTGGGTTGGATGACTTTTGTGCAGCATATCTAGATGATATTGCTGTCTTTAGCTACACCTGGGAGGATCACCTGATCCACCTGAAGAAAGTTCTGGAGGCCCTGCAAAAGGCAGTCCTGACTATCAAGGCTACCAAGTGCCAGATAGGGCAGAGCAAGGTTGTATACCTGGGCCACCTAGTAGGTGGAGGTCAGGTTCAGCCACTGGAGAGCAAGATCCAGACCATACAGGACTGGGCTCCTCCAACTACCCAGACACAAGTCAGAGCCTTCTTGGGCCTGACTGGGTACTACAGAAAGTTTGTGAAAAACTATGGGTCCATTGTGACACCATTAAATGACTTGACATCCAAGAAGATGCCAAAAAAGGTTCAGTGGACAGTTAGCTGTCAAAAGGCATTTGATGACCTGAAGAAGGCCATGTGCTCTGCACCTATCCTGAAGAGTCCTGACTACTCCAAACAGTTCATTGTACAGACAGATGCTTCTGAGTTGGGGGTGGGAGCTGTGCTTTCACAACTTAATCAAGATGGTCAAGACCAGCCCATTGCTTTCATTAGCAGAAGGCTGACCCCCAGGGAGAAACGTTGGTCAGCTATTGAGAGGGAGACCTTTGCTGTGGTTTGGGCCCTGAAGAAGTCGAGGCCATACTTGTTTGGTACTCACTTCCTAGTTCAGACAGACCATAAGCCCCTCTTGTGGCTAAATCAGATGAAGGGTGAAAATCTGCTCAGGTGGTCCATTTCCCTACAGGGGATGGACTTTACAGTGGAGCACCGCCCAGGGACTGACCATGGTAATGCAGATGGTCTCTCCAGGTTCTTTCACTTAGAACATGAAGACTTATCTGGTCAAGGTTAGTTTAATGTCCCTGCGTTTGGGGGGGGGGGGTTTGTGTAGGAGAGTAGGGTCTGCTATCCTATGGTCACCCCAAATTTTTGATTTTTGCTTCACTGGTTTTCGACTACTGAGGCTGTGGGCCTGCTAATCAGACCCCCAGCATGCTGTTCTCTCTCTAAATTATTAATACATGTGCTATAGGTACATACCCCAATTGGAAATGGACTCCTTGTCAGCCCCTGTACCATGCACTATAGGTGCTCAGGGCATAGGTGCCACCAAGGCCTACCAGGGGCTGCAGCATATCTTTTGCCATCCCTGGCTGGTTCTTAAATTGACACAACTGGCTGATCACTCAGCTGGGGCAAGGTGGTGTAATCACCTCTTGCTTAGGTATAGTATACCTATATCTAAACCTATATCTGGACACATATAAACCTGTGAGCCACTCCTATGGAAGGCCTCATCAATCCTGGAGGCAGAGTGCGTGGTTTAATGTGAGATGGAGCTCTAGCATGAGCTGAGCCTGTCTGCAGCTGTCGGGAACAACTCCCTAAGCTGTTTCAGGATAATGCCATACCATATACTATTAAGTGCATTATAATCCTCGCGGTTATATAGCAACTTTGGTTTGGCTTTATCAAAACATGTCGTGTAAGGTGTCATACGAATTGGAATACTATCCCCTCGCCAGTTCTGGCGACGGGGATAGCATTCCACCCCTCTAGAGGGAGAAGACATGTTACTTTACTGAAATGCGGTTAATTTTAAAAGAGCCTCAGATCCACAAAATGGATGCTTCTGCCACAGACACAGGTCTGACCCCCTGCAGCTGACCGAAACTCAGCCAAGGGGGCCTGGACAAAGGGTTTCCTGTCGCAGGGCGGTGTTACACCCCCCAGACAGGAGATAGTGGATTGTAGCAGGGAGGTTTGAAAGAAACCAGACACTGCATGGGGAGCACAAGGCTGCCCCTTGCATAATCCGGCCAAACCGGTTCTGGGGCACTCCAGCCCTCGTGCCAGCGCGGCCTGGATCAAAGGAAGGGGGTGTATCCACCCACTTCCTGGGTCCCACCCATAGGAGGGGACCTAGCAGGTAATCCAGCCCCCTAGATTGGTATAAGAATGGGAGCAGTGCCAATGCACTTCAGATTATCCTGATGAAACATAAGAAACGAAACTCTGGACCCTTCGACATCCTACTCGATGTAGAAGACTGAAGAATCTCCCTTGTGGTCAAGGAGTGACCACCCTGTGCAAACAGGCACCATCCAGCCATCGACGTCTGCTTTGTTGCAGTTCCTGCCAGAACTCGAGCGACAGAGATCGACAAGATCAAGCTTGCCTGCCTTCCAACAGCCAGATCCACAGTCCCTGCAGAGCTGAGACCCGTGGAGGTGACCGGAAGCGTGGGGCACGCCATCTTGAAAAGACCATGAGACGCTGACCGTGCAGCCCACGAGTGACCCTCAAAGCTGTACACCAAGGTTTGAGAAGCCCCAGCCCTGAGCCACTCTTGCACCGAAGTTCAGCCCTCCACACTCGACGAGTGCTGCGTGGGGCCCTTCTGCTTCTTTTGGCTCAACGCGTTGGCCTGGTCACTTGCCAGCTTGCTTGTGGCCCCTGTGCCGACGAAACTTGAAATA
The DNA here is from genome assembly GCF_964261635.1 of Lissotriton helveticus. Lineage (NCBI taxonomy): Eukaryota > Metazoa > Chordata > Amphibia > Caudata > Salamandridae > Lissotriton > Lissotriton helveticus. The sequence continues at coordinate 430,077,672 of NC_136063.1, forward strand.
CGACTTGCGATTCTGGTTGCTCCAGATTTGCACCAGCTCCCCTGAAAAGGAGCCCCCACTCTGACCCTCCTGGTTTGAGTGAGAAGCAATCTCCCAGTTTTGCATGGATTGCTTTTGCCAAGTGTTATTTGCTCCAATCTTAAAGCCGACAGCGCCGACGGCGAGAGCCTGCGTGGGACAGATCGTGACCCGCTCCTGGACATCGTAGATGCCCCAGAGCCCACGTGACAACAGAGAGAAGCTCCTCGACAACCACCTGATTGCGCCCGACATTGCCTGGTTCCGTCCTGGTTCCGCCCTGGTCACTGCTGAGTGACCCAGACTCTGTCCCCTCTGCTTCCAGGTACTTTTCGACTTGAGTCCACCCTTGGACTCCACCGGACACTTCTTCACCTCGCCTGCAGCCCTTTCAGCTCCAAGCACCAAGAACCTGTGTGACGAAACCCGACTCAACTTCGACCCTGTGCACCCACTTCCTGTGGGTGAGGTAACATTGCAACGCTGGTGTTCCCACACTGGTACACACCTCTAGGGTCTGTGTCTAAAGTTTTGTCTTCCTAGGTTAAGCGGAAGTGTCCTTAAACTCTATTTGTGTAACTTTTACGCACCATTGGTTAACATTGGTACATGCTTGTGATACGGCGGGATTTCTCCTCTAGAGTCTGCTTCTCATTCTCTATTTTATTTATTTATTTTAGCGATTTTTAAAGCGCGCAAATGCCCATACGGGTGTCTCGGCGCTATTGTTACAGAACTCACTTATGATATGACAGAGAAGTTAGGAGGAGGAGAACAGCCATGTTTTGAGGCTCTTTCTGAATTTGAGAAGCGTGGGGGCAGTTTTGATGTGGAGTGGAAGTTCCATAATTTGGCCGTGGCGGTAGTGAAACATCTATCTCCCCAGCTGGCCTTTCTTGTCCGAGGGACATTTAACAAGTAGGCTGAGGAAGATCGTAGGGTCCTGCGTTGTTCCAATGGGCGGAGGGCTTCCCTTAGAAACTGTGGTCCTGCATTGTTCATGGTTTTGTAGGCTATGCACAGAGCCTTAAATTTGATTCGGCTCCTAATAGGGAACCAGTGTAGTTCTTTAATGTAAGGGGAGGTTGAGGTAAATTTAGGGATGGATAGTAAAGTTCTGGCCGCAGCATTTTGCACTGACTGGAGTTTATTGAGAACCTTTTCCTGAGCATTCAGGAGAAGGGAGTTGCAGTAGTCGGTTCTTGAAAACACTAAGGTGCTGATAAGTGTTTTGCCCGCCGACTGTGGTAGGTAAGGAAGTAGTTTTTTTATTTTTTTTAGGGTGTAGAAGGCAGATGAAACAACAGTGTTGGCGTGATGGAGGAAAGTCAGCTTATTGTCGAAAGTGACTCCCAGGTTGCGGACCTTGACCACCGGTTGGGGGGGAGGTCCCAGCTGAGGAGGCCACCATTGAGGGGACCAGGCTGGCTGCAGGCTCCCGAATGTCATCACCTCCGTTTTATCGGAGTTAAGTTTGAGGCAATTTGATGACATCCAGGAGCTTATCGCCTTCATTCCCTCTTGAAAGTTGGCTGCGACGGATGCTCCATTGTTGTGCACAGATAACACTAGTTGAGTATCATCGGCGTACATTGTAAGGGCAATTCCATAAGATTTTATCAACCTCGCTAAGTCCGATACATAGATATTAAAAAGCGTCGGACTTAGCGAGGAGCCCTGTGGAACACCGCATGGGAGGGAGAAGGTCTGGGAGGTGAAGTTGCCCATCCTGACAGTCTGAGAGCGATTGTCTAGGAATGAGGCAATCAGATCTTTAGCCTTGCCTCTTATTCCCAGAGCTGAGACACGGTCGATCAGAGTGACATGATCGACATGAATCTAGAATCCCATCACAGGTCGACTGGACCTTTTTACCTGTCATGGAGTGAATAAGGCAACCTAGTTGACACTAAACAGATCAAATTTAAAATACCCAATTGCTTTCCCCAAAGAACCACTGACTAAAGACTAAATTTAGAAGGTTTATTACATAACCAAAAATAACTGGAGATACAGGCACCTCAGCAAGAGGTTCAACAGATAAACAGGTACTAATACAAACATAATCCTACGGAAAAGTCTCAGTCGGCTAATGAACAGAACGAGAATTAATTCCAGGACCATCAGGCTAAACAAAATTGCTATTACTTGAGTTCTGGTACTCATCAGGATAATAGACATAAATTCAGGTTAGTCTGTCCCTACTCTATACTAGATGACATCCCTACTCAACAACCGCCCGTCCTACCCAAAAGGTGTCAGCCGTGGTGACTTCCAAGTGAAGTTCGCCCACATTCTCTTAGACTATCATTCTTGACTTGCAACTATGCCCTTTGCCCATCTGACCGCTCTCTCTAGCTCCTCTGCTCATCTGCTCTGCCTCCACCCTCGGGGCACTGTCCCTAATACCAAACCCCACAATTTTAACGTCACGCCTCCTGGTACGCCCCTCAAGAAGGTGTTGAGTTCGGTATTTTTCCACATGGCATGAGTCCATTCTTGTCCGTTCAGACGTCCTTGGGTCTCAGGCTCTTCACCCTTTCAAGTTGCTTCTGTAAATTGCCAATCTACTCCTCCATGTCTGAGTCTAGCATCCTAACGCTTATACACAATGGGCCCTTCTACTCTACTATCTGCTTGATGAGGCGCCTGCAAAGAAATACGCACATAACTCACAGTCTACAAATGTTGCAACAATTCTAAAAGGTCTTTCATAAGTATTTCTATCGTTTATGTGTTTTAAGCAAGACATTTTCATACAGGCCTGCGCCATTTCCATTTTCTAGGCCTCTGCTGGTTATAGGCCCAACGCTTTACATTTGCACTTCTTGGTTCACTTAGGCCTCCAACCTTAACGACAAAAGCATTTGCTCTAATCTTAAACTAATTATCTAGTACATAAAGCATGATTATACAATTCGCTATAGTTCATCCAAAGGCACATTATTAATCTATTAAACACTTCTATTATTAATGAAAGCTTTCATTTCAAATACTTCTACATTGCAGTAAGCATGGAATTGCACCTTGTAACGCTAGTTCTGCACATTTCAGATGTCAATTCATTCAAATGCTTTGTCATATATCGCATCTAAACATGATTAAAGGTCCTCCATATATCCGAGTGCTGACTACTTGTACATATGGTGCACCTCTACAAAATTCACTTTACATGGTGCTCTCTCAGTTCCCCTCTTTGATGACCTGTGTCATCACCACCCTCACATCATACTCAGGGTAAGAACTGAACTAAACGGAGCTTGTGGCCATGTTCCCTCGCTTGAGCATCTCCAATGCTCTCAAACTGCGGTATTGACTGTCTTGCATCCTTTCCATTCGCATCTCTTGCCATCATTGATCTCGCCAATCTGTTCGATTTGTACCATTTGTACAACCTCACTAGTCCCCACAAAGCAATCATACATGTCACTGCTATAATGAGGGGTTTCAGTACAAATCCCAGGAAACCCTTCCCTATGTTAGCAAACCAGTTTCCAACCTTTCCAAATCCCTTGCCAACGGTCTCCCATGTATTCTCTTGGGTCAAATCCTCAATCTCATAATGGATTGCAGTAATGTTGGATATATATGTCTCCAGATCCTTAGAGTTGTCTGGGATATAAGTGCAACATTCCTGAACTTTCAAACGTTTACAGACTCCGCCCTCTTTTGCTAGGATGACGTCTAGAGCAAGACGGTTCTGTAAAACCATTGTCCTTATCGACAACATCTCACCCTCAACCAGCACCAATGACTTGGCTGTACTCATTGACAGTTCATCTACGACAGTTGCTAACCGCCTTATCTTGATGTCATTTAAAATGACTCCTAGCATGGGTATCGCTGCTCCAAACACGTCTCCAATTATTGCTCCCGCACTCTCCCCCCGCTTTACCCTCCTCTGAGACCCTCCCTCTAAGAGAGCAAAATCCTCAGTGTGGTAAATTTTGGGAAAGATAATTGCCAGGTAACACGTTCCATACCACTTCTCTGGCAATCTCACATACGCATTCCTTCTGCAGACAAAATACACAGTAGGAATCACCTGAACCATGCTCTTCAGGAAGTCCTTTGTATAATACTCTAATGTGAAGGTGTGGTCACACGTGGTCTGACCCACGTACACATTTTCATAATACGTCTGTGGCCGATGAAGACATAACTTCCCTTTCTGTACTACATCTAGAGCTATTGGGCCATAACTCCCCCTTGACTTATGCTGTTTCTCTTCTTCAGTCCAATCTACCTTGCCTTGACCTGAATCTCACAACTTCTTTTGCTTCGTGTATCTATCTTCCACTTGCTCAATGAACTTCTTCTCTATCTCGGATAGTGAACAGGTCAAGTTGTGTCGGTGTGCATATGGAGTGTCTAACTCTTGAGTGGGAATGAAAAAATATCCAAGTCTGTCCTCTGACTTATAATGGTCCCACTTGTTCAAATGCTTGTAATTCGGGACTTCTGGTAACACAGCATCATAATTCGAAAAGAAGTATTCAAAGTGATTTCGCCCATACAGGATACTAATCAACAAACTACAGGATATCCCATATGTCAATGGAAGGTGATGGTATCTGATACCCTCATCTACTGAAGCTGGCAATTGCATACACACGTAACAGTCCTTCGCATCCATCGCATCAATGTATTCATACAGCAGCTTTGCATACGCGTTCTGTCCAAAATTTCCCTTAGACAGATCTGTATGTAACCTACGACTCTCTGCAGCCAGCAAGGCCTTCTCTCTTCTTTCTCTCTCTTCCTTCTGGCTAGGGGTAATAGGTGTCGGTGTCCCCCCAGCCTTCTCTACTTGTTTGTGTGGTGCAAAATAGGAAACGGAAACTACTATAACTATAAGGAGAATCACTACAGCTAAAAGAGTGCCTACTATGCACTTGGCTCTACGATTCGGGTTCCCAGGCGCCATGGTCTCAGCACGAAGCAGTGCGTTCTCGGAAAACACCCAAAGTCTCTTTCTCTGCTATTCGAGTCTCTTGAACCACATCTGGCAGCTTGAAAATTCTGTTTCAGTTCTTCTTTTGCTTCAATCAACAGACAGCCTTAACCCTTCTCCGTCCTCTGTGGAAAGTCCCTAAATTTGTTCTTCTTCCACTTGGCTCTAGGTTAAGTTAACAGCTATTGACAAAGTCTTTTCAAAAGTCTTTCAAGCAATTCAAAGTTCAAGCAAAGTTTAAAATTCAAAATTCAAAGTTCAAAGTTCTCAATAGTCGATGATTATACTTGATCCGATTGCCTGCAACACATAATCTAAAAGTTCCATACGGAGCACAACTTCATCATAGACTGGCATGTCCGGAACAAAGGTAGGGAAAATCAATCTATCCAGGAGTAAATCACGTATCTTGCTTAGGAGAGGGGGATTAGGAATAGTGAGTGTCAGTATACCTTCAATTTCAAGTCCAGGTACCAACAACATCACTTCCAGCTTAACATTGGGAATTGTGCTGAGAGTGGTAAATTCCCACGACCGATTTTGATCTATATAGGTAACTATTTGCTCAGACAAGCTATTTCTTTAAAAGCACGGCCGAACACTACAGTCACCATTGATTCTACTATTTTTTCTAACAATTCATTGACCCGATTAAAGAACTTGGATTTCAAGTTTATTTACAGGAACCTGCAAAACTGAAAGTGATTAAAAACGGCCGTTCCTATTTATTCTTGGAAGTAAATGAAGTTGAAAAATCTATTGCCTCTTGGCGATTGGAGAAATGATTAAGTTAATGATTAATGCTCTGCATATATGGCTTTCTGGATTTCTGCATATATTTCTATTAGTTTTAATTAGCTTGTGGGATTTGGGCGATTGTCCTTTTGGCCTTCTGGCTAGGTTATATTTGAGAAAAAGAGCACGGTGTAGCATGGTTTTTCTATATTTTTGTTGATATGATTAGTACTGATTACCTGGACCCTATCAGCGCTCTAACCGGTAATAACGGTCATACAGATAAGGATTTCTATTATCTACAATGCATCGTATAAAATGGCTAGTTTGGAATGTTTCTGGATTAAATAATAGAACAGAGAGAAACTTAGTGTATGAAGAGCTGAAAATGTATAATCCTCAAATAGTGGTTATAACTGAAACTCATATATCTTATAAAGATAAGCATCTGCTGAAACAATTAGGATATGACATAATAGTCTGTACTAGATTTAATGCTTCAATTCGTGGAGTAGCGATCTTAAAGCAAAAAGGGCTGAAATGCGAAATACTTAAGACACTAACTGACAAAGCTGGTAGATGGGCTATTGCTCAGATAAAACTGGAGAGCCGGAAATACACAATATGTGGAATTTATGCATCAAATCAAGATGAACCACACATTTTTGATAATATTAATATAGAATTGCTTGGATGGGAAGGGGAATTTATTGTTTTGGGTGATTTCAACTGTATTATGAATTATGCTTTGGACACAACTAGGAAAAATTCCTTTCAAAGAATGCGGAAAACTAGAGCTGCTATTTTGGACTTAGCTTCTAATCATTTTTTAAAAGACTCTTGGAGATATTTAAATTATAAACTTGCAGGGTATTCCTACTACTCGGCCCCTCATAAACTTTGCTCACGCATAGACATGATTTGGGTCTCAGATTCCATCCTCAACGGCAATAAATGCTCAATGGCAATTTACCCAAGGGTTACTTCAGATCATAACCCAATTTCTATTACTTTTGAGATTACACCAGAAGACTCTTCGCCACGACTTTTCTCATTTCCTAGATATTTATTTTCTGACAACGGATTTGTGAGTCAACTTAAGGAACACCTGAAACAATTTATTGATATAAATATCCACTCGAGCCATCCCTTAATAGTATGGGACGCTTGTAAAGCTAGCATACGGGGTTTTACACAGCAATACATATGGCACCAAAATAAAGAACACCAAATTTTGAATGAGAAAAGGCTTGGTGAAATACGTGATGTTGAACTTCAGTTATCAACAGCTTTGTCTGATGAGGCAATGATGTCAGATATACTTAATCTTAATCTTAAATTAATCGCACTCAAAGTTGCACTCAAAGATCTTCTTAGAACTAAAAGTATTAATAAATTAAAAAAATATCAGCTTGATCAGTATGAAAATGCAGATAAAATTGGTAAACTTCTGGCTTATAGAGTTGCCGAAGATCGTGCACAGAACATAGTTAAAGAAATCAAAGGAGACGATGATCAACTGGTCAGCGATTCTAAATCTATTCTACTACAATTTGCTTCTTACTATCAAGCTCTATATACTCCGGAATATGTAACCTCGGAAGATAGTGTTAAAAAGTATATAAAACTCAACACAATAAATGTCCTAAATCCACAACAAACAAAACAACTAGAGGAAGACATCACAGTAAGAGAAATTAGAGAGGCTATTAACTCCTTAGCAACAGGGAAAGCAGTAGGGGAGGATTCTATTCCTCTGGAATTATACAAATGCTGTGCTGAGGAATTAATACCGTTATTATTGGAAGTGATCCGGGCAATTGGTAATGGACAACAAGCACCTAAATCTTGGAATCTCACTCAAATCATTTTTTTCTTAAAAAAGGGTAAAGTACCTTATGAGAGGGGGTCATATCACCCAATCTCACTTATTAATAGCGATGCCAACATTTTCGCTAAAATCTTGGCCATTAGGCTTGCACCAGTTATGTCTCAATTAGTATCTTCCCAACAACATGGATTCATACCAAAACGTGATACAACAGCACACATTAATATGGCCATTTCTGCTTTTGATGCTGCACGGATACAGTCCGCCCCACTCGGTATGATCTTACTAGATGCAGAAAAAGCATTTGACCGAGTGGGGTGGGGTTTTCTATGGCCAGCCCTACAGGCATTTGGCATTAATGGTCAATTGTTGAGGTGGATTCAATCACTTTATGACAACCCAATGGGTAAAATATCTTACATGGGGAAATACTCTCCTATGTTCCCAATCAAGAGGGGGACAAGACAGGGGTGTCCTTTATCACCCCTGCTTTTCGCTTTGGGTATGGAACCTTTCTTAATTGCTCTCCAACGTCAGCCTTTAATCAATCCATTTTTTAATGGTTTAAATAAATTGGATATCACGGTATATGCAGATGATGTAGCAGTGTTTTCCTCGGATGTACCTCAAGCTTTGAAAGGTATTTTTATTGAAGCAAACATATATGGATCAGTTTCTGGTTACAAACTTAACACTATTAAAACTCAAATTGTTGCAAATCATCATCTTCCTACCTCTATTTCAGGTATTTGTAAGGTCGCAACATATCTTGGTGTTAAAATTTCCTCAGATATTGATTCTGTTGTGGCTCTAAACTACGAAGTATTATTAAAAGAGACTATAATACAATTTAAGAAATGGCACAAACTTCCCCTTAATATTATCGGACGTATAAATCTAATTAAAATGAAAATTCTGCCTAAATATCTATATATATATTTATTTCGGGCAATTCCTCTACGCGTTAATAACTCTTATTTTGTCAGATTAGAAGGGATTATTAGTAGCTTTATATGGGGATATAAAAAGGCCCGACGGGCAATCTCCTCACTTAAGTTTCCTTTTAGTCAAGGAGGCTTGGCTCTTCCAGATTTCAAACTCTATTATTGGTCGGCTTTCCTAACTCGCTTTCGTAGTTTAACAATTTTGGATAAATGTTTGTATTTTCACAAATTTCTTTTAGGACAAGATGCCACTATGTTTATTTACAGATTAAATGACCCTAATTATTTCAAAAGGGTTAAGTTTAAGACTATACGAGATACTGTTAATATTTGCCGCTCCATCATGTTGAAATGTAATGTCTCTTTCTTTCATTATAAAACACCTCTTTGGGGTAATCCAGGATTCCCGTCAATCTTTCATGAATCAATATGCAGACTATACGCAGAATCTGATATTAGAGCATTGGGAGACCTGTATGATCATCAAGGGTTTATGACATTTGAAAAATTGAGGCAATGTTATAATTTATCTGAACTGGCCGGGTTTAAATATTTGCAAATTAAGGATTATTTAGTGAAAAAATTAGAATTTAAGATGATAATAGATTCAGACTTTTGGGATTGCATTTATAGAGAATCAGACCAAGCTTTGATCAGTATAGGATACAAATTATTTGCGGGCTTTTATACTAGCGATTTAACAAAATTAACTGCGAAATGGAATACAAGACTAGCTGCAAATATACCACCTGATTTAATCACATTATCTTTTAGGAGCTTAGATATGTCAGTTCATTCTTCTAACCTTAAGTTGCAAATGTTTAAATCTATATGCCAACTGTACCATACCCCAGAGAGAATTCTTAATTGGACAAGGAATAAAAATTTTAGTGAACGTACGAAATGTCCCAAATGCGATCTAAGCGGGGCTGATATCACTCATATGTTTCTACTTTGTCCTATGCTTAAAGAATACTGGAGTGGTATACTTAAGGTGGTTTCCGATAGACTTAATCAACCAATCTCTTTCTCCTCAACTGATGTATTGATTGGTACATGCGTGGGTCAAAATGAACCTAATGATTTGTTGAACATTTTAATTTCGTGTGCCAGACTTATTAATGCCAGAGTTTGGATTCAGAAAAATACACCAACTGTGATGGAATGGTGGAGCTATGTTAAAGAAATCTATGCTATGGAGACCACTCTTGCCAATTCCAAGGGCCTTCGGGCTAAACAAAAAATGGACCAAATTTGGGGAACATTTATGTTTTAATTATTGGCATCTTCTCTTTCAATTTCTCTTTTTTTCTTTTTTCTTTTTTACATGACCGTATCTTCATTTGGGATCATTGAAATGCCTACATATGACTGTTGTGTTTTTTTGTAATTATCTTTCTTTTGTGGTTCTTGTGTACTTTTGATGCAAATAAAAAATACTTCAAAAAAAAAAAAAGGGAATTGTGCTGATCACCGTCACTGTCCTCACCCTCCCGGACCTCAGTACTCCTTGCATTGGTAGCCCTAGCATTTGCAAAAGGGTAAGTCCACTCTGGAGTAGCGTATCTTCCGCAAGGTACTCGCACTCTCCTTGACCTTCTCGGACCCCTTTGCTCAGCTTCTCCTTCTTCCTCTTCCAGATCAGATTCTTCAGACACAGGGGCAAATTCTCTTTCAGAAGCCAGTCTTACATTTCTTCGCCTCTGTCTCTCAGGCCAATGAGCTTCTGCACCTCTTGCTCGTCTGCTTCTTGTTTGCACACCCTGTTCGTCCCCACTCGCAGGCTCTTCTGCACTCAGATCACCTTCTCCGCCACTTCCCTCTTCTTGGGCAGATTCGGTGTCACTGTCGTCGTGATCATATACAGCCTGACTCGGGGAATCCCCAACTTCCACAGGCACCTCCACAGCTTGACTTGTCCCCTCACCTGGATCTTCTTCTTCGTTATTGTTTTCGTCTATGAGGGGAGCTGTTCCCTCCTTGGGTGCTGGAGCTCGTCGGGTGTGAGAAGCATGGACCCAATTTGGCAGTCCACCAACTTTCACAGATGTCGTGGTTATTAGGATAACCTGGAACGGACCTCTCCAACGCACATCCAGGCAATTTTTCCTGACGTGTTTTCGCACGAAGACCCAGTCTCCTGGACACAGGTAGTGACAAAGGTCGCTAGAAGCCGGAATTTCAGCAGCCTGCACCTGAAGGGACACAGAACGCATGACATCAGAAAGTCCTCTGCAATAGTCAAGAATGACATCATCTGTGATATTCAGCAAAGCAGTCGTAGGAATCGATGGCAATCTCATAGCCCTCCCCATCAATATTTCGTGAGGAGAGAGCCCTGTCCTCCTATCCGGGGTCCTACGCATACTCATTAGTACCAACGGCAGTGCATCGGGCCACTTCAGGGATGTAGATGAGCACACCTTTGCCATTCGGGCTTTCAAGGTCCCATTTATCTGCTCTACAATGCCAGACGCCTCTGGACGGTAGCTACAATGCAGTCTTTGATCAATGTTCAGGGCAGTGCAAAGCATCTTCACAACTTCACTATTAAAATGTTTTCCTCTGTCCGATTCCAGAGAGGTCGGGACCCCGAATCGTGGCACCAATTCCCTCAGCAATAGTTTGGCTACCGTGAGTGTATCGCACCTACGAGTGGGATATGCCTCAACCCATCTAGAAAACACACACATAATCACCAGGACATACCTAAGGCTATTGCACCTCGGCATTTCAATGAAATCTATTTGCATCCTGTAGAAAGGTCCGCCGGACCTTCCAATGTGACTCAGTGTAACTGGTGTTCTTTTTCCTACATTTATCTGTTGACATGTTACACACCTCTGGCACACTGCTTCTGCAGCCTGTCTAAACTTTGGGTTGAACCATGTCTGCCTGAACACACGACACATCGCATCCCTTCCCAGATGCACAGGACCATGTATCTGTCGTGCCATTGCACTCACCAACTCATTTGGCAACACAGCTCTTCCATCTGCAGAAACCCACATGTCCAAGTCTCCCTTGACACAACCAGCCAATGTCCACACCCTTTTCTCATATTCTGACGCTTGCCCTTGCATGTCTCTCAACTCTTCCCAAGTGTCTGCCATCTCAAGCATCATGCCTAGTTCAGTCCTTTCCCTTGGTCCTTCAATGCTTTGTTCGGTAAAAGAATAACCTCGCTCCGCACAATAGCGTGCAACTTCATCAGCATATTTATTTCCCATTGTCACAAAGTCACTTCCTCTTGTATGAGCTGTACATTTCACCACTGCTATTGCTGCAGGACCCTGCAAAGCCTCCAGCAATAACCTGATGAACTCGCCATTTCTGATTGGGGAGCCCGATGATGTCATGTAACCCCTCTGGGACCACAACTGACCGAAGTCATGAACCACCCCAAATCCATATTGGCTGTCGGTGAAGATGGTGATCCGAATTCCATTGGCTGCCAAACAGGCACGCGTCAATGCAACTATCTCAGCCACCTGCGCGGAGTGTACTCCTTCCAAGCAGGCTGCTTCAATTACTCCAGAAATGGTACAAACAACAAACGCTGCTCTCAGCTGACCAGTATTGTCTCTTATGCATGAGCCGTCGACAAAGTAAATTTCATCAGGGTCTGTCAACGGCACATCAACAATATCCGGCCTAGGTTTGGTACACAGTTCAGTTACATCAAGACAATCATGATCTTCCCAATCATCATCTATATCATTAGGTAATGGCAACAAGGTAGCAAGATTCAAGACAGAGCACCTTCTAAGAGTCACATTCTCCGCCGCAAGTATAACCTGCTCGTAGCGTGTGAGCCTATTGTTGGTCAGGTGCTGCGTCCTGGTCCTGGTCATCAGCAATTCTACAGAATGCGGTACATGCACTGTCAGTGGATATCCCATCACTATACTTTCGCATCTTTCAATGCTGACACCTGTTGCAGCAACGGATTTGAGACATCCGGGCAACGCTGTGGCTACTGGATCTAGGGTAGCCGAAAAGTATGCAACTGGTCTACGGACTCCTCCATGATCTTGCACTAAAACTGCCAATGCACATCCCTCTCTTTCACAGCAGAATAATGCAAATGATTTATTGTAATCAGGCATTCCCAGAGCCGGAGCCCGACACAAGTCCTCTCTCAACTCAAGAAAAGCCATCATACAGTCTGAGTCCCATGGTACCGGATCACTCACGTCCTTGTGCGTCAGTTTTTGCAAGGGTTTCGCCTTCAGGGAAAAGTTAACAATCCATTGTCTGCAGTAGCTAACCATGCCCAAGAACATTCTAACCTCTCTTTGGGTCGAGGGCACGTTCATTCTCATGATTGTTTAGATCGTGTCAGGCGACACCTTCCTCTTTCCCTGCTCTATCCTGTGACCCAGATACTGCACTTCTTGCAGGCAGTACTGCAACTTGTTGGGGGACACCTTGTGTCCGTTCCTTCCCAGATGGTTCAGCAAGGCAATGGTATCAATCCTACATGCATCTTCGGTGTCTGACGCAACAAGGAGGTCGTCTATGTACTGTACGAGAACTGAGTTCTGTGGCAGTACCAGACTCTCCAAATTCCTTTTCAGCAACTGATTAAAGATCGATGGACTCTCTGTATACCCTTGAGGAATACGACACCATGTTAAAACGCGACTCTCTATTTTGAACGCAAAAAGAAATTGGCTTTCTTCATGCAATGGGATGGAAAAGAAGGCTTGACACAAATCAATCACAGAAAACCATTCAGCTTGGAACGGTATCTGGAACAATATCACTGATGGATTCGGTACCACTGGACAGCATGGGACGACAATGTTGTTAATCTTTCGCAAATCCTGCACTATCCTGAATTTGCCACTTGGCTTCTGCAGACCCATTATCGGAGAGTTACAGGGACTGCCCATAACCTCCTTCAGGATCCCTTGTCTAATCATGGACTCAATCAGAGGTTTTATACCTGCAAGTGTATCTGGGGTCAATTTGTACTGTGGTGTTCTCGGGAATTCAGCATTTGGTCTCACTTGGATTCTGACAGGCTCTACCCCTTTTATCAGTCCAATCTCTTCTCCTGTAAAGTCCCACACCTCCGGTGAGACTGAATCCCTCAAATCCCATGGGAGTTCATCCACAGTTATGGCAGGGTACAATTCAATACACACCTGTGTATTTGCAACCTTAAAATCCGCATCGTCATCATTAGTCTGCAATTCTACTCCCTTGGGGGTACAATAGATGGTGCAATTAAGTTTACACAAAAGATCTCTTCCTAACAGACACACAGGGCTTGAATCACACACCATGAACTGGTGTCGATCCCTAAAACTTCCAATCTTCACAGGGACCGGCTCAGTCAGGGGGTTTGTCATTCTTCTGTTTGCTACTCCTACCACTTGTATGGTCTGTCCTAAGAGGGGTTAGTTGGGGACTACCGCAGACCGCACAGTGGAGCGAGAAGCGCCCGTGTCAACCAAGAAGGCGGTGGGATGTCCATCTATGTCTGCCTCCACAAACGGTCCTCTCTGATCTACCTCCAGCACTGCTCCAAGGGTACAACCCTCTTCCCCATCCTGGTACCGACCTGTCACTGGGTCAAAGTAATAGCACTCATCCCCCTCAACTATGAAAGGCATCTGGTGGTATACCTTGTTCCCTGCTGAAATCTTTGGTGGCTGGGAACCTGAGCTCTAGGGGCTGAAGACCCCCCTTTCGTCATCTGAGGCTTAGGCACTGTCACCTTTCGTGCCGGAGGGGCTTGGACTTCCTCCTCCTCCTGCTCCTGTACCTGATTTTCTGGGTTATGGGGACACTCGCGTCTCCAATGCCCAACCTCGTGACATTGATGACACCTGGTCGTCTTCTTCAGGGCCTCTATGTCTATCCTAGGTCTTGGACCTTCCTCCCCGTCTTTCTTCTGCCCCCCTGATCTCCTTCCCATGGTGCCATTTCCTGACTGACCCTGTCCTCCTGCTTGCATCTGGACTAACATTAGTTTATCCTTAAGCTTCTTTGTCTTCGAGTCTATCTCATCACTGCAGTACCTTGCATATCTCAAAATCTCATCTAGAGGTTTGTTTTGCCAACAAATCAAATGCTGCTGTATCATAAGGCAGATATCAGGCCTCAATCCCAGCACAAACTTGGATACGAACTGTCCCATATCCTTCGGATCCATCACATCTAATCCGCTGTACTGCTTGAAGATCAGCAATAGCCTCTCATAAAATTCATGCACTGTCTCTTTAGGTTCCTGTCTTGTACGGTCTATTTTTACCCAATCAATGTCTTGTGGTGGTACTTTAGTATTTAGCCACGTGATCGCCTGCTCGTACTTTGCCATCACCCTAGGTGACGGCCCATTTGTGGCACTATCTCTCTCTGGCTCCGCAGTGGGCCATTCGACACTGACTTTGCATGCTATCCATAAATCACTTGGAACCACAATATCAAACAGTGTGTTCAAATCAATCCACAGCACCTTAGAAATTTTAACAAACCTCTCTACCTGCTTGTACCATTCCACTGGACTCTCTCTCAACTTTGGAAATGTGTTCGTAAAAGCAGCCAGGTCTCCCCTGCTCCAGGGTACATGTACATATCCCCCATGAGCCACCTCCCGCAAGGGGTACGCTTCAGCGTGCATCAACCCTCCTCCCGGGGATGTCTCGATAACGCTCCACCTGACTGTCTTTTTCTTTGACCATCTTTCCTCCCATTTCTCCAACTGGGACCATGTCCGGATTACAACAACCTTTGGATCAGAGTTGGAAACATTATTTTCCATCACTCCCCTCCAGGGTAATCTCTTTTTAATCAAAGCAGTGGCCCTCTGAATAAAGTACCCTAGGTACCACTAGCTTTATTTTAAACTCACCCATAACCCACGTCTACCATCTGAATCTGGCCCCATACCCGCACTTCATCTATACGGCAGTTGGAAAAAGATCTCCGCCAAAGAGCCCCTCTTTGAGGTGTTGCCCGTTGGGTATTGCACCGCCGACCCAACGAGGAGCAAGCCCAGATGATGAAGCATGACACCTGAAAGGGTGTGTGAGGGCATTAAATCCAACACAATGGATTCCCAGGGTGAACCTCTGACCACCCTCCCATAATCCATTCACATCACTGACTGTACCAATCCTCCCATGAGTTAGGAACAACACGACAATCCTTTATTTAAATATACGTTCAGGGCACGTCGTGTCTGGACCTTCTGTTCTCTGTAGAACAGTAATTGCCCTTTACTCCTTGACCTTGATATCTACCATGTCCGGATTCCCATTATCAGTTCCCTAATATGGGTTTTTAATCCGATCACCCTCTTTTCTTCTAGATCTTGATCTGAATACTGTAACCTGTGGCCCCCCTGTAGGGCTTTCGTTTTTGTCAAGTCTACCACATACTTGTTTGCCAATTCAGAAAGTTTCTCATGAGCTGTCCTAGCCTTTCGAGTAACATCTTTTGCCACAAACAACAACTCATCTGGTTCGTAAAGTTCAATCCTTTCTAGTGGCAGTGTACCTTCCACTATTTCCTCTGCTTCTGATTTTAATCTCAGCACATCTAACCTCCTTGCCTTTATTGCCGCTCTCAATGTGCCTTGGCTAGAGGTTTCCTTAGAGTCCCTTCCGCCACCTTCCTGACTCCCTCTCCTGTTCTCTTCAGGTGTATTAGGAGGAACCCTTCTACCTTCGCAACTCTTACAGTCCCACTCCTGCCGCCTATCTCCGGAGGAATGATGAGACGTCTCCCTGCTCCCCACACCTCCGTTTTCCCACTCCTGCCTGCTTTCGCTAGCTGCACAGTGAGAACCCATCCTATTCTCTTCGTTCTCTGTCCCAAACACATTCCTTGCTCTGTCGCTCTGGGTGTCCACAATTGTTTCCCAAGTTCTCAAATCTGGCCTTAACTCCCTCATCGACCTCGGCCTTGGTCCTCTCAAATCCATCGAATCCCTCCAACCTCTTTTCTCCTCCGAGGAGTCTGCCGATGCCACCAAAGGGGTGCTTCGTTCTACCGGTCTGGGTAATGTCTTCCACCCATCTGCCGTATCAGTTCTGCCTTCACTAGCACTCCTCTCGCTCCCCATCTTTAGCGGACTCTCACCTTGGGTCCGTTCTGGATTGTACACTGATACTATAGGACCTATGGTAACAGGTACCGTCAGGGCATCTGGCAATTTCTGAGAATGGACACCCTCTTCTACCCTAATTTTCTGTACTGTAAACCGTCCCACTACTCTCGACACTGGGGAGGGTGGGGGTGCCCTTTCTCCCTTTTCTGGGGTAAACTTGTCCCCTGGGGTTTCCCATCCGTTCCCCATTGGGCCCCCGCCTTCCCCTACTGGTGCTTCCCAGTTCTTTGTCGGTGCTTGCGTTCCCTGCAACTCTGGATTGTATGGGGGTGGCCTTTCCGACAACAGTCTCTCTATCAGGCTGTTGTCTGTCTCGCTTTCCTCATCCTCTGTACTCTTTTTCTGCCCATCGCCTGCACTTTACAGCTATGGATACAACTTGTCTACTGCAATGGTCTGCACCCTCCATCTCTTTTCCATGGCATCCCATCTTGCATCTTGAACCGACCTTACCGAGTGTTTCACTCTTTCTTGTCTCCTATCTCTGTTCCTGTCGTGGGCTGCCCTTATCCATGCGTTTAGTGCTTCGAACTGTGTTGGTCTGGGCAAAGGTCGCAATGCAGCCATAATCGCTTTCAACTGGTATAACACTTCTAGTCTAAACGTTCCATATTTAGGAAAAGTCAATTCCTCGTTTCCATCTGTCATCTTACACCAATTATCGAGCCACAATATGGTATGCAACCCAACATTCGTTGCCATGTAGTAAGCTGGAGTATCCTCGGGTGGAGCCTCCTCCCCACCCCGAGGTTCTATCCTGTTTTCTCTTTTGAACCATTTTCGCAATACCTTAAAACATTTCATAATTAAAACAACACGTTTCCTTGTTTACAACACTCGCTGTACTTCCTGATGACAATCCACCAATCCCAGCGCGGCTTCACGCCAACCGCCCTATCACAGCGCGGCAGTTCCCCTCCTCTCTCCGTTCGTCTCGCGGTCTCTCATGCGTCCCAATCATACACTGAAAATGATTACTTCCGACCAAGCAACCACTTCCCTGACTGTACGGCCACAGTCTAACTGTAATTGTCACCAACTGGCAAATGTCTGTCCGCGAACGACCGGACACTCGCCACTCTGATAGGTTACAAGTTCACGGTAACTTCCGACCAGCGTCCGTTACCCACACACTCACACACACGTTCCCCCTATCTCGGTCCTGTGGGCGATCAATGGTACCTCATGACCCCCTTTCACAATGGTCGACAATTACTTTGGGTGTTCGATACACCCGAACCACTTAAACTGCCCTTAAGGTTAAGATTTTCACCGGTTGCGCGCGCTCACAACCTGTCCTCTTTCACACTACAGACATTCAGCTCCGCAAGATAATACACATACAATACAACATGGCATCGCAATCTAACAACGCATGACCCTTTTCATACTCACTCTCCTCCGACCTGCTGCTGTCTGCCGCACTGTTACTCTCCGTCAGATTCCATGGAACGCCATCCTACATCCGCGATTTTCTGGACACTCATCCTTGGGTTCTATGGGCCTCAGGGAAGTCTCAACCTACGTCTAGCTTACCCTCACTCAGAAGATAACCATCCTCTGCTACCAATTGATACGGCGGGATTTCTCCTCTAGAGTCTGCTTCTCATTCTCTAGAATCCCATCACAGGTCGACTGGACCTTTTTACCTGTCATGGAGTGAATAAGGCAACCTAGTTGACACTAAACAGATCAAATTCAAAATACCCAATTGCTTTCCCCAAAGAACCACTGACTAAAGACTAAATTTAGAAGGTTTACTACATACCCAAAAATAACTGGAGATACAGGCACCTCAGCAAGAGGTTCAACAGATAAACAGGTACTAATACAAACATAATCCTATGGAAAAGTCTCAGTCGGCTAATGAACAGAACGAGAATTAATTCCAGGACCAACAGGCTAAACAAAATTGCTATCACTTGAGTTCTGGTACTCATCAGGATAATAGACATAAATTCAGGTTAGTCTGTCCCTACTCTATACTAGATGACATCCCTACTCAACAACCGCCCGTCCTACCCAAAAGGTGTCAGCCGTGGTGACTTCCAAGTGAAGTTCGCCCACATTCTCTTAGACTATCATTCTTGACTTGCAACTATGCCCTTTGCCCACCTGACCGCTCTCTCTAGCTCCTCTGCTCATCTGCTCTGCCTCCACCCTCGGGGCACTGTCCCTAATACCAAACCCCACAATTTTAACGTCACGCCTCCTGGTATGCCCCTCAAGAAGGTGTTGAGTTCGGTATTTTTCCACATGGCATGAGTCCATTCTTGTCCGTTCAGACGTCCTTGGGTCTCAGGCTCTTCACCCTTTCAAGTTGCTTCTGTAAATTCCCAATCTACTCCTCCATGTCTGAGTCTAGCATCCTAACGCTTATACACAATGGGCCCTTCTACTCTACTATCTGCTTGATGAGGCGCCTGCAAAGAAATACGCACATAACTCACAGTCTACAAATGTTGCAACAATTCTAAAAGGTCTTTCATAAGTATTTCTATCGTTTATGTGTTTTAAGCAAGACATTTTCATACAGGCCTGCGCCATTTCCATTTACTAGGCCTCTGCTGGTTATAGGCCCAACGCTTTACATTTGCACTTCTTGGTTCACTTAGGCCTCCAACCTTAACGACAAAAGCATTTGCTCTAATCTTAAACTAATTATCTAGTACATAAAGCATGATTATACAATTCGCTATAGTTCATCCAAAGGCACATTATTAATCTATTAAACACTTCTATTATTAATGAAAGCTTTCATTTCAAATACTTCTACATTGCAGTAAGCATGGAATTGCACCTTGTAACGCTAGTTCTGCACATTTCAGATGTCAATTCATTCAAATGCTTTGTCATATATCGCATCTAAACATGATTAAAGGTCCTCTATATATCCGGGTGCTGACTACTTGTACATATGGTGCACCTCTACAAAATTCACTTTACATGGCGCTCTCTCACTTGTGCTTTCAGCACTGCACCCGAATCCCGCGGGCTTTTCCCGACTTCAGCATTGCTTGTCCCGACTGCTCCCAGCGATTCCCTAGGCCCTAGGCCTAACCACTGATCGATTGGTATCTCTTATACCATTTTTTTAGTATATGGTTTGAGTGGCCCCTAGGCCTCATCCAAAATTGTGCAACTTTGTATGTTATACTGTGCTTTTGATTTACCGCTTGTGCCCCTTTGTTCATAAAGAATACTGGGGATTGTTCTTAGTAATAAATACATATATTTTTATAATATATACTTGTGTGGTGTCCTTTCATTTGATATTACAGGATTGTATTTGGTAAAACAGCTCGCTTAACACGACCTCTTAAGTTAAGCCTTTAGGCTGCTTAGTCCATGCTACCCCTAGGATAGCTTGTCTAATAAGGTTGACTTACAACCAGACACCATAAGGGTTGTTTGGACTGATACAGGGTGGTTCCAGAATTGGAAACATCATATATCAGGCCAACTTCTCACAATTAGTAAGTATTCCCTGAGAATGAAGATTACAGTTCTTCACTCCGCAGGAACTACAAGAGGATCCCGACCGAAACATGAAGAATGGTGACACAGGCCCTCGTCAGCAGCAGACTGGACTACGGCAACGCACTCTATGCAGAAATCCCAGCCAAACACCTATGACGACTACAACGCATCCAAAAAGCCTCCGCCCGACTGATCGTCAACATCCCCCGCCGCAGCCGCATCACCCCCACCTGAGAGACCTACACTGGCTCCCCGTCGACAAGAGAATCACCTTCAAGCTCCTCACCCACGCACACAAAGCACTCCACAACGCCGGACCAGCCTACCTGAACAGCAGACTCAAGTTCTGCACCCCGACCCGCCAGCTCCGCTCCGCCAGCCTCGCCCTCGCCGATGTCCCCCGCATCCAACGAACAACCTCCGGCGGCAGATCCTTCTCCTACCTCGCCGCCAAGACCTGGAACACCCTCCCTACCCACCTACGGCAGACCCAAGACCTACTCGCCTTCAGAAGACTCCTCAAGACCTGGCACTTCGAGCAGTAGCAGCACCCCCTCCCCTCAGCTCCTTGAGACCCTCACCGGTAAGAAGCGCGCTTCACAAGTACTCTAATTGATTGATTGATTCATTCATTTTGGCAGCACCCCATGCCACGCTTTCTCTTTCACAATGGAGGCCGGTGTGCCTATCTTTCTTGGTGGCTTGCCATATTCAACTTGCAAAACATTATGTGCTTAATTTGGACAGAGAGCCATGCTGCGCTTTCACTTCAACAATGGCGGCTGTGCACCTTTCTTTTTTTCTGCGCGGCTCGCTGTATTCAACGTGAAAAACATTATATGTTTATTTTTGGCAGCCCCCCATGCCACGCTTTCACTTTAACAATGGTGGCCACATGTCAAACAAATGGAAACGTATGCTCACCTGCAATCTCTCTTTATAATTGCATTAAGGGTGCAGTATCGTAAGTGGCTACTAGAGGTCCCTTTACAACTCCAGAGGGACACTTAGTAACAGCCTGTGGTACTGCACCCTTTCCTTGATTTGTGGATTTCTTTTATTACTTATGCTACTGCTGGGATATATTGTACAAAAATATAAATCTAACAAACATTAACATTTACAACTCTAATAACTAAATCTTTCACTAATGCAAGACCTATTGCATCACAAATGCTTGTTTATTTATTGTTTTTAGCTGTGCGGACACAACAGATAGTGCTTCATTAGACTCCGGTGGGTGCTCTTTACAGCATACTCATTTGGACTTTAAACTTTAAACACAATCCATAAAAGCATTTTTCTGTGTGAGATCCTTTATTCCAGCATGTTGTGTAAGGAATCAGTCACCTTCAGCTGAAGGGCAATAATGGGACAAATACATGTAAAGTAGTGGTTATGTATCTAGGTGCAGAAATGCTTGCCTTTTACTTCGAGTTACACTGCACATTTGGGAGGTGATTGCTGGCCTTCTTTACTTCCCACCAGCGTGGGCACTGTTTTTGGGTTGTGCCTTACAACACATTCAGAGAGATATTTCACACCTAAGTATGAAAGGTATTTTTAGGGGTGAGCGAAACTCACAGCGTTTCACTCCGCAGAATTCCGCAATGTTACTTAAAAACTCTGCAAGATTCCGCTGACTTCTGTGAGTGTCAGAGTACGGTACGTCACACTGCTCGTGCTGATTTTTAGTGCCGGAAGCTTGTCCGCAGTGCAAAAACAGCGTAAATGGTAGAATGCAGGGCACTGCTTCTTTCTGCCTCTCAAGTAGATTTTCTTCTTGAGCAGCAGCTTTTTCAACAAATTGGCGAGCCACACCTGAGAAAACACTCTGCCACGAGGCGGTTGGTGGAGTTTTTCTGAAACTCGGCGGTGCAAACCTCAGCCAACTCCACCAGAGGAGCGGAGTTTACCGCCCACCCCAAGCATTTACATATTGATTCTCCATGATGGCCTTCTTTAGGCTAAAGTGTCTCAGTTTAGCCCTATGACACCAAACACAAGTTATTGTGTGCTAAACACAAACAAATATGGAACATATGGTTTGACATGGTACAAATTGGTTTAGCCTGGTATAAGGGAGCCTCGCCTGAACACTTGCTGGGTTATTGAGAAAGAGAGGGGGTTTGCCAAGAATAGACAGCTGTCCATCACTGCCCTAAGGCATTGAGCTGCCTTCGGGCAGAATTATGTGAAATATTGTAGCCATCACATATGGGAACAAGGGTAGTGTTGACCAGACCCACTATTAACTAGGGATGTGGTCAATGCTCGAATGAAAATATAGAAGTGCTGGTTCTCATGATTCTAGAGTACCTGTTAGCTACTGAGAAGTGCAGGGTCTGTTCCATTACAATTATGTTGAGATGTGCTGGTACTCTTGCTTTCAAATTAGATAAGTGCGGGTACTCAGTATCTGACAGTGCCTGCCCATTAAAATTACGGGATGTGGCCCAAGTGCCACAGACAAAGAAGAAGTCAATTTTAGTCGGTTGACAGACAGGAGGAGACAACAGGTAGAGCTATCAATCTGCTACAGTCACAGAATCAAAGAAAAGTGCAGAGAGTCCCAAACTAAGGGAAAAATTAGGCGACAGCCAAGGGGTAGTGCATCATTGAAGTATGAGAGACGGAGGCAGAGCTATAGAATAGGTTAAGACCTTTAAAGACTGACAGAAACTGGTGTGCCTCTTTCCGGGGCCTCATCACGAAAAGGAAATATCAACTAGACTGCAAGAAGACCACATATGCAAAATACAATACAAAGGAAAACACATTGGTTGTATTGAAAACCTTGGATGCTATGATGTACAAAAAATGTCATACGATTAAAAAATCTAATTAAATGGCTACGCAAAACACATATAAAATATGATAGGAAAAGTACTATAGTGTCCTTAAAGTAACCAGCGTTATTGGTTATGCACAGAGATCTTTAAACAGCTCAACGTGCTTTTATAAATAAATAAAGTGGTGACAAAGGTCTGGGGTAACTCTTAGTGGAAACCAGTTAGATTCATCTGGCTATGGGTATAATGACCCATAACTGAACCCTCCCTGATGTGACCTCCGAGAACCTGAAACAGAAAGGAGCAACAAGGTGCTCTAAAAACTCGACTTGAGGCACAGATAATAACAGGAGAATAGAGATGTCGTTTCCTGTGTGTGGATTCCTAAGAACTGCCCCTGGCCTTGAATCTGCAGCAGTTACTTAGCAGGGATCCCCATGGAAAGTGCCAGAGTGGCTTGAGGGCCAGCAAGTGGCATAGTAAGGGTGCCATGGGCCCGAATGTAAACAAGTCAATTGAGCCCCCATAGCTTGGTTTTATGATTAAATAGCAGCTAATTGACGTGAGACCCTCATGCCCTTGCGTCCTGATGCTACTATACCTGCTGCACTACTGATAGGAACGCCACAGATGGCCGCTCCTGATCATCATATTCCCTCTTTTCTTGCACCTCAATGCTAGAAATGTATAGAGATGACAGTACAACACACCTGAAGCAGCAATGCAAATGTTTATTAAAGCAGCAATTGGTGTGGCAAAATGTTCAGTTTTGACCCACATTTGGGTGAGCTATCATATTGCCAGTCAAAACAAGCCTTTGCTAAAATAACGCCCTGGGCGTGGGCGGGGCAAAAAATTGGCGCCCTTGCTGATGAAAGTGCATTCAATGAGGCAGCAGGGGGGGGGGGGGGTTGAGTTCACTGGGACTGGCCCCTGAACACAAACATGCCCAGACCTCCCCCAGCGCACCTAAATCACTAATAGCTTAGCTGCCTGCCTCACGTAGATGATGGTTTTGTTGATGTGTGCCAGCAGGGGTCACATGGTGAAGGGAGGGCAAGGAAGGGGGCTGATGGGGTGTTCAAAACTTCGCCCCAGTATGATATCGAAGGACTAAAACCACTTTAAACTGCAAATCAGACAGAAACTAACCCGCAGTGACACGGACAAGGCTGGAGCAAGATGAGAGGGGGCTGCTGCTGGCATAATCTTGATGCACACGACTCCATGTACAGCTCAGAAAATTGGCGCCCATCTCGCCCATTCTAAACGCCAGTACTGTTGCCAGCATTCGGCTTGGGGAGGACTAATAAATGTCCTGTTTTTTGCTGCTCACAGCCAGCTGCCTGATGGGACAGTTTCAGTGGCCTGCCAGGGTGCTCACATCACACAGTATCAGTGATTTGTGAACTGTGAAAGAAGTGACTGTTAGCAGGTAGGTGAGAGGAGCTGCAGCACAGGAGGAGTCCTGAACAATGCAGCTTCCGGGACATGGTCGCATTTAGAGATGGTAGTAAGGAATGTGGAGACCTGCAGTTAAAAAACCCTGAATGTGTCTTCTGGTTCCACGAGTTCCAACTAGCCCACTGGACCACAACTAGGGTAGCAGTGATTCTTGTGGAAAGGTAAAGGGACTACTCTCCCGAGAAATGACACTGTAATGTGGGTCCTGCCGAGGTTTAAAATTCAGTGTTTATTTCCAGCAAATTGAGGTAAAGCGGCAAAGCCAGCTTGGTGGTATCAGCACACCACAGTAAATTGCTCACCCTGTTAGAGACCCAGCCAATGTATTTTTATAGCACACACTACAGGTATAGTGTCTGTTTCTAAGCCCCACCAAATATTTTCATATAATGGGAAAAAGCAGTATATTGTGAGACCTTTTCTTTAGGTCCTGGGACAGAAGTGGCTACTGTGCAGAATCTGTGGTATATGTGACATTTCCATGGAGAAAGTTAAACAGGATGCGGACAGCTTTGCTATTGTGCCCTTTCTCCTAATGTGGCCAGAGATCCGCTGTGTTGGGGTGTCTGCTGTATATGTTTGCAAAAACATCCACATTCCACCCACAGAACACACAACCAAGTTACACTACACACAGCTTTAATCATTCAGGAAGGAGGACAACGTTGATTGTAAATGCCTTTCATTCTCAGTTTTCCATTAAAAAAATTGGAAAATACATTTGATTGAGCTAGGCCATGGTAACTTTATGGTTGAGGCATGATTGTAAATGCCTTACATTCTCAGTTTTCGATTTAAAAAATTGGAAAATACATGTGGAACTTGTGTTTTTGCACCTAATTCTATATGTCAATGCATTTTTGTGCAGTCATTACGCCACTTCTCATAATTCCAAACCCTGAGCAAAACAGTGATTTGCACAGGGATCAGAATTTAATGGCACGCTCATAATCGTAGCCCATGTGTGTTATTTTCTTGATACTCTTTGCCATTATTGTGCAGATTTTGTGGAGATGGTGTAATAAAGCAGTAGCGTGGACTGATTAGTGGAACCATGGATGGGTGGTATTTAGGAACTGAATATGCACGGCAAGCCTCAAACATTGGCAGATCTTAATATAACAATCCTAACTTCAAAAACCCAAATACTATTTCTAAACATGAATTATCATTAAAGAGTCTTTAATATGAAATGGCTTTATATTACTCCTATGCCCCCAAAATTATCCATTCTAAATTGGAGTGGATAGTTGGGGAAGGTGTACCAATAAAAAGGCGGCAAGATTAACACAGAAGGACACTTTTATAGAAAAGAGGAAAGTGGAATTCTCAAAGTGTAGATATTTGATTGAGCTAGGCCAGGGTAACTTTATGGTTGAGGCATTTTACAATACATTTATGTACTTAGCAATGAGGGTGCTAGCTTTGTCAAGAAGATGGCATAGCTCATCCCATTTTTCCAAAATATTAGACAATTAGAATAGAAGAGTTAACCTAGACTGTTGCAGTGCTTTAAATAGGACATGAGGGAACGGTAGCTCTTCTGGACACAAAAGCAGCTTTGAAACCTTAACTTAGTGTGAGCACAGAATAAAACTCGCATGGAGGCCCACACTTTCAAAAGAGCATGCCTTATCTTCAAAGCCTTGAGGATGAACTCATCGAAACATTTGACCCATAAAACTCGATTTTATGATGGCTTAGGATGTTGCAAAAGATCTTCAAATGTCTACCAGAGAACAGTAATGTACCCAGTTCAAAGCACTACACACCACTGGCTCTGTATACCCTAACCGCTGCATATCCTGCTACACACCTCCCAGGCATCGCTGCTCAGCAGGACTCTCACTTGCATGCTTAACCTGCACCCGCAAAGCTGCAGCCTGAGGCCTAACATTCTCATATCCCTCCTCCAAAGCAAGGAGCAAGATCCCTCACCGCATCAGATCTCCACAACACTTCTCGAGTTCTATAAGAAGCTGAATACCTGGCTGTTCGATTAACCCCACCTAGGAGACAGCTGCCTGCCCACCTGCAAAGCACCTGGATGCCCTAATGGGTCAATAACACGTTTTACAAATACACATTACATAATTTCTTGTTACAGATGATAAGAGGTCAACTTCAGATGTAATAACCCATTGGATGACTACCAGATATTGATCGCTCTTCTCACAGCATTGCATTGGTTGCTACTGCAATCAGCGATGATCTTTGAATCCTGACAGATGCAGGCACTGATGTGGCCCTGATCCTGCTATTTATCAGTGGACTTCAAAACAACCATCATAGGATCTTGGTCACCTGAATGGGAGAAGCAGGAAGTAGGATTCCCTCGGCTCTGGTGTGATTCTCCCTTGTCTGTAGGAAACAGACTGTCAGTTTATCGATTTTCACATTCAAATGAAATCTAATAACCTGTAGGATATTTTAAGGAGAAAACGTATCGCCTTTTACCTTTGTTAGTTATCTTTTTCTCTTATTGAATTTAATTAGAAATCGTAATACCCTGTTCCATTATTATGCACATAACTTGCAGCTAATAAATTAAAATACCTCCCTCAACTAAATAAGAGAACAGTGGCTTCAGAGGGCTATTATTTGAAATTGACCGTTGAATGTAAATATATCAGCTGAAGTCAACATCCAGCAAGACAAGTTTATGGGCCTGATTTAGATCTCGCAGACGGGTTACTCCATCACAAGGGTGAATGATATCCCGTCCGCTGAAATATAAATCCCTTTGGATATAGGAGATAACCCCTCTGCTGCGTTCTAAATCAGGCCCTTTGTTAGAAAAAACATCTCAGCCGTGGGACTGAAAAGATCTGTAGCCTGAAGATGTATGCCCAGTACCATCCAATAAAGTGAGAAAATACTCCAGGGATTTAGATAGATAAGCTTTCAGTAGAAAGTCTGATTAATAAAGCAGTGATTACAGGATTCTACCATCTTGGTCTACAGAAAAAGATATTCTATTACTTGGACCACCCACAAACAGAACCAGCTCTGTTAGCTGTGGTTATTTCATGTGAGAACTTTACAAATAACACTTACCTTGGGGTATATAAGTATTGTGTTTTAGGGTTTAGGGATGGATTGTGTATAGGAGAAGTTATGTGTTTTAGGATTCTGGGCTAGGTAGTGCTAGGGGCTAGTAGGGTATTTTCGTACTCACGGATGGTTAGTGCCAAGAGGCAGCAAGTTGTTTTAGAGTTCAGGAATGGGTAGTGCAAAGCAGTTGTAATCTTTGTATTAACCCTGGGCGTAGTGGGCGTAGTGGGGCTACGTGAAGCACCACGAAGTGGGGGGAAATCTAAGCCCACCCACACACTTCGTGTAGCCCCATTACGCGCCGCCCGCCTCCTTCCCGCCCTCTTGTAAATGCCCTTCAAAAAATGTAAAACATTGTAAAACTAATTAATACGACTTACCTGAGATGCGGCGTCCCGGGGCTCATTCTTCCTAGTTTCTCTCCGACTTCTTCCTGAAAAATGTGCATTCGCGGGCGCCCGCGCATTTGTCAGGAAGAAGTCGGCGAGAAACCAGTAAGAGGGAGCCCCAGGACGCTGCATCTCAGGTAAGTCGTTTTTAATTAGTTTTTCAATGTTTTAAATTATTTTGGGCATTTAGAAGAGGGCGGGAAGGAGGCGGGTGCCAGGCAACTTCGCTCCGTCATGGTATGTGCGTAGTGTTGCCTACTACGCCTACTTTGCGAATCGCGAAGTAGGCAACACTACGCACACTCCGTGGACGGAGCGGAGCACCACGCCCACCTTTACTTTTTATCTGCTTAGATAAGAGTAGTGAGGGACAGTAAGAATAATTTAGAGTAAAGCGATGTGTAGTTTACATATATAAATATATAGTGGCAGTCACCAATGTGCAGTTATAGTCAGGTCAGAGTTTCCATAGGAAAGGCATTTTTGTTTTCTTAATAACTTTGATGAATCTGCACAAAACTTTCCAAAGCAAAAGTTCATCCACTTTCATTCCGTTGTGGAATGTTTTGTGCTGGTCCATCAATTGGAGGCGAAGAAAGTAGGAGTCGATGTCCCAAAAGTACGATTTCCGATGTAAATTTCCATTGAAACTTTGCTGTCTGATATAGAAAAAAGCTGATCTTATTCACACAAAATTTGGCACACAGTTAGAAATTTACTCTGAAAGCATGTTTTTTGTGATTGTGTAGTTATAGTTATGACCATGTTTCCATAGGAAATAGATTTTTTGGTTCGCTAATAATTTTGGTGCCGTTTAACAAATCTTTACAAAACTTTCCCAAAGAAGATGCACCCACCTCAACTCCTTCCTGGGAGGTTTCGTGGTGTTCTGTCAAGCGGGCTGAGAAAAAGGAAGCGGGACAAAATGTGTTTACTCCATACAATTTTCCATAGGAAAATTAAACAACGATGCAGCAAAAACTGCTGAATAGAATACACCAAATGTGGCAGACAGCTAAATCTTTGCCCCGTAATTGTGCAGAGCACTATCCTACAGTTGAGTGACCAAAAAAAGATAGTAATTGGTTCTGGATATATATTCTGATGCAACAAGTCTCTTCACTTCCAGAAGATGCCAAATCAAAAATGCATTTCAACTGAATCTGTAGCAAACACAGGAAATCGTAAGAAAAAAGTATATTTTCTTAGTTTATTCACAATTTGCAATAAATAGATTAAACTTGATAGCCATGTTGACCTTTTCACGATCCACTGAGTCAGATCGTTGGAGTAAGCAGCCTTTAAAAAGGAGTAAAACCTTTCTATGGATAGAATTACGGGATTGAGGATTACATTTAAGGAAGGATGTTCTCCTCATAAGGCAGTTATTCATGCTGGTTGACCAAAGTAACTATATTGAAAGTAGCGGATTTCAGATACCCCGATATCTGTTTTAATTTATTCAAATGATTTGAAGCACTAGTCATAAAAAGTATCCGAGATTCATTGAATCCTACAGTTCTGCCATGGCTTCCAATGCTCACCATGAATTTTTTTTGACGTTCAGCATGCCAAGGAATGGAAGATCCATCAATTGCAGGAATCCTTAGAAATTGCTTAATTTTTACCGTAAAAAAAGTGGCTAACAACATCAATTTGATTTCAAAGTACTTTGAATCTTCAAACGTAACATAACATCATGACAGCATGTTTTGTAGTATAAATAAAACCAGGATTTTGCGTAGAGATTGGTTTGAAACACGAACATAAATGATTTGCCTTTCGAGGACTGGTACTATAGCCTCCAGTCATTGAGGGATCAAGCGCCTCTGAACAAAGTCATGGTTAGTCTCTATGTCAGACTGGACCTACATCAATGTTACTTCTCCCTCTTACTTCAGGGAATTATGGAAATGTAAAAAATATTCTCCTTTTGGAAATACTTTAGTGCCCACTGATCCTACCAAGCAAGACATTCCTAAAAGTCATTGAGAATCACCTGCATGACTGTATCTGAAAAGATAAATAACTCAAGACAAGGAGACAGTCCCCTGCCACAGTTAAGAGAAGGCCTCTTCTGGTTTATGACCTCTGATGGCCTACTACTCCATGGACTGATGTCTTCACATTTCCAAAATGGTTTCATCGGTCCTCACATAGGCTGATGAGGTAGCATTCCATCTATACCCAGAACCCTGTCTCCCTTTCCACAACACCAGTCACATCTGAGACAGACTTGAAACTGTGGTAACAGCAGCAACCATTAAGTGACTGTCTCATGTAAGTTACTCTGGTACATTGAAATAAATTACTCTGGGAGACTATGGCCTCTAATACATCTATCCATACACTTCTAGAGGGACGGCTTCCTCTGTCTCTTTCTTGCTGGGCCTGACAGTTTTTCTCCTTCCTCATACATTTCCTTGGCTCTCCCCCACACCATGCCACAAAGGAACTTCAACTTCTATAACCACAGGTCCTCTACAGCTTGCCACCAGACTTGCAAAGGATTCAGCTGAGGTGCCTCCCAGTCAAGGCCATTGTACTAACTAGCCACGGTCTACCCAAGGCAGCATGAGTGCAGGATCCAGGCCTCTCTGTAATCAACCACACACAGAATGATATATTTCTTAAGCATACATCCAGCAGTCAAATTACTTTCATATTTCACTATACTATTTCACCACTAATCCTCTGTGGGTTCCAGAGTAGCATGCTACTCACCGGAAAAAGCAATTTGACGCCTTGTCAGGGGTATTAAGCACTATATAAATGCAATTACAATAGAATACAACACAGGGCAGCAATGCGAAGGCTGGAGCTACAACCCCTTGCTTGCTATGTTTGTCATCCTCCGTCAGGCAGCTGTGGGGTGGTCTTTATCTCCTACTGTGACGTATGCTGACTTCTTAATTTCTATAAAAATAAGTGCAGGGGTCCAAAGTTTTTCTTAGAGGCCTGCCGCTGGTGCCCCCAAATTTCAGAAATGCTGCATATTTATCACAATTTTGTAGGTTATTTTTAATCCCTGTTTTTTTCCCCTCAGTCACAGTTTTTTTTCTTCCTTTCTCTTCCTCCCCGTCTGTCTTCCTTTTCTGTATTTCTCTCTCTTGCTCTGGGTCAAAGTCTGATGTTGAAAAATAAGCACTGATCCCAAAAATTTGTTCTGGTTTCCTCCACTTGCAATCACCAGCAACAATTATACACTGCTTATGCTTCAACTGTGCTCTCTCTGGAGTGAACAAACACTCAATATCCCTCCATGTATTTTCCATACACCCGCCTCTTTAATCTCTCTGCTTCAGGCATAAAATATCCCGATTTAGGGATCCAGAAGGGAATGGGGAGGTGCAACCAATCTTATTTAGCCCCCAGTGGCCATTGAAATGTGCACTCAATTTGCATCCTTTTTACTTCTTTTCCAATTCGCTTGTTTTAATTACAAAATATATTTCTTGCTTTTTGTTTGCATCAGGTTGCCAAGTTGGCCCCTGTTAAGCAGCAGTAGTCGCATTATCATGGAAGGCTTCGTACGAGGGTGCTTAGTGGGTTTATTGTTATGAATAATAAAAATGTATCTCTTCGCTCTGCTATCTCCCTCGGATCTTATTAAATTAAAATCGTACAGCGGTAAGAGATAAAAAACAGAACATTGGTGAACACGTGGCTTCATTTAGGCTTGGAGCATAAACCTTACAATTGATGCATGCGCAAACCATGCGCATTTACGGTGCTCCAGGTTTCGCGATTATTTTCCCAGTTCGCCAATAGAAAGAGATACATATACAATTTGTTCATTTCCGCAGCTCATTTACGAGACAAAAATGAAATACATCACATAAGACATGTTTGTTCTTGCGTGGGGACAGGTACATGCTGGGCCGTATTAATGTCAAAGCAGCGCAACCTGATGAATGTGCATTTGCAGGTCTGGTACCTCCGCTCGGGAAGGCTGTGGGCCTTGTCCGCTTTTGCTGCATTTTTCTAAGACTATGATCGATCAATCTAACATTTCTAGGCACTCATTGGAGGCCTGGCAATTGTTCGGTACAAGCAGCGCTAGCCACGTAATCACTGTCCTCGAGACGGGAGGGCGGTTATTTGCCTGGCAGCCTTTGCCCAACCAAGAGTGAGTCAATGTTTTATTTGTAGGCATCATTATTTCAGCACGGCTCTTCAATCAATTCTTTATTTGCCCAGGGACGACAAGATGTGTATGTTTACAGAACCTGGCTCTGTGTACCGGTTAGAAGGACAGTCCACTCCCTTTTCCAAGCTGACAGCGCACTGAGAGGGGGCTGCTTGAACCGGAGGTCGGTCGGAACACAACAAACGCTGGCAAAGCGAATACTTTTGGCCCTCTCAGCGTGTAGCAACGCATTCCATTCATTGTCTGAAGAAACATTCGTCACAGGCTCGAAACGTTTTATGGCTGTCTGTGACTGAGAAATACTTGTTGAATTTCATGAAAGTGCAGATCGCGAGCGTACATTTGTGTTGTTTTTGTTATTGAAGTGCTGTCAGTTTTGGAACACATAGTGCCAATATCGGCAACACTCCCCACCCCCCATACAGCAATCTCCTGGAGAAATAAACGGACAAGACACCCTCTTTGTGGAGAAAATTGCTGCAGGTTTATCTGCATAACAAATATGCCAACATGGTGGGTTATCTTATGGGATATCCCAGGGCACGCAGCCCCTCGCCGTCTGCCCACCTGCTGAGCCAAATTACACCGTGGCCATAGCCAATCGGTGTTTGTCAGATTTGGGGGAGGAGATAACCCCTCCCACTGTTGGACCGCCAGTCCACCCTGTAATGGGTGACTCTTGGGGGCAATACTAGCTTGCAGCATGCGCGGGGGCCAGGGCTTGGCGCACAGTAAACAATGCCACACTGGTGCTGGGAGTCGGAAGTGCCGCCCACGAGCGGGCGCTCCCTTTTATTACATCCCGCAGCCCACACCTGGCCTGCGGATGTGGTGCAGCTACACAGCATCTATTTAAACAACAAGGAGACCCCAATTGGTATCAGCGAGGGACCTCGGGGAAGTTAATTATGTAGAAACAACAATGGTCCCTGGCAGGGAATTGGATGATTGGAAAATAAATATAGACTCAGTCAGTTCTATATTGATAAAGACATACCCAGCCGGGCAGTGGTCTTCCACGTTTTTATATTTTAAATGAGGACATACAAAACAGAATAACACCTTCAACAGTTCACGTGCGTGGGGCACAAGCCTGTACCCAAACCACGACCGTGCACAGACAAAGACATACACAAAAGGGCTTGTACAAGGCAAATTCAACAATCTCTATAGGGTTCCAGTTTTCTGGGCAGAGAGATTACTTATAGGTACCATTACAATGTTACATTTTGTACATTTCCACAGGTATATGGTACACATTGGGTCGACGACGTTTCGGACCCCCTTGTTAAATAATGGGGTCCATCATCAGGACAAGAAAATAGTTGCCTTTTTAGTTATTAGCCTCTTTAGCCAGTGTATATTAATCAGACTTCCTCGGCAGACATTGAGAACCAGGTACTCAATGTCTGCCGACTGATCCGGCCCCCTGGTTTCAGGACCCCAGCGCGACTCGGCGCCGCCGATAATATTCGGCTCCAAAGGAACAAGCGGACAAAGACACTACTCGTCTGCCGCCACTGGACCCTCGAGGAAGTCTGATTAATATACACTGGCTAAAGAGGCTAATAACTAAAAAGGCAACTATTTTCTTGTCCTGATGATGGACCCCATTATTTAACAAGGGGGTCCGAAACGTCGTCGACCCAATGTGTACCATATACCTGTGGAAATGTACAAAATGTAACATTGTAATGGTACCTATAAGTAATCTCTCTGCCCAGAAAACTGGAACCCTATAGAGATTGTTGAATTTGCCTTGTAAAAGCCCTTTTGTGTATGTCTTTGTCTGTGCACGGTCGTGGTTTGGGTACAGGCTTGTGCCCCACGCACGTGAACTGTTGAAGGTGTTATTCTGTTTTGTATGTCCTCATTTAAAATATAAAAACGTGGAAGACCACTGCCCGGCTGGGTATGTCTTTATCAATATAGAACTGACTGAGTCTATATTTATTTTCCAATCATCCAATTCCCTGCCAGGGACCATTGTTGCAGCTACACAGCGGCATCTAGACCGTTGACTATTACATCCCTATCCAACTTGGTCTATGAAAACAAAATCAACTTCACACATTTCAACTAACAAGACACACAGTCTCGGTACTTGCGTGAACCTCGAGGGGCGGTGTCTGAATGTCATCAGCAAATGAAGTCTTGCAGTCGCTTGCTCGGACGGGGGTTCGGCCTCAGGCTGTACCTCTGGGGGCATCCGCACAGACACGTGCCGTCAGCGCCTAAGCCCTCAGGAGGAGGGCCAGACTGAGGTGAGGTGGTGGTCTCCGAGGTCTCTCGGTCCCCGCCGATCCCCGATCTTCCATCGCCGTCAAACTTGGCTGTTCACCGGAGGACCTCCTGGGGTGTTCTGCCGGGACCTCCTTGAACCATGAGATGTTCCTGGACACCTCTTCCCCTCCTCTCCTTGCTGTTACCATATTTCCGCTGTTCACGGTAACTGTCCAGGTGCCTGGCTCATACTGGGTACTGATCTTTCCTCCCGGAGGGCGGCCTCGTAGGATGACGGTGGCCCCAGTGCGGAGCGTTCTTGATGTTGCATGGCGGCGGAGACTTGCTTGCTGGTTGCGGCGAGCTCTCCGATCCTGCACGTCTTCGGCTTCCAGTGGGGGTGGTGACCACCCTGGATAAGTGGGGATCAGGTCTCTTCTCGGGCCTTGGAGCATGAGTGCCCACGGGCTTCTTTGGGTGGTGCAGTGGGGTATACTCTGATATTCTCTCAGGAATTCATGGAGTCTCTGTTCTGGGTCGGCCACGGCAATGCGGAACATCTTGTTCAGGGTGCGCATGAAACGCTCAACATCGCCGTTGGCCTGGGGCCATTGAGGGGTGACTCGCCGGTGATGGATCCCTCGCTGCCTCAGGAACGTTGCAAACTCGGCTCCTTGAAACGGCGGTCTGTTGTCACTGCGTAATTCCTGAGGAAACCTGAACATGGCAAACACCTTCTCCAGAATCGGCCCCACATGGTTGAAGGTGGTGGACACGACCGGCTCTTCTATGGGGTACTTCGAGAATGCATCCACAATTACTAACGTGTGTTTCCCTCTGGGAAAACTCCCGAAGTCCACGCTCACTTTGGACCACGGGACAGTGCAGGCTTTCCTGGTGATCACTGGAATGGGTCTCTCTGGGGCACTTTTTAGCTGGCACCATGGACAGCGGCGGACATATTCCTCGATCATGGTTTCTAGCTCAGGGAACCAGACTTTTTCCCTCATCCGTGCTTTCATTTGGTCACGCCCAGATGTCCTCCGTGGGCTAGTTGGACCGCTCGGTGTTTAAGGGCTTGCAGTATCACCAGTCTGGATCCTCTCAGCAGAATTTCGTCACTTGTGGAGCTGAGTTCATTCCGTAACCGCCACAGTTTTGTCAGGTTGTTACGGTCTTCTGGGCTCCAGGTGTGGGCCTGGCGAAGGTAGTTCATCCAAGATCCCTCTTGGACAGCTCGCAGGGTCCTGGTGTACACTGCGTCGGTGGCGCAACTTCTTTGATGTCATCTAGGGTCATGCTTTGGGGGCATGCCGCTAGGGATATCAGGTGAGAGTAGTGCTCGATGTCATCGGTATCTTCTTGCGTCTCTGGCGGAACCGGCTGTCTTGACAGGAAGTCGGCTGGGTTCTTGGCTCCTGACCGATACACTACCTCCATTTCATACGGTTGCAGCTGAACCGCCCAACGCTCGATGCGTGGGGTTGGGTGAGGCGCCATCCCTTTAAAGAGGGGAATGAGGGGCTGATGGTCAGTGACCATGGTGAACGGCTATCCTTTGAGGTACAGATGAAAATGGATGCAGGCCCATTTGATGGCTAAGGCCTCCAGCTCGATCTGAGCGTACCTCGTTTCTGTGAGTGTGAGGGATTTGCTGGCAAACGCCAGTGCCGCCCAGTGACCCGGCTCGTGTTCTTGAGCCAGTACCGATCCGAGTCCCACAGGGCTTGCATCGACCAGTACCTCCGTTCGTTTGGCCGGATCGAAGTACGCAAGCGTTGCTTCACCCAGGAGGGCATCTTTTATGCCTTGGAATGCCTCTTCTTCTCTTTGGCCCCACTGCCAGGTGACATCAGCTCTTGTGAGGGCCTGCAGTGGTTCAGCTCACCTGGCCAGGCCAGGGATGAACATCCGGCAGTACGTGGCCATGCCCAAAAAGCTTCGTACTTCCGTTGGTGTTGTCGGCATGGGGACATCCTTGATAGCCTGCGACTTCCTTCGATCAACTTGGATGCCTTCCTGGTTGAACACATACCCGAAGAATTCCAAGGATGGCTGAAAGAATTGACATTTATCTTTGTGCAGGGTTGATACATACTCGCTAAGGCGTTTCAGGGTGTCACGGAGATGTTTGTGGTGGTCCGCGACTGTCGGTGAGTGAATTAGAATATCATCACTCACGTTTAGGACCCCAGGTAGTCCCAATAACAGCTCACGTATTGTGTTCTGGAACACTTCAGCTGCCGAGGATATTCCAAAGTTCAGCCGTTTGTACCTCCGTAGTCCTAGATGGGTGCTGAAGGTGGTGATGTACCGGCTTTCCTCTGATAGGGGAAGTTGGTGATACCCTGTGTTCAGGTCTATTTTTGAAAACCATTTGGACCCATTGACGTCCGCGTTGATGTCATCCATCATCGGTGTTATTTGGCGTTCCCTTCTAATAGCTTTATTCGGCAGCCTCATGTCGATACAGAGGCGTATATCTCCTGGCTGTTTCGTCTTTTCAGTTATGACCATTGGGGACACCCAGGGTGGGGGTCTGGATACCTTTTTGATGACCCCTTGTTTCTCCAGAGCTTCTAACTCCTTTTCCACCAGCGGCCGTAAGTGGAATGTCGCAGGTAGACCAGGGCGACGGTCTTGTCAATGTGTAGTTTGATGGGGTCACACTTGATGTGCCCTAGTCCCTGGAAGAGTTCAGGGAACTGGCTGAGCAGCTCTTCCACCTGGTAATTCTGGATCCTCCTTGCGAAGGAGATGAGCCCAAGGTCTTCTGCGGTGTGGCTGCTCAGGAGGGTATCTGCTTCCCTGTTGATGACATGAATTGTCGCCGTTACTTCAAGATCATCTGCCTTGGTGGGTACCAAGATCTATCCTTTCAGCGAGAGGGGTGTGTCTGCTCCATAGGCGTAGATTCTAATTTTGGATGGCATCCCCGGAGGGCGAGGCCATAGACGGCGATATTGTTGAAGTCCAATGACATTCACTGTTGCCCCCGTGTCAATAACCGCCTTTACTTCCGTTCCCGCGATGTGGACCATACACGTGGGTTGTGGCCTGCGCCGTTGCTTAAGTTCTTTCGCAAAATGATATGAGGTATACCTCCTCATCGTCGTCTTCCGATGAGTCCTCCACCGTCGGCAGGTGTCTCTTGCTCCTTCTCTGTGTCTCTTCAGGTGGTGTGGGGTCCGTCACGGACAGTTGTCGTATGGCTCGTGTTGGGGTCCTCTGGCTGCGAAAATATTGGCCCCTGGTGCGTCTTAGGCATACGGTGGCAAAGTGATTGGGTATCCCACAGTTGGTGCAGGTTTTTCCTTGTGCGGGGCAGTCCTTTGCAGCGTGTGGTTCATGTCCACAGTATCCACATCTTGGATTGAGGGTGTCCGTCCTTGATTTTCTGAATGATTCTCCTTTTGGCTTGGCCCGAAGTGCATCGGCTCATTCTTGATGGCGTCGGACCGCCCTTGGGGCTTGATTAACGCTTGGTCCATCTCGTTTGCCCTGGCTGCAGACAGTTTGTGCGATCTTGCTAGTATTAGCATGTCTTCAAGCGCAATCTTTGGCTGGCGCAGGATGATGCCTCTCAAGGCCTTGTCACAGTACCCCTGGATTAGCTGCACCCTGATTTCTTTCGGTTGGTCATCTTCTGTACATGTACTGGCGAGTTCGCGGAGGCCGGGGTAGAATGTGTCCATAGACTCTCCCTCTCTCTGCCAGGCTTGGCGTAGTTTGAACCTTTCGAAATCTGGGTTCAGTTGTGTGTCAAAATGGGCGTCTAGCGCGGTCATTGAAGCGTTGTAATCCGTCGCTGCTCCTGTATTGGGTAGGTGTTTGAACAGCTTGAATATTTCTTCTCCCGCGTATTGTAGTAGCAGGGACCATTTTACTGCCTCATCTGTTTCTCCGGTTGCAACAAAGTAGTTGTTGAGGCTTTCTATCCAGATCTTCCACCTGGGGGAGGCTGTTGCGGGGTCCTCCAGCTCACTGAACGGGGGTAGGACACCTGATGCTGCGTGTTGAAATGGTGCGTGGGCTGGTGCTGCTGCCTGGTCATTGTCTCCCATGGTGCCTGGTGGCTGGCTGTGGTGGGTGTGTGGTGATATACACCTCGCTTTCTATTTCCAATCTGGGTTTGCTGGATGTGGTAGTACACCCAGTCTTCCATGTATCAGTGCAGGAGCTGGTTTCTCCGGTGCTTAAATGTGCCCTTTCTTTAATTTCTGTGCCCTTCTTTGCTTAAATGTGTCCTTTTTTGATGTCTGGCACAGGGAGGTGGCTTTCCTTCTACCAGGGTGTAGTCCCTAGGCAGGTGCAGTCCCTAGCAGCTTTCCTACGTGCTGTATGCACTGCTGAGGCCTTCGGCGGGGGCTGGGCCTAATCCCAGTTGTTGGCTCAGGCTCTTGCTGAGGGATTGCGCGGTCGCACACTAACCTCCTCCTGGGCTGCTTGTCCTTTTCCTTCTGTGGCCTTCTGTGTAGCGGGGCAGGGTGCGCTTGGTGTTAGCGTGCGCTCTGCCCTCCTGGGTGCTCGCACGCACCCGATGTTGTACGGCTCTCGGCCGCATCCGATGCTTGTATTTTCCCTTTGCCGGCCACTGTATGAAACGCGGCATGTGGCGAGCGAGGGTCTCGATCCCCCACTCGTCACCAGTGTAATGGCAATACCAGCTTGCAGCATGCGCGGGGGCCAACGCTTGGCCTGCAGTAAATCAGGCCTCACTGGTGCTGGGAGTCGGAAGTGCCACCCACGAGCGGGCTCTCCCTTTTATTACATCTCCGCATGCCACGCCTGACCTGCGGAAGTGGTGCAGCTACACAGCGGCATCTAGTCCGATGACTATTACACACCCCATTGCTCAAGCCCCCAGAAGGGGGCGGAGCGTTCCAGGCAACCCCGGTTGCTCAGGTCCACGACTGCCTTTAGGACTAACGGGGTGCCGTCGCTCCTCCACGGTCCAACGCGAGGCCCTTCCTGAGGATATTTGACCTTTGCACTCTTGTTGTGCTCCTGCAGAGAGTGCCCCTCTGTACCTTACAGCATCTGGATTGCCCTGTAACTCCTCCTGCTACACAAAATAACAAGTTAGAAAACCCCTCCCCCCCACACCCTGCATATACACGGTAGGGAGGGAAATAGCGTCAGGGTAGTGCTTAAAGAGGACGGGAGATGTATTTGTACCTCACCCTCGTTCACTCCTGCCCGGACGTGACGCGGCGCGGCGCGTGGACCTCTAGGGGGTCCGTAACACTGGGCGGCTGCCTCGGGTGCCCTCATGTAGCACTAAGGCGGCCGCCCTCTTAGGAGGATCCCCTTCGAGGACCCCAGGCAGCCTGCATTGTTTACAGTGGAAAAACCTTTGCATTGTTTAGTGTCTGAGCGTGGTATGCCACTCTCCCAGGGTATGTGATTTGTAGTAGGTTCTATCTGCAGGGAGAACAGTAGGGATTACTCGGGATGGGTTTATTTGGATAATTTTATTGATTTTCTGGTATGCTGACACTGCACTGAGGCCACTTGCATTTGTTTGTTGCGCAGTGAGGATTATCGTCTTACTGTGTTATTTGGAGGCCATACCCTGTGTCCATCCCTATCTACAGCGCATGGCAGATTGCCGTGCACAGTGTGAATTGGTTAAATATAAAAACCTGAGGGGTTTGGGGAAGAGGCGAGGAGCACAGACACTGGGATTGTGTGTGAAAAAGGCTGCTTTATTATAACAGGTGTCCATTACAACATAAAGTCGGCCTTTGCCTTACAAAACTATAACCTCACTATACATCTTTACCTATGATAAGCTACCCCCCTGCCCTAGCATACCCATCCCCCACATAACAATCTTAACCTCAATAAAATACATGCATCAGAGCAGATCAACTGTAACTGGGACCTCTAAAATACTTACAGTTTTCCTACCTCAATTACTCTTTGAACCCCATTGAACTTCATACCTAACCTTAAACTTCCTATGGTGTCCAGGTGTGAACTTGCCTGCACGTCCCTTGCAGCCTGAATTGCAGCTGACAAACAATAAACTTCTGTAAATCATGGCAACTTCTCAGCCAACCGTTTATGCACCTAAAGCAAGTGACATCCTAAATACCTATCTATATATCCCCTTGCGCACCTGTCGCTAATATGCAAGCCAGCCCCATACTGGAGAGCCACTCAACCGAGACAGAAATTCAGAACCTTTACAACAGGGATGGGCGGGTGGGGCAAAAAGGATGCTGCCTAGGTTCTAGCCACCATATCACAGAGACAAAATTGTGACTGGTACCTTTAAATGGGGGCCTATATATAACTTGTCAGCCCACTGCCACCCAGAGAAAGGGTAAGGGGGAGGGAGATACCCAATAACCCTACTCCTCTCCCTCTCCCCTCACCTTTCTCTGCCCTCACCCCATCCCCTAGTTCCCCAATAAGATGACAGGAAATGTCCCCCTTCACGAAGTGCCTAGCACTTTGGCAAAAGCCATCTTCGCCTGCGGTAGGTATAATTCCATGCCTATAAATGAGAGATGCACCCGTCACCCATGAAAAATTCCACATCCTCGTATTGGAGATCCAAATGTTCTATCCTGCCAATCCCTGTGTCCCTGCAAAATGCCTGCATCGCATTGTTTAACTTTCTCCTCGTCTTATCTATATAGCCGCCGGCCTGTTTGCCCCGCGCCAGGATCTCCTAGGGATGAATTCAGTCCACAATGTGTGGCATAGGGCCCATGACCTACGTATGTCCCTCAGGTCTCCCTTCATGGCCTTTATGAGTACCAAACCCTTCTGTACAACCAGGTAATTTCCCCTCATATGGATAATCAGCACATCCGGATATTTCCCGCCCACCCACAGCCTATTTCAACAGGGGATGAACTCCTTCACTTCATCTCCCCTTCCCTACCCATGTAATAGCTTACAGTGATTTATCAAAACCCAAATTCCTGCAGTGGCAGTTGTCCCTGGCTTGACCCTCCGCACACTTCATAAAGGAGTGCCTGACTATCCAGATGTTCGCCCCTGCCTCCTGTGGTCAGGGGACAGAACCTGTCACAGAAACAAAGATGACAAACTGCAAACTATTCCCCCCTAATCCCCTCCTGACATATCTGTGAAAGCAACTGGATGACCATCTGCTCAGCGCCATAATATGTGTTTGGTTCCAACCCTCTGTGGCCTGCTTCCGTGGCAGCCCCTATCCTAAAGGAGCGTGTCCCAAACCCAGGCTGGTCTATGCCCCTCACCCTCAAGGCTGCGCGCAAGACTGCTAGCTGCTGAAAGGAAGTCACAAGCTTACCATCCTTGTGTTTAAACACCTTCCCTATCCTGGCCCCGGGTGCTGTAAGGCCGTGCCCAGTGCACAGGGCAGATGCTTCTTACTGGGTAACTCTCAGGAAAACAGCTTTCCCTTCCTTCCTTTGGTCGGTCTTGGACTTATGCAGCTAAACATGCACACCGTCTTACCTGCACCTCTTCACACAGCAGACCCTTACTATAAAACTGAATCCTTGCTACATTTGGTGTGCTGTTGTCCCGGATTGTCACAGTGCCATCAGAAGCTGCTAAAACCAATGTGGCTATCCAAAGGAGCTTGTACATGTAAAGAAGCAGTTTCGGTTCTGTTCTCCTGCACTGCACCAAAAGTTTTGGCCAAAGTTGGGAGATACATGGCGAGCTGCGTGAAAGACTTACTGAGAAAGAAAGTGCGGGAGACACTAGAGGAACTTGAATAGCATTAAGCCATCAAATAGAAAATAGATTTGCTGTTAACTGTTTAAAGCATAGTTTTAAACGACACATGGAACTTTGTCACTATAATTCCAGCCGCTATAGAGTATGACGTAAGATACACTTTGCTATGGAATCTGATATTAATTAGTAATGCTTGTCATACAAAAGGTTTGTAAATGGTGTCATTCTTACAACCGCAATCAGACAGAATTCTACTAATGTGTTTCTTTTTTAATATAGATGTAAGATATACTGCAAATGATTTTTAAACAGTGGTGTTTTTTTACAAGATGTAAGATATATTGCAAAACATTGAAAGTAATTGTGCAATACATTTTGTCTCGCTCTCTCTCTCACAGCAGACCCCTACTCCTTTTGCCCCCCAGCAGCTCTGATACCCTGAAGGCCCCGAAGAACATCCATGACGAGGGTTGCAAAAAGCACAATTTCCCCCTTTCTGTCGCACACTGTCACAAGGGACAGGATCACCCTGGTCAAAACATTTAAAGTCAGGGGCCTTTGCCTGCCTATCACTTGTCCAGTTTCCCTCACCCAGCCCTCTAAAATCCTGTTCCCCAACTCCCCTGCCAATGGGGCGTAGCCCCAAAGGAGCTGCCCCATAAATGCAATACCGGACAATTTGCCCGCTATTCTAACATGGACTGGCCTTTCCCTATGAGAGGGAGTATAAATTGTACCACATCTTCCACCCCTCCCAATCCTATGATCTCCTTATTGCCCCCACCTGCCAGAAATCACACCATGCTTGTTGGTAGACCTTCCTCTTGGAAATGGCTAAAGACTCAACTCCCAATTGGAGCATCCCCCTTCTCCTAATGACCAGCGTTCTTGAGGCATCCAAGTCTTCACTGGATCCCCCTCCGTGGCAAGCCCATTGAACTTCTCCCACTGCGAACGAGACAAAGCATTGGCAATTGTCATTGTCTAGCACTGGGACATGTCTGGCTCTGAATGTAATGTCAAGCAATGGAGAGGGAACACACTTAGGAGCTGCCACAAGTGGAGTTCCCTTGCTGGCAGTCTTTCAACCACCTGCAAAACTGACATATCGTCCACGTGAAACAGAACCCACCTGTGGGCCTGCTGCTCTCCCAATAAAACCACCGCTACTACCAAGTGAAAACATTCTAGGAAGGTAATACCCTGCTTACCCTTTTTCTAATGCTCTGGCCATTCCTCAGCACACCAGTGGCCCTGCCAATACAGGCCAAAGCCGCAACCCCGCCGCAGTGTCTGAGAATAGCTGTGCATCCCATTCTAAATTTGTTAGGGCTGCCAATGGGAAGCCAATAATCACTGCACCTTCACTCCTGCAGATAACCTGACATGATGCAGAAGAGACAAGCCCGCTAGTGAAACGCCTAGCTGCCTCCAGGCTGTCCTCTCTTCTCTCACTACAATGCAGGCGAAGTTCAAATGACCAGGCAAAACCTGCACTTCCTTCACCGTCACCTTCTTTCTGCCCAGCATAG
Source organism: Lissotriton helveticus (assembly GCF_964261635.1). NCBI lineage: Eukaryota > Metazoa > Chordata > Amphibia > Caudata > Salamandridae > Lissotriton > Lissotriton helveticus. Next base: position 430,121,049 of record NC_136063.1, read on the forward strand.
AGTTCAGCAGGTACAGCATGTTACTTTTTTTGTCATCAGGTAACCTCGCCAGAATAGATCTCGATCCCTAAAAATGATATGACCGTACTGGGCTCAATTGTCTTCCCACCAGCCAATGATATGCCTAAGTCATCCATAAGAGTTTGGAAGCTACCTAACAGACGGTGGCAGTCCTCCGAACTAGGGGCGCCTACAAAAGAGAAATCATCCAAGCAGTGTGTAACATGATCGTGCAGTGTACGAAAAGTCACAGCAGGAATGTGCTGAAGCACGCATATAAAGCACATTAACATGAGATGGAACACCCCATAGGAAGTGCTTTATCCACGTACCATTTTCCGTCAAATTGAATGGCTAGCAGCAAAAAATCGGCAGGGTATTCCGGCAGCAAATGGGAGGCAGACTTAATGTCGCTTAGCCATCAACACCCTCTGTCCAACCCTCTCCACTAATGTCAGCGCGACATCCACTGAGGAATATGTCACTGTCACCTGCTCAGAAGGGATAAAGGTGATCACGGACTTTTCTTTGGGCCAAGAAAGATGTTGTATGAGCCAGAACTGTCCAGGCTCCTTCTTAGGTACAGCTCTAATTGGGGACACAATAAGGTGTTCCATTGTCCAGTCCGTCTTCGAGGACCTGCCATCCTACCTTCTTGGATCTATTTGTGCAGTTTCTACCTCACTACTGGTGCATGTTCCCCTGCTGATTTCAAATTGGCTGCCCAGCGACGCACCCTCAGGCCGTCATATCCAAGTCTAAAACCGTTTTTGAACCCTTCCCTCAACAACCTTGCGTTTTCTGTCTGTCATACTGAGCGAGCCAAAAAGCCAGTCTGTCCACCTTAATGGGCGTACACACCCTCCCCCCAGATCCCTGTCCGCCCCTACCGGACCGGAAACCTGTGGCCGTACCCTGCATGGCCCCCTGCTGTCCATCTGCTGTCCCATGTTGCTGCCCATACCCTGCTGATTACCCATTCCTACTCGGCTCAAAGCAGGCGACCAATAGGTGGCTGCCGGAGCACTTTGAGCATTTATGTCGGAACCTACAAAGTTCCCTCATACACAGACCTTTGCTAAAGTCCCAACAGGCCTCACCATGTCTGGTTTGGCTTTTCGCTGTTCCCTCCAACCCTCCACAGATGGGGCATCCCTGAAAGATATAGTAAGTGATAAACAGACCACTAGCTGTGAAAACAGTCTTGCCGAATTTTGCCGTGCCTATCATGTGTTGCCATAGATCGGTGTCCAGCTCTCTCCATTGTGTACCCGTTTCTACTGCCATGCATGCCGTGAACTCCTTGTCATACTGGACCCAAGCATAGCCCCCTTAATTAAGCTGGGCCTTCCTCCTTAGCACATCCATATACTTGAAGAGTGCCACGGACCTCTCAGTGTATTTCTCCCAGTAGACACTCACATATATGAGGAACGCCACAGTCCTGTTCCCTATTGCCATTAGCACTCTTGGCCGCTTCAAGAGCTCTAGCTCCTCCTCTTTAGACCCTTCCTTAGACCTCAATTCTCTTTTGAGGAGCTTCATCATCTCGGCATACTCCCCCTTCAATATATTGTCCTTTGTTGCTTGCATCAGGTGTGTGCTTCAATGTAGGGCAACTTCTTAAATGTAATCTCCTTACTCACCAGTTTGTCACCCGGTTCAGCAAGCGCATCACTCTTAGTCTACCCCTCAGCCCCTGTTACTAACCTTTTGGCACCCTCATTGCCTGCTATAAGTTCTCACTATAAAGCCCCTTGTTTCTTGTCCCCTAGCTGCTCTGTCATGTTACCCGGGCCCACCATAAGGTCCTCAGTGCCTATCCCAATGTCCCGCACATGCTTCCCTTTCCTCAAGTGGGACTCCCGCTGTCCTGGGGCTCCATTGCCTCCGTCCCAATGGAAACATTTTTGTGTGGGCCTCCCTGCCTGTTAAGGGCATCCCTCATCAAGCCACCTTGTGGGTATCCTATGGCAGGCCTCCCCGCCTATTTGAGACTCCAGTGGGACCTGTGTTTTGGCCTGCCCGCTTACCTGCGCCTTGGGAGCTGCGGCACCCATAGAACCCACACATGGGCTCTCAGACCCATACTTTGGTATCTTACCTGGGGCCAAGGTGTCAGTGCCCGCTCGGGGGGCCACCGCTACACCATCACCTGCTTTCTCCATGTACTCTCAAGAATCCCTGGGTTCTGCAGGGCCCTTGTGCACTGCAACATACTAGGTGCAGATGGGTTAAAAACCCTTTCACCGAACCTTCATACCACCAGTTTCATACCTCTATCTGACCCTTATCCTCATCTCTCAGTTCGCCCTCCGATAAACTTCCCTCATCATAGTCCAGCAGTGTGTTCTCATGCTGCATCAGCTCCCCATGCCCCCCCCCCCCACCTGGGGTTGTATGACGTTATAACGCATGCATTTACAACGCATGCCATCACAACGCAACTTTTACATCGCAGGTGCCATTACAACGCATGGCATTACAACGCAGGTATTTACAACGCAGGGGCTATTACAACGCATGCCATTACAACGTAAGTATAGGTAAGTATATAATTTAAATTACAAATGTAAATAATTCTAATTTAATTAATTTAATTTAATTTAATTTAATTTAATTTAATTTAATTTAATTTAATTTAATTTAATTTAATTTAATTTAATTAATTTAATTTAAATTTAATTTTACTTTATTTTTACCCTGTACCCTTTTACCCAAAACCCAAAACTGACTCTGAACCCTAAAAATACCCCTTTACCCAAAAACCCCAAATTGACCCTGAACCCTAAAAATACCCCTTTACCCAAAAACCCATAACTGACCCTAAACCCTTAAAATACCCCTTTACCAAAAAACCCAAAACTGACCCTGAACCCTAAAAATACCCCTTTACCCAAAAACCCATAACTGACCCTGAACCCTAAAAATACCCCTTTACCCAAAAACTGAAAACTGACCTTGAACCCTAAAAATACCCCTTTACCCAAAAACTGAAAACTGACCCTGAACCCTTAAAAAATACCCCTTTACCCAAAAACTGAAAACTGACCCTGAACCCTAAAAATACCCCTTTACCCAAAAACTGAAAACTGACCCTGAACCCCAAAAATACCCCTTTACCCAAAAACAGAAAACTGACCCTGAACCCCAATAATACCCCTTTACCCAAAAACTGAAAACTGACCCTGAACCCTAAAAATACCCCTTTACCCAAAAACTGAAAACTGACCCTGAACCCTAAAAATACCCCTTTACCCAAAAACTGAAAACTGACCCTGAACCCTAAAAATACCCCTTTACCCAAAAACTGAAAACTGACACTGAACCCTAAAAATACCCCTTTACCCAAAAACTGAAAACTGACCCTGAACCCTAAAAATACCCCTTTACCCAAAAACTGAAAACTGACCCTGAACCCTAAAAATACCCCTTTACCCAAAAACTGAAAACTGACCCTGAACCCTAAAAATACCCCTTTACCCAATAACTAAAAACAGACCCTGAACCCTAAAAATACCCCTTTGCCCAAAAACTGAAAACTGACCCTGAACCCTAAAAATACCCATTTACCCAAAAACTGAAAACTGACCCTGAACCCTAAAAATACCCCTTTACCCAATAACTAAAAACAGACCCTGAACCCTAAAAATACCCCTTTGCCCAAAAACCCAAATCTCACCCTGAACCCTAAAAATGCCCCTTTACCCTAAATCCCAAAACTGACCCTTAACCCAAAAAATACCCCATTTAAAAAACAAACATATAACATTTTAAATATAATTATATACTTACCAGTACTTACGTTGTAATGGTATGCGTTGTAATAGCACCTGCGTTGTAAATACCTGCGTTGTAAATACCTGCGTTGTAATGGTTTTTGCGTTGTAAAAGTTCCGTTGTAATGGTAGTGCGTTGTAAAAGTTGCGATGTAATGGTTGTTTCCCCCACCTGGGGATGGGTTCTTTAACATGCAGTGACTGGTCCCGCGCCAACCTACCGGAGGGGCTGTACCTTGCTCCCCCTTCTCTCCAATGGTGCAGGATGCCTAGTCCGGTACTCCGACACAACAGAGGATGCCCCCAGTCCTTCCACCCACTGCACCATAGAGGTCAACCCAAACCTTCTTGTGGCCATGATCTTGCCGTCCCCGAAGTGTTCCAGCAATCCGCACCGGACCTTGCTATCTCTTCGCCTCTGGGCCAAAAAGCAGCACCTGGCTCTCCCGAGTCTGGCTCTGACAAACCTGCTGACCTGCAAGATAGAGACATGGTCCAGTGTGCTGGGAACTAGCTCCTCCCGCTCAAACGCCTGCTTTGCCCTCCTTCGCCCTCCTCCCCACATCCCCCCGCTGCTGGGGGTCCCCCTCCCCGCTAGGTACCTTCCATATACCCTGCCCGGACACTTAACTTTCAAGATACAGGCTACACTCTCCCGTCTGTACATGTCTGCTCCCTTCCCACCCCAGTCCTCCTCCCTGTCGCTTCACACCAAATCAGCCACCGCTAGCCTGCAGCGAGGGGGGATTGAAGGATACATGTCTCCTCCTATTCGCTCTGTCCGCTAGCGCCGGGACACTCGGCTGAGTAGCTGTGCGCTCTATAAATATGTTAAAATAAAATAAATACAGGCCTGTCTCACACTCCTGCCCCCATGGGCCCCCAAGGACACCCTCCCGGGCCCTCCCCCACGCTTCCCTGATGCCTGTTCCAACCAGGTATCATTGCCTCAGTCTTTGACATTCCAGGTCCCGTCCTGCAATTGTCCCGACCCCTCATCCTGCCATGCATGTTCCTTTTCAGCCATCTCTGCCACCCACTCCTTATATACTTCCCTAACGTCCACTGTTTCCTGTTCCTGCCAATCTGACACACTATCCCTCATAGCTCTAATATTTTCCTCCAAACTGCCCTCCCCCTCCTTTTCATGCTGGCACTCCTGCATGCTGTGTGCAGCAGTCTGCTGTGGCACCGCCATCTCCCTCCCTCAATGAGATGCCCTGCCGGCATCAGCAGGGGCCCCGTCCAACAAGTGCAAGCATGAGGGCACACAAATCCCTGCTGAGGCCTACTGACTTTTCCTTCTGTATGTGCCTGATCCTGGGCCTATCACCCACAACGGGGGTCATCTCCCTGCCCCTTCCTCCCTTCTTGTGGGAATGTACTAACTTCCGCAGCAGCTCCGCCCACTGTAACCACTCACAAGGCCTCACTGGGTTGAACTGAGACCTCGCGCAATGCTGCTTGGTGACCTCCACTCTCCCGCGCTGCAGCAGCAGCAGGGGAAGAGCCAGCTTTGCACCCCCTTGCCCGGCCTGCACTTCCTCACCCTGCACACCTTTCTGGGGCCATTCTCTAAAAATGGGAGCGGCCTCTCCTCCCTACTTGGCTCAACGTTGTTTGTGATCGGTGCCTCAGACCCACAAGTCAGCACCGCGGTGAGACCCTGTCGGCCGCCCTCTGCATCGGGCGGCCCACTAGCATAGGCGTTCCCCCAGTGAGGGGGTCAAGACGCCGTGCCTCCATGAGCAGTTGCACCGCCTGGGCCACTTTATCATCTACATCGGCCATTACTAAGGTAGCCTGAATAATCTACTACAAGATTAAGGTCACAAAAAAGGGATCCTGTCTAGGTACCAGCCATCGTGCCACCAAGACAAAATGGTGGCTGGTACCTTAAAATGGGGGCCTATATATGCGGCCCAAATGAAGCCCAATCCCCGGTGTAGTTGCTGGACTGCACCTACTTTCCCAAAAACCCCAGAGGGGGGGCAAACATCCCTGTGGTCGGCTGCCACCCAAGTCCCCATTGGATGTCAGTGGCAACTGGTGGCAGTTGAAATTGGTGAGGCATAAAAGTTCGACATGAGTACCCGGTAGCGAGTGAGTGTAGCAAGAGAGCCTGACTGTCATAAGGAGGGTACAGGGGTTCTCTCCCTGAGACAATTTTGAAAAAATAGTGACCACATGGTGAATTTTCAATCATATTTGAGAAACCAGGAAGATTAATAAAGCAATTGTTAAAGTGAGGAACAGAAAATACTGTTCTCCGATCTGCGTATTATATGTTTATTGGAGGAGGCATATTAGCCCTCTCCACTACCTTAGATGAGTCAAAACTGCCAGTAGATAAAACTCTGATTTCTCTCCAGCAGGTACCTTAATCACTAGAGTTATCCTGGCACTTTTATTGTCGCCTGTAAACAGCTGATTATACCAGGAACTCTGTAGTGCTTTTAAAAAAACTGCTGCACTGCTACAAAACCGGCCCCCATCCTTCCAGCCTCCCAGGGGGAAATGCCTGATGCCTGGTATGGCCAGTGTGGCCATGGTGCCATCCCCTCAATCTGTTACCAGGCTCTGTGTTTTTAGGTCTCGCAGGCCTAGCGCTTGAGCGCGCATGCACTACTCGCTCTGGAACGCTTATTGTAATCGGTATGATTTCAGAAGGGGACTTGAGCCCCGCCCATCATTCCCATTGACTCGCGTCATCATTTATGCTAAACGCTGGACTCCGATTGAAAATTAGTTTTTTTTGTTACCGCCCTGTCTCCTTTGGTTACGGCCCATCCAGACTGGATGTTTTACTTGCAGCGTTATACGTAGTCCTCTAATTACAGGGTAGGCACTTTTTTCCCATTAGGGGCTGTACTTTGGCAATGGCGGCCTGTGTTTATTTTTGCATCGCGCTTTCACTATAACAATAGCTGACGGCCGATCCCGCAAGTTCTGTGTGGGGCAGCAGCTATTGTTAAAGTGAAAGCGCGATGCTCCCCAGGCTCCTCAATCTCTCTTCCCTTTAGTAACCATTTCAGTCTAACTAAAAACACATCACGTCAGCGGGCAGGGCTGCAAGCCACATGAGCACAAACCCCAAGTGTTTCCTTCACGCAGCAGATTATGTTTAGACTTCCTTACCGATTCTTTGAATTTCAAATTGATTTTGAGCGTATTTTAGAATGAACGGGGCCTCTAATACTTATTTCAAAATCTCCTGAATGAGGCACAGCATTTTCATCGAATCACGGTTGATCGCACTACGCGTGGCATTTACTTTCAGAGTTGAATAACTGTGCTGAATTATCCTGTGCCTGTGCTAACATTCTCCTAATCACAAGAGTTTGCACACATGCCCCCTTCCTGTGCCACTGTGGGTCAATACATAAAGGCATTTTTGACAGTAAGTGGACGTTTCTCGATGAAAACACTTTCATTAACGTCTGAAAGGAATTCACAAAAGTAATTCTGGCAGGAGTAAACGAGTATATACATTTGAAAAGAGCTACCTGTTAAAGTCTGTCACTTAAGAAAACAAGCATTTGCAATGCAATAGGTCTCTCATTTACATGAGTTTAAGCTATTAGCATTGTAAATGATTTTATTTATATGTGGTAACATAAAATGCAAGCTTTTAAACTCTTACAGGTATGAGAAAATCTGAAAATTGGTCGTATTTTGATTTTCACTGCTGTCAGCCAACACTCATAGGCTAATAACATTAGTGTTTAATAAAAAGACCAGATTCGCTAGTGGTGCTTAAAAAACTTCATATATCAATCTGATTGTACTGTAGCACTAAATATTTTCACGTGCTACAATCCACTGCTCCCGTCTCCGACAGTTTGTCGTCTTGATGTCATTTGGGGAGTATGATATGTCCCCATGACATGCTTTAGCAGCCCCCACGTGTGTCTCAGCCTAGGCTGAGGCAGTTTCCATGACACACCCCATCCCCCTCCTTCTACCCTTTCAGTACTGTGGGCTCCGTGACCATTTACATCCCCTAGGAAATGGTTAATAAGGCTTTCCAGTACATTTGGTAAATGCTTACACCAGTGGTTTATGTTTTGCAGAGGTCAAAATCATTTAAAATTATGCTTCTTTCACGAGGCATGTTCTGTTCATGTTATATACCTTTAACACGTCTCTGCAATCCATAATTCACCCCTGCCATTGCTGCTCTGGTGTTTATGTTGATTACCCTCATCCCAGCTGTTTCTGCTTGCTTACCCAGTCCACCCCGTCCAGTTTTAATTCCCACCAACATTCCTATACCCCCCCTCGTGTTGCTGGTTACAGCTGGCACAGTAGTAATCACGGTAAAAACATGCATTTTTAGCCAGTATTTGAATAAAATATGTGCAAACACACCAACCTGTTAATTGTCTCTACCTTTTAATTAAAACACCTTTTTAACATGAAAGCATCCAGCAGAACATAATACAATGCATCTTTTTGTAAGAAAACGAGGCCAGGTGAATAAAATCTCTCAAAACAATTATCTTCCTCCAGCACTGGCAACCATTTTATGTTCTGTTTAAAGGCATTTCTTCAGAATTTACCTATTTCCCGCTCCATTTGCATAATTGCATCGTTACTATTCACATACTTCCACTGCACACCATACTAAATAATTCCACTACACACCACCCAATTCCACAACTAACAATTCCAATACAAACCACATATTTACACTACATGCCACATGCATACACTCCAAAACACATTCGTAATAAACTTTGTCATTTACAATGCCTATAGCTGTAACTCAAGCAAATGCGTGACCTGGGTCATTTCCAGTGCTTGTTCTTTATGTCCTGACAAATGGTTTGAATGTTATGGCGTGCGTTTGGAAGACCCTGCTGTCATCAAACCAGTTAATGTAGGCTCCAAGCCATTTGCAAGGCCATAAACAAACAGAGCACACAGGGTGGGCTGTAAACTATACTGGTCTAGAGGACAAAATTCTTGCCTTGATGAGCCGGGAGCCCATTGTGAAATTTACATTTGTACAATACCCATAGGGGGATATTCTTAAGAACTCAATATCGCAGTCTATCGCGGGAAAATTAGGGCGTGCTAACTAAGTGTTCACAACACGATGGTACCATGCGATAGTCTCATGATAACGTGTTAAAACCAACGCGACGCTGCAAAAATGCAAAACACGAGCGCAAAAAAAGCTGCGATGAGGCCAATCGCGATACAAAAATCAGCGCTAAACAGGGACAGGCCTGCAATTCACATGCGTCAGGCGGGGAAAATCACCATAAAAGTTGAAAAAAAACAGACAAACAATGCCAAACAACAGCAAAGCACAATGGATGTTGCCGGAGCAAGTACGGAGGAGAACTAGAACCCCACAAGCCCCCCGGAAGCCCTGCCAGGGACCGCAGGTTCAGGGAAGGCCAAGGAGAAGAAGAGTAGGAAGAAGCGGTTCAGTCCACAGGAAAACAAGATCCTGATAATGAAGGTGGTAGAACACCATCAACAACTGTTTGTTACCTCCACGGTGTCATAAGACTATGGCAGTCCATAGTGGACAAGGTGAATGCAGTGGGAGTGCTGAAGAGGACAATGGAAGAGGTCAAGAGGTGCTGGAATTATGTCAAGTGCAAAACCAAGCTAAAACTCGCCAACATCCGGAAGGCAGCAATCCCGACTGGTGGTGGTAGTCCAGCGCCACAAGAGGAGCTGGACGATATGGAGGAAATGGTGTCCACAGTCATCAGTGGGGAGATGGTGGAAGGAGTTGGGGGACCGGACACTGCTCAACATGACCAGACACAACAGCACCAGGGTGAGTAACGACCAGGGACTGGGGGACGGGGGAGATGGGCACAATGGCCACATGTACAATTGAGCTGAGAACATCTGCGGACAAACCAAGCCCCAGCCCCCAACTCCCACCAAGAGACCAGTGTACCCAAGTATGCAACATCTCAGCACTGCATAGGTACAGAAGTCAAAGGCACTTTGCATGAAATAGAGAAGGGGCAGCAAAATCAGAGCTGCAGGGGCGACTCCCAGGAAATGCAGCACACACACATAACATGCAGAGCATATCAACACTGACAACAAACCGCAACATGTCCACAACAGAACACAGGACACAACTGGTGCGGACTGGGTGTAGACACTAGCCAATCACATTTGGCATTGCAGGGAAATGTGAATTGATAATGTACAAGTACAAACACACACATCATGTTGTCAAAATGTCACTGTCCCCCATCAAACAGGCAGCACCTCCCAAACAGCCACAATGTACACAGTCATGAAGGGTGCATGAAAAATGTACAATGCAACAACATACATGTGGACACATTGTTAAACTGCATCTCCCCTTCACATGACAGAGGGACAATCAACACCTCCTGCAGAGCAGCCCAAACCTCTCTTCTCTGATGACGAAGAGGACCACCATAGCTTCGACTCCAACGCCCTACAACAGCTCGTGGACAGCCTCCGCAGCCCACTTCCAGGAGCAGGGCAGCCCAGCTGCTATGAGGAGACAGCACCCCCTGCACAGACCACACAGCATGCAGCACTCACCACCACGACTGCCTCCCAGGAGCCCCACGAAGAACACACGGCCTTCCAACGCCGTGTGTTGGGGTGCCAGGAGAATCTGGCTTAACAGGTGTGGGTGGGTTTTAACCGCATGGCCGGCAAAATAGATGCCATACGTGGGTGTCTAAGTCTCATCAGGGACCACTCACAGTCCCTAACGGACACCCACAGTACGCTCCATGCTCACCAACTGACCATGGCTGACATCGCTGGAGCCTGTCCTGTCAGAGTGGCTCTAGTAATGTCACACAGGAGTTGGGAAACATGCGGAGGTTAATGGAGACCATGGAGCGGGCGAATGCGGAAAGAGCAGCTGCCACGGCTGCACACCAGTGAGTGGTAGCTGGGTTTCTGAATGACCTCAAGACCATCCTCATGGCATTGCTGCCACACAGCCTGGCGCTGATGCATGCTGCTGCTAACACTACATCAACATCTCCGCACCCTGAAGTGTCAGTGCCACACAGTGCGGCAGACATTTCACCTCCGGTCCCTGAGGTGTCACTACCACAGTGCAGGAGACAGAACACCACCACCCACACGTGAGCCACATGCAACAGCAGTGGACGAAGATGCGGATGAACCTGCCTTCGTGGTACGAAGGACGCAGTAGCATTCTTCTCCGCCATGTGGCTGGTTTCTGCTTGGTTCTGCCCTCTGCATGATCACCTTCCAGTGTCCCCTGATGCACTCTGCGACACTCACCTTGGACCTCGGCATGGACTGCCATGTGCCGTTTGATCGCCAAGGATAGAGCAATCAGACTACGGACTGAACTCTTCCTTTTCCTTTGGACTTGTCATTCCCTGACGGACTCTAGCTGTCCCTCCATGGGCCAACATCGTCATGTGGGATTTGCATGGCCCTGTAATGCTCCAGATGCAACACTCCACTGAATGTGCATTAAACATTCCTAATCACACAGATATGTCATGTCTATGGTCTTTCAAGTGTGGAAGTATGGATGAATGTAGGCTCAGTGAATTCCTCTTACTCCATGTGGCTCATGTTGTAGAACTTAGGTCACAGGGTGACCCATTGCTGAAAGCGGGCAGGGTGGCGCCGACACAACAGCAGGGACACATGCGTTAGTTACTTCCTTGTCCAGCCCAGTTCGGAACCATGCCCAGAGCCCAGGGGTCATTGTTCACACCCTTACGCTGGACTGGCATATGCCAGGGCAGCCCACTCCGCTTACTCTCACAGGGGGGGACGGCAACGCTACATGTCCTCAGGTCTTCCCTGTAGTGATCTGTTGGTCACAGGTCTAGTTGTCAGCATGCCACAGCCACTCCCTCATGGCTGGTGTACACTCACACCACACCCATCCAGGACACACATCACAGGACATGTGACCCTGTCAATAAAAGGGCAGTTCGCACATGCTTGATGCCATTTCCTCTCTCAATCTGGGTGTATCCGTGTGGTGTTCATGTAGGCATGAGGGCCTAGGGCCCTGCATCACATTCCCCCGGTTCGGAGGTGACATGATGGCGTCCGCACCATGATACCCAATCATACAGGGTCCATGACTTGTGAGGCACAGACTTGGTGGCACTGGATATACTGCAGCCGACACAGGCACACCGCCACAGGACGGTGACTTTCGGTGCACTGAGATAGGGGCACCTTAAGTGCTGAGCGGTTGGTCAGCCTGCGATGATTCTCCATCCCGCCGGTCCGCACTGCTCAGGAATTGTGTGCCCTGCTGGACCGCAGTGTAGGCCAGCGCCACAGGCAGTGCAGGCCTACCACTACGTGGTGTCGCCTACCGGATCACAAAGTCAGTGGCACCTCAAGGGTTGAGCGGGTGTGCAGCCTGCGATGATGCTGTGTGCACTGGTATGTCCTCTGTCATGGCGAAATCAAGACCCAGAATCAAACGTGAGACCTAGTGGCTGCATGATGTGGAGGGTGCCATGTTCGCTGGCCCTGGGCCTCGGGCTTGCACCGGCATGTGGTGGGCCCTCATTGCGACACGCCAGTGGCAGAAGGTGAGCAGTAAGGGCTGGGTGCGCAGGGGCGGGCATGCACCGCTGGGTGGTGGGAGGGCTGGAGAGCAGCTTCCTGGGTGCGCAGGAGCGGGCATGCACAGCTGGGTGGCGGGAGGGGTTGGGGTGCAGCTGGCTAGGTGCGCAGGGGCGGACAGGAGATGATATGTGCAATTTTATGTACTTTGCCATTCATGCATCTGGACTCTGTTTCAGATGATGGATCTGTTTCATATGTGGGACCTGGTGAATTGCACTACATACCGGCATGTGGTTTGAGACACACCGCAGTAAGCAGGTGAGCAGTGAGGTCTGGGTGCGCAGTGTCCATCTCTTCTGTTATCTGTGTCTTTCTCCCCCTCTCTTTCCGTCTTTCTCTCTCTCTCCCTCTCTGTCCGTCTTTCTCTCTCTCCTCCTCTCTGTCCGTGTTTCTCTCTCTCTCTCTCCCTCTCTGTCTGTCTTTCTCTTTCTCTTTCTCCCTCTCTTTCTCTCTCTCTGTATATCTCTCTCTCTCCTTCACTCTCTGTCTGTACTTTGATGAGCGCAAGCCACACCTTCTCATCTGGATTTTTGTCTTGCAGGCTGTGACCTACTTATTGTCCTGAGGAGAGACGCCATGTGTCTTTATTTCTGTTCTGTGTTTATTTGAATACATTTTTGTTTGTTAATTCGAAGGTGAATGTGTGATGCTCATTTTTGTAAAGACACATGCATGTCACCAAATGTGATTATGAGACATCAGGCTGATTATTTGGTACATGTTTCTTGTAGTTGATGTGGTATGTCTTTGCCCGGGGGGGTGGGTGCCTGGGGAGGGGGGTCCTGGGGGTGGTGGTGGTGGGTGTTGTGGTCCTGTTGGGGCTCCCAGCTGCATGACCGTTGGCTCCATGGCGTCTGTTGCCCTTCAGGTGTGGCTCCGGGCTCGGCTCCCTTTTCTGGTGCAGGCTGTCGTCCGACTTTACACCAGGTCAGAGCAGGTGTTAGTTTCCTGCTGCTAATGCGCCTTATCGCCTGTTTTGGGTTCTTATCGCCGATCTGGCTGGTCGTTGAGAATGTTGCGAAGTGGTGGTGTTGCGGCTTTTGGCAAGGGAACGCCTACTCTTCATCTCATTAGCGATAGTTGCGGGGTCATCTGTGGTGATGTGTTTTTAGGCTGCTATCGCAGGTTAACTGGTGATATGGGTTGTTTGCACCAGCTTGTGAATAGGGCGATATATTTATTGCCACTTTGGCTGCGATAAAGTGCTGATACCTCAGCAATAGCTCCTTGAGAATGTGCCGCATAAGGTGTCAGGCCAGCGAGGCTCTTTGAAAACAACAACATGCCATTTTCTTTGAAAACGGTTCAAAGTGCATTGTACAGCAACCTGGATTTGATGAATGCGTGGAGCCACCACCAGCCGGCCAGCGGATAGCAGAATCTACCTAAGGTCACAGCAAATCTTAAAACAGTTTGAAGACGGCATGAGAAAATAAAAAAACACGCATTCTCTCTGCCTGCCTGGAAAAATAAATTAACTTGTGCTTAACGGATTGAGAGATGCGACTGAGCTCAGAGTCAAGAAATGTGACCGCTCAAGCATGAGACAGACTGAGATCAGCAAGGAATGTGATCACCCTGTTGTGAGACTCATCTCAGAGCGACCAGTGACCGCTTGAGTGTGTAAGACTGAGCTCAGCGACAAACAGCCCTGCAAGACAGTTCCCTGTTGAGACTGAGCTCTGCTGCACCAGCAAATTTGACTTCTCTAATGCGAGACTGACTCAGCAGCAAGAGCAGTTAATCCTCAGCCTGCAAAAAGGCTGTAGTTATTTTGTTTGCAATGATGTCATTGCAGACACAAAACATGAAACACGCACAAAGAGGTAGGTGAGCCATGCGGTTTCCTGCACCACATATAGGCCTCTCACTTCGAGGGAACATAACAGTGGGTACCGTAAACAAAACAGCCAAAGAGAAGTGCCCCACTTATAGGTGTTCTGACCTGGCCTGAGCCTTCACCAACACTAGGACGCCAAGTTCAGACTAGTGGGCAAATCATCTTACTCTTCCCACACGCAGGCAAGAATACACTTGGGGAGTTCACTACTAGTGAAATATTATCAACCTGTGCAGAATGTGTTGTCATCTAAAACATTTTGTCATTTTTTTTAACTTACCCATTTGGTTTTAGTATGAGGCATTGTGGGACTGGTAGTATTTCAAATATCCACAACATGACACACTGAATTAAATGTTTGAATATATCTAAACTCGTTTACAGTTTTTTCATGTGCAATTTTCGCAAGGGGATTTTTTCCCCTATGTTCACATCCATAGTTTGAGAATAAGACTCACAAATATACACAATTATAATTACACCACCAGTATTTAATTTTGTATTTGCTCACTGAGTGACCAGAAACTGTTTCAGCCGAGTTATTTAATTCTACTGCTTGCGACTGTGCTGGCCCAGTTCTGGCGAGGCCTCGCTCCGAGGATCAGGCCACGTGTTGAGGTGTGATCTTCTCGACGTCTCATGTCTCTCTCTTTCTCTCTCTCCACACTCCCTAGTGCCATTATAGGCAAAACTCCCCACCTACTGCCAAAGCATGCATGACTAATAAATAAATACACATCACAACTTTTGTTTGGGAAACTATTGCTGCCAGTTTATTCCATACAAAAGTATGCAATATGGTGGGTTATCTTATGGGAGATCCAAGGGCAGGCAGCCTTTCAAGGCAAGGCTCCGGTTATTCAGACTTACAACCGCCCCTAGGACGATCGCCATGAGGGCTCCTGGGATTTGGCAATGGTCCCCCATTGTGCTGCTGCAGAGGTACCTTTCGGCCTCCAGATCGCCCTTTAACTCCACCTGCAACACAAAAGAAAACATTACAAAGTTCCACCTTGTCAGCTCACCAGCCATACGCCGGTCAAGCAGTAGGTCCGGAGATGGCGTGTCCAGCGCTAAGAGGGCGCCAGAAAGGCAGGGGGAGGTATAAGTACCCTCCCTGCCATTATACGCAACACTCCCCTCCCACTACCAAAGCATGCATGATGAATACATAAATACACAACACAACTTTTGTGTGGGAAAACATTGCTGCAGGTTTAGTCTATACAAAACTATGCAATATGGTGGGTTATCTTACGGGAGATCCAAGGACAGGCAGCAGTAACCTGTACCTATCCATGGTGCCCTGCCCTCCTGATGAGTCAACTTGCACTGTGGCAAACCCAATCAGTGCTACGCATTATAGAGTGATCCCCTTCCCAGGGTCATGTGACCCATTGGACCATCTTACTCAGGCCCCTTTCAGGGCGGAGCATTGCAAGGCAAGCCTCCAGTTGTTCAGGCTTACAACCGCCCTCAGGACTAGTGGTGTGCCGACGAATTTCTTTCAGGGACCTGTCATGAGGGCTCCTGCGATTTGGCACTGGCACCCCTATTGTGCTCCTGTAGAGGTACCCTTCTGCCTCCATATCACCCTGTAACTACGACACAGCTCTGGGGGAGGCCCCCGTCATCTACAGAGCCCCCGCCAACACTGTTTCTTGCTCACTTGCAATACGCTGTTTCCAGGGCCTACTTTGTGTCCAGTACTATCACATCCAAACCCTCCTGTGACAAGTGCACCCCATCTTTGTCAAAATAACCTTTGGTGTTCGCCTGGAATCGCCCATGCCTGATTATGCCAAATCCCCTTCGCTCTGCGAACTTACGCATGGAACTGATTTTTCCTTCTCCGGGAATGTACAACTGCCTCACATGACATATAGGAATGTGATGGCCCCACAGGAGGGAGCTCTACTCTTAACCATCACTATATTACCCTACAAGGTGATGTAGAGTTCCACCTCCTGTAACTTGTGGTCACAAACCTTCTAGCACTCTGTGCCTTAACACATGTGACAGTATGAGACAATGAGCAAGTGTGTCCTCATGCACTTGCCATGTATCCCTTCTTCCTTACGGGAATTTCGCCTGTTCAGTTCCCTCTGTGGTGAAACCCTCCAGACTTTCCTGGTTTTATGGTTTTGACTGATATAATCCAGTGTGTACTGCCTGCAATATAGTGCCTAAATTAAGGGTTGACAAAGCCCTTGTTTACCCCCGTACTTGATTATTCCCAACATTGGGGGTCCACACTGACAACCGTGTCCTGCTCCAGCAGTGGAAAATTACCTGCTCCTCCCATTTTAATTTTCTTGAATATTTGACATGCCAAATGTTCTTAATACATTGTAACCTTTTGTGCTTAACACCTTGTTTCCCCAACTATTGGGACAGCAGCACACCTGTTAGCTGACAGTTTCCACAACAGCCTAGCTGATCTAGCTATCAGGTTGGGGGATTTTGCTTAACTGAAGCAACCTGTACCTATCCTCGGTTCCAGAGGAATGGCCACAGCGGCAGCGCTCAATCGCTCCCCCCAAAAATTCTCTGCTCTGGCAAGTTAGCACTGCTAAATTATTTCTGGATGTCCTGTATGGGTCAAACCCAACACTAAATGCTTGCTTTCTTGGTGTAGGTAATGCAGCCTGCATATACTACACTAAGAACATAGTGCACTTGCTCTGTGATCCCCTGGATTCTTGTTTAGCCTTCCTTTATGCCCAGGGATACCTAAGGCAATGCTTCAATTCTTGAAATCATGGGACTGTGCATTAACTATAATGAGTCTTCGCCTACACAAGTTACCCAACAGACAAGTTGGCCCTGACTAACCTTGTGTTCTGGTGCCAGATTTGGAAAGAACCTTGCCTTCACTTGCTGCCCCCTGGGAAACACACAATGGCCGTGCTCTGACCGCAACGCGGCGATGCCCTTGTGTAGCATCGAACACTTGGTCAAATAGACCTGCCATCTCCAACCACTTAAACCTACACCTTGACAATAGTGCATCCACCAAACATGCACCTGAGAACCCAACTGTTTACTTTTCTACCTAGAATGCCTCCACACTGGCTGCACGCTGGAGGTGTGATTCGGCGTGGCACCATGGGGTGAAATTTACGCATAACTTCTTGGATAAATGGGAATGCTTCAAAAGGTTGGCTTCCTATGTGATATAGAATGCTTTGTACTATCACCCGTGATGTAAAGTGAACAGCTCGCGCCTAACAAAGCCAACACCAGTACCCCAGAAATAAACTGCTCAAGACGCACATCTCCAACAGTGCCACCCCATGCCTATTCGTGTTCAGAACATCATAATTTGAGAAAACACCATGCGCTAAGACTTAAATGTCGATCAACTCATATCACCTTGTTCCCTCTCCTGAGGCAGGGTGGACAATCAAGACTGATGAGCACGCATTCTTCCCATAGACTTTTGCACATTTTCAGTAACTCTTGATGCTGTGCAACCATGATACCTAACGCATTATATCACCCAAAAAGTTCTTGCTTTGAGCAAGACATAAAATTAGGATCTATCTATACATGGTATCGACTGGTCTGCCGTCAGGCAACCATTGCAGAAAGATGAACGTGCTGCCACCGCCAGACTTTGAAGCCTCGCCCTGTAAACCACATAAGCACAGACTGCACCCGGTTATCACTGAACCAGTTAAAAACACCAGTGTCTTGAGTACTGAATCGAGCGAGGGGGCCTACAAACCCCTGTACCCCCTTGGGCACACAGCCACCTGTGCCCCTGCAAGTCTCATCCACATTTGTTTTGCAACACAATTCGGGCCCTTACCACATACAACCTGGCTCAGGTTTGGCTCCGCAATCATTAAACTGTTGAGCAATGGAGCTACGCTAAG
This sequence comes from Lissotriton helveticus, assembly GCF_964261635.1. Classification (NCBI taxonomy): domain Eukaryota; kingdom Metazoa; phylum Chordata; class Amphibia; order Caudata; family Salamandridae; genus Lissotriton; species Lissotriton helveticus. Next base: position 430,139,153 of record NC_136063.1, read on the forward strand.
GTATTGAAACGCTATACATGAGCGCCAGTTACATTACATATTCAGCACAACTATCTTCATGCTCACTTCAAATGAAAAGCATGGCCATCAGTGGAACTGTGCTACGCTCGCTGATCCAGGTGTAGCCCGCCAAACGCAAATGTTTAGCGGCATGTGTGGAATCATGGGCTGAGTGGTCACAGCACTCTAACTGGCTCATGGTTTAATAAGGACACGGCTTCCCTCTGTGTCTGGTTGCTGCCACTCAGTTCTTAACCTGGACCACCGGCTGGAAGGTATTAGAAAGTAACAAATAAAACAGAACGAGAAAAAGAGACAGATCCCGAACCTGTGCTCTACTAGCTACAACATTTCAGCGACACTAGTAAATATTCACAAGTATGCTTGTTTAACGTTCACTTTTTGCTCAAAAAGGTGCAACGTGCCATTGGTTGTCTCTTCACAGTTCTCTCTAGCACATACTCAAGCCTTCAAACCTTCAGGATGCTGTGTCTTAAAGCATCAGAGCCCCCCTTGCATACTGAAAAATGTTGTGCCTTGCCATTCCATTGCCAACAGAGAGAAGGCATCAATCAGTACTTGTGCACCCAGGCAACCTAAGGCAAGTCTTTGCTTCCCCAGACGACCATAAACATTTGCTGCAATACTATGACTGAACATCAAAGCCCCCCAATGTCAGTAACTGCGAAACCTTAACTCCTCCGCAACGAGGCTTCTAAATAAAGCAACAGTTAAAGTCTTACGCCTCGCGGCCTGGCTGTAAGTAAAGCACACCTTTAGCTTTATGTTCTCGTGCTTACCAGATGACGTATCTCGACCCACGAGATGCAGTCAGTCAAGTTGCTGTCGAGTTGGCTGCCCAAAACACACTTACATATCACAAGGGAGTCACGCTGGTACGCCATGCTTGTCATGTTATGTTATGTTAATAACGTTTTGTAGAGCGCTCTATCACCGATTAGTTTCTTGGCGCTAATCCTAGAAGGTGCCATGGAGGTTGACAGTTCAATTGTAAGCCAAGTTTTGAGCAATCTTCTGAATCTCAAAAACTCAGTGCTGGACCTGATTTCCAGGGGGATGAAATTCCACAATTTAGGGGCCAGAATTGCAAACCTGGCTCCTCCTTGTCGCTTTTACTTAAAGGTAGGAGTTGCCAGCTTGAACGCTCACTGCTAGGCAAACCCATAGCGCTGTTGAACCCCGTGCCCTACAGTGCCGGCCCTGGTTGCCATCCACGTTGTGGTCCAAGTAGCACCCAAAAGATGAACTTGTTAAATGAGTATGGCCAGATAAGGCGTTTTTACAGTTAGCTTCAGGTAATCCTCAAACCACTTCCTAGGCCTTGGCCAACCACCACTCTGTTAAATCGCCAATTTCACCAGATACCCCTTCGCTGCATCCCTACCCCTAACCCAGAGCCCCCCACAACAGCACCAATCAATCTGGAAGACCGAGATGGTCGTGGGGATTGACCTGACCAGACCTGCGGGATGGGGTGCCCTTGGGACCCCAGCGCACGGCTCAACTACCCGAGAAATGTTTGCAGAGAAAAACACAAGACCTCACCTGATTCGGAATACGCTGTGCTGCCAAGGAGCCAAGCAACAACAGCGATGTCCAGCAATCTCTGCTCTCTTTCACCACTATAATTTCCCCCCGGCAGGCCCCCTGCCTGAACCGAAATTGGGCACCACTGGAACTTCAATGCCCCGGCCAGTACAACCAGCGAAATCACCCACAAAGTCACCATCAGCCAGGACAACAACACCCTACCTCTAAATAGGCAATCCCCCACCCCATCTGGCATGCAACAATGGGCAGGGCGGGGGGGCCATGCTACCGCCTACCTATCAAGGCAGGGAAAACAATCTTAATTAACTGTTTGGGCCACATCAAACATTTACACAGAAGACTCCCTTGCTAGGACATAGCGCCGTGACTCAACCCAACACACGGCTGGCGCTAGGAGGTCCTTACTGACAAAACAGCAACCGGAAGCAGAGAGCATGTAGGCGAAGAGCACAATCGAATGCAAAGTAACACAGATTAACCGTTTAAATCCAAACACAATGTTTGTCTTCCTTGTTGTTTTGATATATGCACTTAACCTCTTCACTGCGGCGGTTATTCCACCGTAGTGCTAGACATTCCAATCGTGGGCTTGGTCACGATGGCTCCCGGCCATCATGAGCACACGCCCACCGTGACTTATGACCGCCGAGAGCCGTTGTGAGCATGGAAGAGGTTAATACAAGTTTTCAAAACAACTTAAGTGTTCAAACCAATTCGATTGGTAAACTCTCAGCTGAGCATGGCAGGGAAACCAGCTACATAATGCGCTAAACTTCCACGGCGGTTTAAGCTATACAGATGTGACTACCGGGCATAACCGTCTCCCTTTTCAGCGCTGGAAATCTATTACCATTTAGTTGAAAAGTAAAGACATAAAAGGAGCGGGGAAAATAATCTGAATTACCAATTTGGACCAGAGTACGAAAAAGGTGGGCCCATCCATGTTCGGGCTGCAGCACCCGCACCCTGCTCCCCACCTCAGGGGCGGACGAGGTCACCCCAATGTGCACTACAGAGGCGGAAGGCGTGAGCGCAACCCTCTCTGCCACATACCCCAGCACCATGTATTGCACCCACAAGGACGCACCTCCAGCCCGCCTGAGGATCCAACCCTGAACCCCCGGTTCACACCACTGCACAACCAAACACGTGACAGGACACAGCGCCTCCCGGTCCGCAGGACCCTCTGCCTCGACTAGGGAGGGGACATAAAACCTGCTTGGTAATACCCCTGCAATGCCTACAGGAAAGGTGGCTGCAGCACAATGAGCTAATAGCCTACCGAGGGTAGGCTCACCGCCCAACAGAGAGAAGCAGAGGCAGTAATAAACAGAATATGGTGGAGCGTATATATGGACTCAAGCAAAGCTCCCCCATGCCAAAACTATGGCTAGCTCACCTGACCCAGTGTGGACCCTCACGCTCCTCTGCTCGTCCTCCTGTGACGGTGTGTTCAGTCGCAAATGGTACTTGCCCGGGCATGTCCCATGCAGGGAACTGGGGAGTGCCAGAGGCTCTAAATTGGAAAAGCCCCCAGCCCCCCAGCCACAGTGCCAGGCCACATCTTACCAGCGGGTCGGCATTCCCAAGCCCCCCATAGCAGCCTCAGGCACCAGAGCCACTTATGACGCCCTGGGGGGGGGGGGAGGCTGACATGGACGACTCACCGGCGACCTCCTCTGAGCACCAGCAGCTCAGTCCCATGTTCAAGGCACGCACAACAGGAGACAACGAGTCAAGACGGCGTGTCCGGCGCAAAGAGGGTGCCAGAAAGGAAGAGGGAGGTATAAGTACCCTCCCCAACCCTCTAGATGCCGGAAGTGACGCGTCTAGCGTGGCGTGCAGAAGGACTCCTCCCGGAGTCCCACAAATAGAGGGGTGATGATTGTGTCTAATTGGCACTAAGGGGGCTGTCCTTTTAGGGTGGCCCACTGCGTGGGCGCCGGCAGCCGCATTGTGCGCAATGCCGTTACTGGCAAGGAAAACACACAAGATGATGGACGGAATGTTGCACAATGGCAAAACATTCACCACCAGTCACAGATCTGGGTTTAATCCATTGTTATTTTGCTCACCAAGCCACCCCAGTTCCGGCATGGCCATATGCAAATCAGTCTTGACCCTGCGCCTCATGGGAACAGTCCAGACCGAACTGCCAAGCCATATCCTCCCTGGACCAGAATCAAGCATCCTAGGACCAGTTTCTGGTTATCAGCCGTCTTCAGCCAGGATAGCTTGACTCCAGTGGCGCAGTGAGCACGGGACCCACGTCTGGGCATACCCTTCCCACATAGGGTGAACAGCAAAACACACAAGATGATGGACGGAATGTTGCACAATGGCAAAACATTCACATACTGGCAAGGAGCATGAAGAGGGGAGGAAGAGAGAGGCTGGGCAGTGGGGCAAAATGGCCATTCACTTTACGGCTTCACAATAAAGCCATACAGTGATTGGTCATTAATGCCCCCATTGCTTCGTGAACAGGACTGCGTCTGCAGTCTGCAGTCTGCACCAGAGGCCCTAGTAAACTGACTTTTAGCCAATCCTGATGCTGCTCCCTTAATTTAATTAATTTAATTAATTATTTGTAGTGCGCCAGAATTGACCCCCGAAGGGGTATCTCTGCGCTTGGACGGGCATCGTGTGAGAAGCTGTCTGCAAAAATCAAAAGCAGAAAAGAAAGGTCTTGAGCTGTTTCCTAAAAAGAAAGTAATCTGTGCACTGCCTTAATTGCAAAGGAAGCTTGTTCCAATGGTAAGGGCCCAGATAGGAAAGGGCCCTCCCGGCCTGTCTGGCCCTTTTAATTCCAGGTGCCTCGAGTAAAGATTTAGATCCTGAGCAGAGAGCCTCCGAGGTATGTATGGAATGAATTTGTCAGCAAGATAAGCAGGACAGGATTTAGACAGGGCCTTGAATATTGTGCAACAGACCTTAAACTGCACTTACTTCCGTATCGGGAGACAGTGGAGTTGATAGAACAAGGACCGGGAGGCAGTCCTAGGGGTGGGAGTTAAGAATCAGGCGAGCCGCCGTCTTCTGCACAACCTGCAGTGTGTCAAGGGCGGCCTTATTGGCGGAAACCAACAGGCCATTACAATAATCCAGGCGACTTAAAATAAGTGCCTGGGTCAGTGTCTGCTGGGACGAATCCGAAAGCAAAGGGAGGACGTTGGCGCAGCAGACCCAGCACATGAAAGCAAGAGCAGGCTGTCTGAGAGGCGTGCTCCTTCATGGTAAGGGTCTGTTCAAGGTGGACGCCTACGTTTTTGACACAGGTTTTCAGGACGGGAGAAGTACCCAAATCAGTTGGCCACCAATTAGGGGTCCAAAGTAGTTGGCCTCGCCAAACAGCATGATCTCCGTCTTTCCCACGTTGCACTGAAGAAAATTTCTCCTCATCCATTGCGAAATCCTTCTCATTCCTGAAGAAAAAGTGGCCTGCACTGATGGAGTAAACTTTGCGAAGGGAAAGTGCAACTGGGTATCGTCAGCATATGAGATGGAGGTAAACCCACAACTCCTTAACAGACTGGCTAAGGGGCCACATAGATATAGATATTGAACAGAATAGGGCTCAGAGAGGAGCCCTGTGGCACTCCCTTGGTCAATTCTGTTGGAGCAGAACGATATGGGCCAAGATTGATCGGCTGCGACCGAGAGGATAGAAAACTCGCCAGCCACTGAAGAGCCAAATCTCTATGTACAATCTCCTCCAGTCTCCTGGGCAGTATCTGATGAGAAATCGTGTCGAACGCGGCGGATAAATCTAACAGCACCAGAATTGTTGAGTGGCCTCTGTCTAGGGTCATCCTGATGGTATCGGTGACCGGTAGTAGGGCAGATTCTGTGCTGTGTTTAGGCCGGAAGCCTGATTGAGACGAGTCAAGACTACCCGTCCGTTCAACATAATTGGAGAGATGTGTGTTTATATGCGTCTCCAATAACTTGCTCAGGAAAGGGAGGAGAGAGATAGGACGAAGATTAGAGAGCTCAGTCAGTGGGGCCTTGGTGTTCTTGCATATAGGCATGACCTGTGCTGCTTTTCATTCCAAAGGAACAAGGTCCTCTTTCAGGGAAAGATTGAGAAGGTAAGCAATGGAGGAGGACAAATGACAAGCCAGTGAAGCCGTGATCTTCGCCGGTATGTCGTCTAGAGGTGACCCTGATTTGTACGGTATGAGTCAATAACTCTACCTCTGTATGTGTGACCTGTGGGAAACTTCTCAACAGCTGGGTGGCTGTCTGCGCAAGCACCTCAGGGAGTGTGATGGGAATGGAACACCTACTTGACTCAACTATTAGCTCTATCTTTTGTGTGAAGAAGGTTCCGATATCATCACACAGTTTTTATGTAGGAGCCTCTGAATTCTCACAGGCTTTAGGGTTTATAAAGGACTGTAAAACACGGTATAGTGCTTTGGGATCGTTTTGAGCCTGATCTAGTTGTAACGCTATATGGGCTTTACGAGCTACCATGATTTTCCCATGATATTCGGCCTGGGATGCAAAAAACCGATCCCTGTCCTCCTCATTATGAGTAAGACGCCAACGCTTTTCGTGCTTCCTGCAAATTCGTTTCTGGGCACGAAGTAGGGGGGAAGACCAAGCATTCTTGGAGCACTTGGAAGTGCTGGGAAATGATTTCAGAGGTGCTAGCTGATCTATGGCATTGGAAACTGCCATATTATACTTGGCAAAGACCTCCTCTATATTATCTGATTCTGAAAACCGTGGCTCTACGAAAGAGGCTTGGAAGCCCTCCGAAGTGACTCTTTTCCATTGTCTACAAAGGTGGTGTGTTACTTGGCTAGAATTGGCTATCTTCCTAGGGACCCGTATGGAAAATTCAATTGACGCATGGTCAGACCATGATAAAGGCTTTGGGGGTTCACAAGAGACATTAGGAGAATTAGAAAAAATAATGTCCAGTGTGTGACCGGCTGAATGCGTAGGGCCTTCATTGCGCTTGGTTAGCCCCAGTGTGGCTAAGTCCGACAAAAGTGTCCCTGCATCCACATCGGAACCACACTCACTATGTATATTAAAATCACCCAGCAGCAAAAAATTGTTGCTTGCGATCACATGAGGTGCAATTAACTCGGTGAGTTGAAGAGAGAACCCAGTTAAAGGGCCAGGGGGTCGATAGACAAGAGCCACCTTCCAGCACATTTGGGACGCAAAGTCTACACGGAACACCATAACTTCCATAATTGAGTCACTGCGTTGTTCCAGTATGGTGACCTTAATACTGTTTCTGTGTACTATAGCAATTCCACGCCCCATTTTGTTTTGTCTGTCCATTCTTGCGAGCCTATAACTCTCAGGCAATGCGAGGGCGATGGAAGGGACAGAATGGGGCTTTAGCCAGGTTTCAGTCACAAACCCAAGATCAGGCTGCCCCGACGAAAGGAGATCCCAAACCTCAGCAGAGTGCTTGGGAAGAGACCTTACATTACATAATAAACTCCTCCACCCCTGCTGGGAGTTAGTGGGAAGCTTGCCTGTATTGATTGTGGGAAGTCCTGTGTTATATGCTACAGAACAATAGTTTGGGGAGCATTGGGTTGCATGTTAGCGGTAAACAGTCAAAATATCGAGTAAAAAATATCGAATGGACATAATATCGAGTTTAAAATATAGAATGGACAAAATATCGAATGGACAGAATATAGACATCAAAAATATCGTTTTTAAGGTAAGTAATGTAATATCGAATGTTAAAAATATAGAAAGTTAAAATATCGAAGTATATAATATAGGTTATTAAAATTATCGCATTTTTAATAATATTGAATTTTTTATAGTGTTTTTTATGTAGTTATATGTGTGAAAAGTGTGTTTTTATGTTATAATTTATTTTAATTAATGAATTTTGTTTTTTTAATTTTTGCGTAATTTAATTCTGTAGCGGGTTGTGGGTTTATAGGGGAATAGGGTGGGAAGTAATTTAATTATAATTAATTAAATATGTAAATTTATTTATTGGTATTCATTTTTAATTAATTGTTAATTAATTTATATTTGGTAATTAATTACATTTTAATTGGCAATTAATTTTAATTAATTGATCAATTGCTAATTATGTTAATTTTACTAATTTATTTTCTGTAGCGGGTTGTGGGTTTATAGGGGAATTGGGTGGGAAGTAATTTATTTATGATTAATTAAATATGTGAAATTATATATTGGTATTTATTTAGAATTAATTGTTAATTCATTATTTATAGGTAATTAATTAAATTTTAATTGCCAATTATTTTTATTTAATTGATTAATTGCTAATTATGTTAATTTTACTACTTTATTTTCTGTAGCGGGTTGTGGGTTTATAGGGGAATAGGGTGGGAAGTAATGTATTTATAATTAATTAAATAATTCAATGTATTTAATTGTTTTTAATTTGAATTAATTGTTAATTAATTTTTAATTGTTAATTAATTATTTGTTAATTTGTAATTAATTTTTATTAATAGGTAACTAATTGTAATAATTAATTTTTATTTGTAATTTTAATTGATTAATTATTATATTATATTAAATTGGTAATTACTTTTAATTAATTTGTTATAGATATTAATTTATATTTTTTTAAATAATATATGAAGTATTTACTTTCCTTACTGTTGCACTCTCTGGAGTGGGAATAGTAATTTTTACCCCTACGCTATCCAACGCTTTCCCTACTGTTGCACTCACTGGAGTGGGAATAGTAATTTTTACCCCAACGCTATCCAACGCTTTCCCTACTGTTGCACCCACTGGAGTGGGAATAGTAATTTTTACCTCTACGCTATCCAACGCTTTCCCTACTGTTGCACTCACTGGAGTGGGAATAGTAATTTTTACCCCTACGCTATCCAACGCTTTCCCTACTGTTGCACCCACTGGAGTGGGAATAGTAATTTTTGCCCCTACTCTATCCAACGCTTTCCCTACTGTTGCATTCTTTGGAGTGGGAATAGTACTTTTAACCCCTACGCTATCCAACGCTTTCCCTACTGTTGCACTCTTTGGAGCGGGAATAGTAATTTTTACCCCTACGCTATCCAACGCTTTCCCTACTGTTGCACTCACTGGAGTGGGAATAGTAATTTTTACCCATATGCTATCCAACGCTTTCCCTACTGTTGCACTAATTGGAGTGCGAATAGTAATTTTAACACTCTTGCTATGCTACGGTAATAATATTGTATTTTTTTTATGATATTATGTTAATATATATATATGTTTTAACAAATAAAATTGTTTTTTTATAACAAATTAATTATTTAATAATTTTAAGGTTATTTAAGTATTTTTAAGTTATTTATTTTTAATATTTTTTTAATTTTACATTAATTTTAATAAATTCGATATTTTTACAAAGTACATATTTTTAAACGATATTTTTGATTCGATATTTTTGTACTTACCTGTTTGTAGATAGGACTTTGATATTTTTGTAGTCGATATTTTGGAGTCGATATTTTACATGCCTATATTTTGGTAGTCGATATTATGTCAGCATAAGCATGGGGGGTTAGTGCCTTCTCACCAAGAGTGCCCTGAAACCGGTAGGTCAGACATGAGAAGGGTCCCTCCATAAAAGGCCAGCAATCAAGTCGGCCGGCGAGGCAGGGAATGGATCTCAGCTCTAACATCTCCTTAACAGAGTATTTCGGTCTCGATGGGAAGCCATGGTCTGATGAAAAATGCCCAGAGTCCCTGACTCCTGGCGACTCCCAGGCGCGGACAGTTACAGACGGGCTTGCCTTTGGCGTGCCGCCGGCGCGCACGCTGCACGCGTCTGCTGCGCAGCACAGAGAACATCCGGGTTTATAAAGGTGGTTGGCCACAAGAGCGCCAACCTCCCTCTGTGCCGGAAATGAGCCCTGCCTCCCTCCACTCAAATGAGCTAGCCTCGCGGTGGACCGGGGAGAGGGGCTTAGGACTGAGAAGTGCGGGGAAGTGAACAGTACACAGTTAATTTTAAAACATTGACCAAAATAGAGCAATTTTAAGATTAAAAGATCGCCTTTGCAACATATGCAGATGCCTTCCACATTGTCAGCGCACGCTCGCTCGTGGCGCGGAGAACATACGGTTTTATAGAGGTAGTTGCCCACTAGAGTGCCAACCTCCCTCTGTGCCGGAAATGAGCCCTGCCTCCCTCCACTCAAACGAGCAAGCCTTGCGGTGGACCGGGGAGAGGGGCTTAGGACTGAGAAGTGCGGGTAAGTGAACAGTACACAGTTAATTTTAAAACATTGACGAAAATAGTGCAATTTTAAGATTTAAAAAGGTCGCCTTTACAACATATGCAGATGCCTTCCACACTGTCAGCGTGCGACAGTGCCTATACAGCATGTGAGAAGTGCCAGGCTTGGCCTGGGCTGGCCAACTTACCACTCCTTTGGAGACCATGGGCTTTGATCCCCTGGGCTCCGCTAACTATGTAGGTGAGACTACTCGAGAGTGTGCATGTCAGACTGGCCAGGTAAAGGCGCCCATCCAACCCGACATGCACACTTCGTTGTTGACATGTTGTGCTCTGCTACTGTCCTATCATTTATATTCTGAAGCCCCACCCCTGTCCTGTTGCACACACTAAGGCTGGAAAGGATTAAGAAACTGTCCCGCAGCTAACAGCTTACTGCTGCGGGCTAATTTATTTTGCAGTCACGTGTATACCCTGGTCCAAAAATATCAGGGGGCAACGCCCCTGCGCCCTAAGGAAGTAACCACCATTGCTGGATGTAATAGATCATCCAAACAATTAATTATTAAAAAGAAAGCCCAAACCGCCAGGTGGTTCTCCTCCTTCTTGAAAAGTCGTCAGCAAACAGTATGATCCCCTCCATTTTCTGCCCTTATCCCCCAGATGAAAGTAGGAGGGCCACAGGGCTCTGTTTGAAGCCCAACTTTGTTATATATGGCTCCCCTTGCTCTCCTGGCAGAGGAATACGGGGCAAAAGTAATATCGTACGCCGACGACACGCAGCTGTTGTTCACTTGCAAGAAGGATGATACGCTGAGAGGAAGTGAAATAAACACTTGCCTGGCAAAGGTGTTCGCCTGGTTTAGGCAAAACCAACTGCTATGTAATTCAGAAAAGTCTGAAACTATTTTTTGGGGACGTAGCCCAGGTGATGAATGGCACCAATGGTGGCCCCAGAATATGTCCCCCCCCAGCAAGCCCAGTCACCACCGTAAAAAACCTTGGGGTGAAACTGGATGCTGACGTCCATGAAGTCACAGGTGCAAACAGTGGCCGGCACATGCTTTGGGCTACTGAAAATGCTAAGGAACTTCCTCCCCCTACTCCCAGTCTCGCATAGGAAAACAGTGGTCCAAGCCCTGATCACGTCAAGGTTGGACTATGTCAACGTTCTGTACCTAGGTCTCCCTGAATATTTACTTGGCTGCCTGCAGGTGGTCCAGAACGCGGTGGCTAGGGCCGTAATCATGGTTGGCCCTAGGACACATAGGACACCTCATTTGAAGTCCCTGCACTGACTCCTGGTGCGAAAGAGGGTCAATTTCAAAGCCCTGGTGCTGGCCTTTAAGGCCTTCCACAACATAGGGGCTCCTTACATTAAGAATAGAATTCAGCCCTATGCCCCACCCAGAACCTTGTAGTCTTCGACCCTGCGGTTGTAGATCGTGCCAAAGTTTTGCGTTCACGTATGGGTGGACGCTCCTTCCAGGTGGCAGCCTCTAAGCTATGGACGAGCCTGCCGCCTTCCCTTAGACAGGTGCAGAATCTCCTTAGTTTCAGGAGAAATTTAAAAACTTGGCTTTTCCAACATTAGATGAGACATACCTGCTGTTGCGTGCACTGTTCTGCCAAAGGCTTTCTGCTAGCGCCGGGACATTCTAAGGAGTAGCCGTGCGCTCTACCGATACCCAGTAACATAACATAACATAACATAACAAAATACAGTTAAAGGGATATTATTGGTATGAACTGGCCAGGTACAGTTTGTTGAGCGAGCTAAAACTCACCCATCAATACACTGTTTGTGACCTCGCACATGATGCCACAGATGACATCACAGTATGAAAGGTAGCCTATGGGAGAGAAGCAAAACTTGAGTAGTTGCAAGAAGTCTGTAACGGAGGAGAGAGGATCACTAAAATTGGGTGAAGTGTGTGAAAGACATTAGGAAGGAGATTAGACATGAAATGTCCAAATGTCCAGAGAAGAAGTCCTGTTTCACTTATTTGGAGATGAGGTAAGGTGTGTATCTTTATCACTGTTTAAGATCCAGATTCACTAAAGGTTCAAGCTGGCACTCGTGTGATACTTAGGCCCTGATTATGATGTTGGTTGGTGTTGCAGGGATCGGCCCACAACCGGAGGCCCTGCTAGGGGCCCCCAAAGTCACTTTCAGACAGGCCTTCTGTTGTACTCTAAGTTGCCCTGCCTCTGGCCGTGGAATGTGGAATCTGGAATCATGCATTACATGCAGTTGGTTCCAGATTCCCTTCATTCCGACTAGGCGGTTGCTGAGGCAGGAGGTTATGTACTTGGTCCAAAACTTGAATAAATCCTGCCTTCCTTCATTTACCTGGTCTCCGGTGTCCGATCCCTCTACAATATTTTGGCGACGATCCTGCGAACCCTGCTTCCTGCTACCTGCCCTCTGTCATCGCGTCTTGGTGCTGGACTCGGAGTGCTGCTGGTGCTTCTTCTGTGACTCGGCGCTCATTCCTGAACTTTCCCGCTGCTGTCCTGATGGTGCCGTGAGTTTGCTCTTGATTTCCGCTGTTTAAGGAAAAGAAATTGATTTTACCGGCCAACCGTCAGTTGCGGCATTCCCCGAGCTCGTTGCTTGTCGTGCACGCACCACGTCATTACGTCCCCACGTCTCTCGACAGCACGCACGGCGGCCATTTTCAGAAATGTTCAATTTGCCAACCACGACGTGCGATTTCCTTGCGAACCACGTCGCAAAGTCTTGATTTAACCGTTCCAACTACAACTAGAAGTTAACGGACACGGTGCGAGACATTGTTTTCATCTATTTCTACGCTCTACTTTTAGAAGTAGCAAAATATCTACTATAATTACAAAAATTGGGAAAATGGAATAAAAAAAAAAAAATATATATATTTTTTTCTCATTTATTTCATTACCTTTCAAGTTTATAAATCAAAACTCACACTTCTACAAGGAGCTAGTTTATCATATTCAGCCTCTTTACATTACATTGACCTGCCTACTTATTTATTGAATTTACAACTTTTCCTGCCTCAGCCTAATTCCGCATTGATTACCTTAATACTTCTTATTACCATGGCCACGACAGCGAATTCCACCATTGCACCTCCTCCCCCATTTTTGGCTGAGGGAGATACACCTATCTTAGAATGGTAAGAATGGATTGGTGTCTTTGAAAATTATCTTGAAGCCATTGATGGCCTTAGATTTCCCTTGTCTCGAAAAAAAGCAATCTTATTAAACTCTCTAGGCAAGGGAGGTCAACATGCATTCAAGTTTCTACCTGAATTACGTGGTGCAGATGGTGAGCTGGTTGATAATCCATATATGGAAGCGAAAATGAGACTTGAGAAGTACTTTGGAAAGAAAGTGAACATTGTCATGCAGAGACACAAGTTTTATACTATGCCTCAAAAAGATAAAGAATCCGTTGACCAAATGGTTACACGACTTAGAGAACTTTCGTTGAAGTGTGATTTTGGACCCATGACTGATCAGATGATCAGAGATCAATTAATCGTCCAATGCAAGAACAAAAGGATACAGCAAAAACTTTGGGCTGCGAAAAATCCAAGCTTGACGGAAGCCATAGCAATTGCAAAGGTAGTGGAAGAAGCCGACAAATGCATGGAAGAAATGCACAGTTTGGAAGTGAAGAAGGATGATTCCATATATGTCGTGAACAAAATAGATAAGAGTCTTACTTCCACGGACGTCAAGTCTAAAAACTTTGTTTCAAGTGATGTTAAACCCAAATTCTCGAATTTTAGACAGAGAAACAGAAATACTATTTCGGTTGGAAAAAGTAAATTTATGGGATGTTTTCGCTGCGGTAGCATGGCTCACGCAGCCGACTTTGCAGGTTGTTTTGTCAGAGACAAAACCTGTATGAAATGTGGAAAGAAGGGCCATATTAGCAAGGCCTGCAGGTCACCTTCTATTAATAAGGTTGCCTTTGTTGATGATGACGATGTTCCTAATGAAATGTCTTTATGCATTGAAGGTTGTGATGATGTGGGAACATGCCTCTGCGTTGGTCTTCAGAGGCCAAAAGCCAATTTTGTCGTAAATGGTGCTACCGTAAAGCTACTTGTTGATCCGGGATCTATGCATTCCATATTTCCTATGTCTTTATTCAAAAAACACTGGCCCGATGTGACACTTCATGTGAGTGACATCATTCCGAAAGGGTACAGTAGACAAATTATCAACATTGTGGGCGTTATGGATGCTTCATTTGAATTTAAAGGCAGATGTTCTTCTGGTAAGGTATATATTTCAGATGACGGTCCGGCAATTTTAGGCTGGATACAACAGTACGATTTACACATTATTTTAGACCCGCGTTCAGCAGAAAGTGTCTTAGTAATTGATAAATTCCACAGTATTGATGTCATTTTAGATAAATTTGCTAATGTTTTTCGCACAGATTTGGGCAAGTTAGATGGTTACATGCATGTTATAAAGCTTAAGAAGGATGCCTCTCCTGTAAGGCACGCTCTCAGGAGAATACCCATTGCCATTCGTAAGGAAGTGAAGGATATGTTGGATGACATGCAAAAGCAGGATATTATAGAGCCTGTAGAACAGAGGTCTTCAAACTTTTTTAGGTTGAGCCCCCCCAGCTGAATTTATTTAGATGTCGGGCCCCCCCACCACTTGACAAAAAATTCTGGAACCTGGTATTCTACATAATCGACTGTCATCCGCATTTCCCAGTCCATATCTGGCTAATAATGTCACAGTAAGAGTGTTTAGAAAACTGCAGGTTTGCGAGTTGGTGTGGTGAAATGACAGAGGCTTACTACACAGTCCAAAACTACATTTTTCAAGATAAAATGTGTGCAAATTGTTACGGGTTCTCCACTTAATTTTTGCAAAGCCTCCTCAAAGAAATATCTGTGGTCAATAAAATGAGTACCATTAAAAGACCATACTCTCCACTGAGAAGCACTGTCCAATGGCATTAAAAAAAACAATTTCAACTCTGGCCATCCTAAGCAGCACTGGGTGTAAAATTTAAACTGCAGTCGGTGAGCAGTGAGCGAATTACGGCAGTGCTTCTGTATCCGATAACACATGAACGAAATAACCTGCAGAAAATCCTGGCACATTTTAAAAGCCCTTCTGAAAGGAGAATGCCATTTATATTCACAAAAGATTCTAATTTCAACTTTTTCTCAATCCATCTGCAGAAAAGTGCAAATAAGCATATGCTGGGGAAAATGGGTTTCTCATACTTATGCTTTTTCTACCTAAGCGCGCTATGGTGAGCCCAGGCGGTTCATATGTTACTGTAAGTGACAAAAAGACCACCGTTAAACACTTTACAAAACAATAAATACATAAATAACTTACTCACGTTCTTGTTTTCACTTATTCTCGTTCACTTGCACTCTTTTCCTCTTTCTCTCTCCCTCACACACACTCATCTTCTCTCATTCCCTTTCCCTCCATTTTGTTGCCCAATTTTACGCTTCTTCTTTCCCATTTCGGTTTCTATCTCTTCCTTTCTCTTTTCACTCCCTTCTATTCCACACTCACTTCCTATCTCCCTCTTCCTCCTACTACCACCCATTTTTTCATACCTCCTAACCTCTCTCTTCCTCTGCACGCCTTCTTTTTCTCACCTTTCAGTATATGCCTCTCTTCACTTCTAAGGCCTCATTCATCCCCTTCCCCTCCCATTGTGGTATATAAATAAATAATACCGGATCTAGGTTTGTCTGGATAAATGAATAACAGATAGCTCAATAAATAAGAGTCAAGATTCGAGGTAGTAGTGATGAAGCAAAGCTTCGCATATTTTGCGGCTTGCCGAAATCAAGAACCTCATTTATGTGTAATAAGGTAACCCGTGTATGTTTTACTAACGTTTATATTAAGTTTGAGTAAAGTTTGAGACGCTTGCCTATGTGTATTTCTAATGAAATTAATCCATGTCCTCTAAAAAATGGCCGCCGCTTGTATTTTAGTTACTGCGCATGCGTCAGCCACACTCACGTGTCCTGACGCGTCTGCAGAAGTGGAGGGAAAGTTATGCGCATGCGTAATTCATAGCTGTGCTTATCATGTGGTACTGCTCGTGCCACTGCTCTTGTATTTCGTCTAAATGTAGCTAACATTTAAATTGCATAAGTTTATTTCTTGATGATGAGTTAAAAGTACAAACCCTGCGATGTGTTTTCATAATGACATTATTATGTATTAATTTGTTTTCGCTTACTTTTCATGTACCGCGGGCAATGGGGGTCTGAGTGAGAGGAGAGCCATATTGGAGGTCCCTTCTGCGCCTGTGCGACATTCGGCAGCACGAGGGACCTTGGCTGATGGAACATAGCCAGCTGGCAGTGATGGGCGAGATGCTCCTGAGAAAGTCACCTCTGCCCTGCGAGAACAGCGAATGTGGCTTCTTATATGTTACATTGTATAGATGTGCTACTGTTAGCTCATGGGAACCCAAACATGCTAGGCGGTCCCAAAATATGTAAATGAAGGCTTAAAATCGCACATTGTGATTGGTGTGTTACCCAAATCCTACCTTAGGACCAATCGAAATTGAGGGATTCTGACACTTTGCAACATTGGGGGGTGGTACACTGTCCCAAAACTGTATATCTACCCTGGGTTCACCTAGTGAACCGTCCGACTTGTCTGGTTTAGCTGACCTGTCACTGACCCAACGCACTCAATAGGTGACTGAAAATACAGAGAGCTGCGGAGCACTCTGTCCGAATTTGACCATAGACTAAGGTTTTACTGAACCTTAAAGTGCTGGCAAGGCACTTAGCTGGGAGTTCGCTGACCCAATCGGGGTCTTGATCGATATCTGCAGAGCGGGTGGAGCGCAGGCGTTGCTTCCTAACTGTGGGTTCCGGTCCTGTCCTGAAGAGGGTCCTGTCCTGAGGGTTTGCTGTCCTGTCCTGAGGTCCTGTCCTGATTCTTATTCCGAGGGTATCCTGTCCTGTCCTGGGTGTCCATTCTGCACCTGCTGTCCTTTGAGGGTATCCTTCCTTGAGGGTTTCCTGTCTTTAACTGACCCGTGGCCAGGGTTTGGTTTCCACACCTTTCTAGGTAAATACTGCTCCGAAATCTCTTGAAATTCTTGCACCTTCTGAATTTCTAACTTTTGCTTCAATAAAGTTCAACATTGCAAATGTGATATTTTCCATGCCTTTCCGCAACTATTGAAAGTCATTTAAAATTTTGCAAAGTTATTTCTATGTCTTCTCATTTGTTAGAAATTATATTTTGCATAGCAGTGTGTCATTTCCTGATATGGTCTAGAACTTCGTTGCCTAGGTTGTTCAAAGGCCCTTTCACCTTAAGTGAAGCGTGTTATTCATTATAAGTTCTTCTATAATCACCCACACTTAGTCTATCACTGTTTTAGATAATACTGACTTGCATAAGTATCTTTTCTCGTTACATTTTATTAGTACTTTGATGATTACTCTGCCATTATTTCTTTATGCATATGTGATTTACATTATCTTGGTTATTGATTTCCTTATTTTACTGTATCTCATGCAAGAAAATACTGAACTTTAGATAAACATTTCAAAACTTCCAGTTGTCCGTGGTCATTTACACAGTATTTTGAATGTTATTGGTTGGGTTTGTATTTTGTTGCCTTTCCTTTACAGCTAGCTCCCTGATTCATTGTGGTCATTAGGCACCTGCATCGGTGGATGGTAAGTCGGGTGCACTGAGAATTGGTAGCAGGGAACACACACACACCAAATTGGTAGAGCTCGTGAAGTCACCTGATCGATGTATATGGTGATTTGAAAAGTATATGGGCCCTGAAGCCGGTAACGGCGAAAACTATTGGTCGGGTGGCCTCGCGCGCTCTATCAGTTTTTCTGGTAGCTAGAGGATGGTTAGGGACTAGTTGAGAGTAAGGCAGGGACTAGTTAGACTAGTTAAGTCGGAAGCTGCTATTTTATTGCTGCTAAAAGAGCGGCTGTTCTGAGGGAACTGATCACTCTCTTGTGAATACGCTGCTGAAATTTATGAATTACTGTATTGTCATTATTCTTGTTCTTATATTGTTATATGTACTAATCAATGCATTTGTAAATCGACTTGTTAAGTGTTGTCCGAACTCCCCGGGGAATTGAAAGGGCAAGTGGTGAATAGAATCCATTGTCCTGAGGTCACAGGTTCGAGGAAAGTTAGGTGCAGGTTAGGATAACCGGGAAGCACTAACTAGGGTTTTCTGAATACATGTGTGAATAAATGACAGTAACGGGGTTCATTGGCAAAATTCCCATAGTGGCGTAACCTAGTAAGGGTCACATCGGAAGAGTAGCAGGTTCCTCGGAGCTAGCGTGAAAGCAGAGGGGTCCGCTGAGAAACCTTAAACTCGGAACATATCCCGGAAAGAAGTGGATGAGTTTAGGGGAATAACAGGTTCACCGATGCTAGAGTGAAGGGTAGGCGGAAGAGATCTGCCCGCAGCAAGTGAAAAGTAAATGGAAGTAGTTTACTTGCAGTAATAGAATTCTATCTCTGTCTAGACACTTGAGCACTGTGGCGAATGTGTATTTGTTGTAAAATAACCAAGCACTGAGCACTTTAAAAGTAAGAAAGTTTCCGTTACCTTGTGAAGGGAGGGAGTCAGTCGAGAAGCGCCTCTGACGTCACTCTGTGCCGCGCTGGGATTGGTAGAAACAGCGGGCGGGTAGCGGAGCTGAAATTGTAAAGGAGGGGTGAGCGCCGGAGCGTGGGAACTGTCTCACGAAGGGGCCGCGCACCCATTGGCAGAGCTTATTTTGTGTCGCGCACCCATTGGTTGCACGAATTTTCTGAAGCGCATTCTGATTGGAGGTAGTTTGTAAAACAAAGTTAGCGCAGAAGTCGTATGTGGCACTCGCGGACTACAGAGACGCGACCTGATCCAAGGCATCTAGGGTTTGAAAGGGATCAGTGGAAGGCTAACAGATACGATATTATGTACGGAACCAAGAGAAAAATGTCCCTTGTAAATAAGGTGAAAAATTATTTTAAAACGGACAAACCCATTAAATCTAGGGAAGGTGTTCTTGTCCCAGCACCAAATACTCCTGCCTCATTCATGATGTTTGACCGAGGGTACAATACCTGTGTGTGGCTGGAGAATTGGGTGAAGTACACAAAAGATGACGGAGTATTGGCTTTTCCGTTAGATGGTACTTTCAATGGTAGGATCTTATTTAATTTAAGAACCCGAATGAATGAACTGCATCCCAGACCGAGACTAACGCAGTATGAAGCATTAGAGGAATGGGAGATTGAGGCTTTTGAAAGAGAAAGACCCCGAATGGACAAGGGTTTGACCAAGTGGTACCCCAGGCTGAAACAGGAGTCCAGGGATAAAAGGATGAAACAGTGGAGGCAGAGCATGATTGTTGAGGGTCTGTTTCCCATGATGCCGGCATGTCATAACCCTGCAGCGGGGGGGAAAAGTACTGAAAAATGTAAGCATTGGGGGGCCCTAGGGGATTCAGATGATGAACTAATAGATGACATCTGTACCAGAAGTCCGCCACCTTACAATGAGGGAACCCGACCTTCCAGTGTAGGAGATGTTCCCCGACGCCCCTTCCAAAAGGAAGAAGACAGGTCCCTGGGACTGGGAGGGGGTGGTCAAGTATTACCCTATCCTGAGAAACCCGAACTGGCGGAAACAAGGGATATATATCCCAAAGTGCCCGCAAGTCAGGAAGAAAAATATTCACGTACAAAAACTTTTTTTCCCAGACCCTTGTATGAAAGCGAAGAGAAACCATCGAATTCAGGACTACCTTTTGTTCAACCTCCATATGGGAAAGAGCGCAGGTCCTTTAATACTGGAACTTTATTCCCGAAGCCAAATTATGGTGAAGGACCAAGTGAAACGCATCCTACTGCCCCGAGTTTTACTCCTCCGCCTACTGCCCCGAGTTTTACTCCTCCATTGACCCCACAGATATTACATGACACAACTCTAAGAAGGGTACTAGTGGAAAAGGAGCAAGAGGCTCTAGCTAGACAAAGAACAGAAATAATTCAGAAAATTTCTCAGATAAATACCAGTCCTGAGGCATTGACTATTCCAGTAACTATTGGACCGGTGGTCCCGTTATACGGAAATGGTCAGGGAAATCCGATTACTCCAGTCATGACCCCAGTCATAGCAACCCCGAGACAGGAACCAATCATCATAGATGATCAGTCCAGTGAGTGCGAGTCTGAAGTTGCATTCTTGGAATTGCCAAACAAACAGACCGCAAAGGGAACACAGCTGAGGTATAACCCTTTTAATGCAAAGGAAATTAAATTAGAGACAGCAACAGGTACTAGGAATGTCTCTCTGGTAACTCCGGATGAAATTGAGAGTTGGAGTCGTGAATTAGAAAAGCAGACTCCGCAAACAAAGCCTTTAGACCTCTACAAGCTGAGGGTTGAAATAGAAGAATTAATGGCAGGAAATGTGGGGTTGAATCGATTGAATACCTACTCTGAGGAAGAATTGTCGTTCATATGTAAAAGCTTTACAAGGAACACCAGAGTGCTCCATGAAAAACTGACCGAAACAGCAATTAGTATGGGGGTAGATATCTCAAAATCCAAACCCTTACAGAAACCATACAGAGCAGACTTCTCAGACAAGGATATAGAACATCTGAATGTGGCCGGAAAGAAGCTACAGATTAAAGAATTAATGGGGGTACTGCAGAAATGGGGAGATGTGGAAAAATGGAGAAGCAGGTGGGCGAAAAAGAGGGAAGAGGTTCGCTCCCGACAAGTGACTCCCGAGTTTGCTTTAAGAGAGGTAGAAAAACCTGAGCAGTTATGCCCCATGCGCGAAGTTCCAGGAGGGAAATATGTGCATGTCCCCTGGTCTAGGCAGGATATTGTGTCCTTCACGAACGATTTTCCAAAATTAAGAGAGAAACCAGTTGACTGGTACCGGCAAGTGGAGAGGTTCGTGAAGGTACAGAAATGTCTGTGGAAAGACCTGGATGGGTTTTTCGACATTGTGGTTCCAGTAGATTTATGGACCCAGTGTAAAATAAACATAAATTGGCCCAGTGAAGAGTATCTCAGAGACAAGGACACAGGGGAGCCATCAAAGGAAGTCATGCGAAAATATGAGCAGGTAATTCAGCACTTGAAAGAAAAGGTGCCCGCCAAGGAAACTGATTGGACAAAAATAGATAGAACAACACAGGAAAGGGACGAAACAGTGCACTCCTTCTATGAGAGGTTATTGCAGGTATTTAAAACATACAGTGGTATTGACAACATCGACCTGAAGGATATGACACACTTTATTTACAGGTTTGTAAATGGTTTAAGACCTGAAATTTGTCAGTGGATAAAAGACAATAAAATCTGTTGGCATACTAAGAAAATGGATGAGGTCCTGCGGTACGCTAAGTACTGCGAGGACGAGATGGCAGAAAAGAAAAAGGCCCTTAAGGAGAAGGTTATGTGGGCTCAGGTGAAGCTCGCAGAACAGCAGGAAAAACAATTGAGTAACATGGTTAAAAATGCTGAGAACAAAAGTCCTGGGGAAGGGGGTGGAGGAAAGCCCCGGCCCAAATTTAGCAGGGAAGAGGCTATGAAAAAATTTCCCTGCCATCAGTGCGGCGAAATTGGACACTGGCGAAATGAGTGTCCCCAATTAGTCGATGTTAATGAGACAACTCCTGATTTAATTCCACAGACGCAGAAAGAAAGACCAAGAAAGACTCAAACGCAGGTAAAAACAGTTCAGGTGCCTCGAGCACCCAAACAGGTATACAGGGGAAGACAGGCAGAAAATGAAGAGATAGAGGTTTGGGAAAGCGGGGAGAACAGAAATACAGCAACTTCGCAGTATCTGCTGAATGATACCTTCCTTTGTAATGATCAGGACTGACGGGGCCTGAGAGGGGAGGACGAGGAGTGCGTACTTGGCGCTTCCTTGCCGGTAGACCAGTCTGGACCATATATTGAAGGAAAGGTTGACGGAAATGATGTCACCTTTCTGTTGGACACTGGCGCTACCCGTTCTACTGTAAGAACAGTAGACGTTCCAAACCTGCCCCTCTCGGGAGAAAACATCCAAGTAGTAGGTGTATCTAATCAATTGATTAGTACTCCTGTTACCGAACCAATGGAGATTTCAATTGGAAATTTTAAACAGATGCATAGATTTGTAGTCTGTGACACCAGTCCAGTAAATTTACTGGGACGTGATTTGCTGTGTAAAATGAACTGTACCATCTTTTGCACACCAAAGGGTGTCGAAATACAGACCCCAGATGAAGACGGCATTTATAAATTATTGTTGCTTAGACCTGACTCAGAACTTAAAAGATTGACCCTGCAGGACTTGCCCCAAGAACTACAGGAAGCAGTAAAACCAGAAGTGTGGGATTTCACTGGAAAAGATGTGGGTTTGATGAAAGATGTGGACCCCATACAAATAGCCATCAAAGACAATGCAGTATATCCTAACACTAGGCCCTACCGAATGAATGCTGAAGTGAAAGCAGGTGTCACTCTGGAGATACAAAAATTATTGGAAGGAAACATCATACAAGAAGTGATGAGCAGCCCATGCAACTCACCGATTATGGGCATCAAAAAGCCTAGTGGCAAGTATAGGGTAGTGCAGGACCTGAGAAAGGTTAACAAGATTGTAGTTCCTTGCTGCCCTATTGTCCCGAACCCTGCAGTAATTCTGTACCAGATTCCTTGGGATGCTGAGTGGTTCACTGTGATTGATTTGTGTCATGCATTCTTTTCGATACCCCTGCACCCCGACAGCAAATTTCTTTTCTCATTTGCCTTCGAGGGTCACGTGTATTGTTGGAACCGGGTCCCTCAAGGGTATACAGAGAGCCCCTCTATCTTTAATCAGATCTTGAAGAAATGTCTAGAGACTTTGACATTACCTGGGAACTCTGTATTAATGCAGTACATAGACGACCTTCTATTGGCGTCTAAAAGTCACAGGGACTGTGTAGTTGACACCATTGCTCTCCTAAATCACCTGTGTGAGAAAGGGCATAAAGTGTCCCCTGACAAACTACAGTTCTGTGCGAAATCAGTGAAATATCTGGGACACCAGATAGAAAAGGGTGTCAGAAAAGTCACTTCAGAAAGAGTGAGAATAATTCAAAAGATGCAGTTGCCCCGTACTCAAAAGGAAGTCAGAATGTTCCTGGGTGTTTTAGGGTACTGCAGGCAGTGGATTCTGGGATTTGCAGCCTTAGCCAGGCCCTTGATAAAAATGACCACGAGAGGAATGCCAGATGTTGTACAGTGGGATGATGAAAGTCTAATGGCTTTCACAAGACTGAAAAACTGTCTGTGTACAGCTCCTGCATTGGGAATACCAGATTATTCAAAAGAGTTTGCCCTTTTCTGTGACACTCGCGATAATTGCGCATTGTCAGTCCTGACTCAAGAACATGGCACAACCAGGAGGCCTGTGGCCTATTTCTCTGCCACACTGGACCCAGTAGCTGCTGGGTTACCAGGTTGTCTAAAAGCAGTAGCTGCTACCTGTGCAAGTTTAGAACAGAGTGAGTCCATTGTCATGGGACATCCTGTGACTGTTTATGTTTCACATGGAGTGGTAATTCTATTGACCAGAACTAAAACACAGTATCTCACCCCTAGTCGGCTGACTAAATACGAGAGGATTCTTGTGGGCGCAGCAAATGTAAACATTGTTAGGTGCGGTATTCTGAACCCTGCCACCTTACTTCCTGACCCCTCAGAAATGGAAGGTAGGGATGATGATGAACATGATTGTATTGATCTGACAGAGTTCAGTACCAAGCCACGCCCAGACATAAAAGAAGTACCATTGCCGGAGCATGATAAAGAACTATTTGTGGATGGTTCCTGTCTAAGACATGAATTAGGAGGCTTGAGTGCTGCTTATGCAGTAGTGTCTTTCGAAAAGATTGAACAAGCAGGTTATCTATATAACATCAAGTCTGCACAAGTAGCCGAATTGATAGCCATGATAATGGCTTGCAAAATTGGGAAGGACTTACGCATAACAGTGTATACTGACAGTCAGTACTGTTATGGCGTTGTGCATGACTTTGGCCAATTATGGATGCAGAGGGAATTCATGACTTCCTCAGGTACTCCCATTCGGAATGCAAAGGTTGTTCATGACCTTTTAGAGGCCATCCAGTTGCCCAAAGAACTGGCAGTGGTAAAATGTGCTGCTCATCAAAGGAGCATGGACAGAGTATCACTGGGAAACGATTATGCTGATCGAGTGGCTCAATGGTGTGCCAAAGATCGATATATTATAAATCCAAAACGAGGGGGGCCAGGAACCAGCTGCCAGCTTCAGGTGTTTGAGGAAGTGCCTACATGGGATGAGGTGAGAGAGTGGCAGGAGTCGGCTCCTTGGCAAGAAAGAGAGAAATGGAAAGAGGATGGATGTAGACCGAGACGTGTGGATGGTGTCATCATAGGTCCAACTGGTATGCCTGTGTTACCCCGACACTTGCTTGGCACAATGGCAAGATTAATACATGAAGGATCACACATTGGTAGGGATGCCATGATTCTGGTATTTCAACAGACTTGGTACAGCAAGAAATTCAGGAAGGTAGCAGAGTCCCTCTGCCAGAGGTGCCTGTCATGTCAACAGATGAACCCAGGCAAGAGGACCATGGTTGAACTGAGCAAGATTGGGAGGTCAGGGGGCCCCTTTATAAAAATACAGGTTGATTTCATCACCATGCCCCGTTGTGAAGGGAAACGATATGTCCTTGTCATTGTTTGTGTATTTTCAAAATGGGTAGAAGCTTACCCTACTCCCAAGAGTGACGCACTGACAGTAGCAAAGTGTTTACTAAAAGAGCTGATACCTAGGTTCGGAATACCATACATTATTGAATCAGACCAAGGTGGACATTTCCACAATGAAATAATGGCTGAACTGTGTAAGGCCTTTGGGATAAGGCAGAAACTTCATTGTGCATACCATCCAGAGGCTTCTGGAATAGTGGAACAAGTAAATGGAACTATCAAAAACAGACTAGCAAAGCTGACAGATGCTACTGGCATGAACTGGGTGAAGGCCCTGCCCCTGGTCCTGATGGGACTAAGAAGTGTTCCAGACCGCAAGACAGGCCTAAGTCCCCATGAAATCATTATGGGAAGAGTGATGAGACAAGCATGGGTGCCAGGAAGCAAACTGTTGAGTATTACTGATGATTTGGTGCTTGAATACTGCAGAAGATTGGGTGACCAAGTGCGTTCTATCTCTCGCCAGATTGGAGACGACGGCATCCTTAATCCAACGACTCCTCTCCACAACTTGGTTCCAGGAGACTGGGTCAAAATAAAGAAGCACACTCGATCAAGCTGTCTGGCACCCAGGTGGGGAAAGAAGCGCCAAGTAATCCTGGTGACAACCACTGCAGTGAAAGTCGCAGGTGTTCCCCAGTGGATCCACGCCGGACACACCCAGAAGGTATTGCCAGACAAAGGATTTGAAGAACCAGGGCAACCAGCAGAGGACCCTGAAGAAGCCAGACCAGTAGCAACTGACAACGAGCAGCCCAGCACCAGTCAGGTTGCAGGAACAGCAGACGTTGGCCCAGGAGTAGTTGACTGCGAACTGCCAAGAAACCAGCCTGCTGAAGAAGTCCAGGAA
The DNA here is from genome assembly GCF_964261635.1 of Lissotriton helveticus. Taxonomy (NCBI): domain Eukaryota; kingdom Metazoa; phylum Chordata; class Amphibia; order Caudata; family Salamandridae; genus Lissotriton; species Lissotriton helveticus. The sequence continues at coordinate 430,164,580 of NC_136063.1, forward strand.
ACTGAGCCAGGAGTAGCTGAAGACGAGCTGCCAAGCATATGGCCAGAAGAATGGATACCGATGATTGATCTGACCGAAGATCCTATCAGAACAAGAGAACGACTTAGTGAAGGTAGAGAGTGGACTAGTCAGGAAAAGCAAGGCACAGGCGAAGAACCTCAGCCACTTGAGATCCAAATCAAAACTGAGGAAGGAGAAGGTCAGACAGGGACAGAGCACGTGATTGATACAGATCCAGTGAATAAGACTGAACAAGTACCCGATACTGAACAGGTACCTGAGACTGAACAAATACCTGATATTGAACAAGTGCCGGATACAGAGCAAGTGTTCGATACTCCTCCATTAACTCCTGATGTGGATAAGGGACAGACGAGACATAGAGTAATAGTTCGAGCAGAAGAAAATCAAGAGATCGAAGTGCTTGAACAGGATCAGATAGAGTTAGAAAAACGGGTTCAGGAAACAGAAACAGAAACAGAGACAATTGAAAGCCAAAAACAAAATATTCCTGAACAAGGCCAGATTAGCAACCAGGCAGAAGAATTTGATGCTAGCCCTGGAACTAGTCAGATAAGGGAAGTAGGAGAAGAAAGTGGAGAAGAATTACCACAAGATAAAGAGAACAAGAGAAGAAGAAAAGAAAGTGAAGTCCAAGTACCAACTAAGAGAATAAAGAAAAGAAACAACCTTGAGCCTAGGTTTGTAAAAAGACTAAGACTAAGAATAAAGACAGTGGAAGAAAAACGTGCAGAAGCAAGAAGAAGTGCTCGAATAGCAGAGCAGGAAGAAGACTCTTCCAAAAGAAGGAGTGAGCGAATAAAAAGACAAAACAAAAAGTACAAGTCTCCTGAATGGACACTGGTTTTGGAGGAGCTTGAAGATCTTGATATAACTGACGTGAGTGACGGAGAACCTGTCCCAGAGTACTCAGCTGAAGAGGAAGACGAGCCACCGTGAATTTGCACAAAGTAAGCTAATTGTGTAAAGCAACAAAGAGGGGTTCAAGAGACTCCTTCTGAGCTAAAATGTCTGATTCAACAGTGAATGGTAGACCTAGTTGCAGCCGTTTTAAGACGTGTTGCAAGGTGTGTATATGTAGTATAGTAGTACTGATAGTTATCTGGATAGGATTAACAATTTTCATTCCCTTTGCTGTAAGTAAAGATACTAACATTGTCCCTACTGAAGTTGTAAATACTGACAGTGAAGAGCTGACAACACAGAGTGTAGAAAGACATGAGAGAGCATTGAGACAAACTAAACGAGACTTAGAAGCATCAGATGAGAAAGGACTACATTATCATGGCATGAAGAACAGGACACATTTAAATGTTTTCGCAAACTTGTTAATACACTATGTAGAGACTATGGAAATTGAGGATTGCTATGTCTGCATGAAGCTACCTACTTCGGTGGCTGAAGGCGTGACATACCATCATCTGCCATTAACTTATGGAATTTCCTGTAGCATTTTAGCTAGTTTATTTTACAAAAGGGGACCGTTACAGTATTATTACTCTAACAATGACGTGATCTTTTCTGAACTACCTATACGTGGGAACTTGAATCCTGTACATACCAAAACTGACACCATAAGATATATGGGAGACTACTTTCTGACTATAGGGAACATTGACATAGCAGACGCACACAGAGATAACTTGACTTGTTCTTTGCGTGAGCAGGAAAAGATGTTCCTGAACATGGCAGAGAAAAGGAGAATTAAAATTCAGAAGAAGGCTAATGACGAAAGTCAGAAAAAGCCAAAATGGGCAGAAAACATGGAAGGCACCTCATCTGGTGGAGCGGGTCCTGCTCTGTTGCTGGATTTTGAAAAGAAAGGCAAGCTATGTCTTCACCGCGAGAAGACTAGCTATTATAATAATGTTTTCATTGGTTCCAGTGAATGCGAACATAATTACAAGGTAATTGGAGGTTGGGGTTTCAAAAATGGGTCAGAGCCTGTGTTTCCTGGAATTTATTATATTTGTGGGAACAAGGCTTATTTCAAATTGCCGGATCACTGGTATGGAAGCTGCTACTTTGGCATTGTCTTCCCGAAAATATACCATGTGAATGGGAAAGCTGGAAGCAATGAAGATACTAATGGCTTAGTGCGTAGTAAAAGAGAAAGTATAGGTGAAATTATGGGTAGTATTTTCAGTGCACTGATACCTGGAGTGGGAGTGGTTCTGAACACTCACAGAATTTGCAAATTGTCTACTATAGTAGATGTGCTGTCTACTGAAACAGCTCATGGATTCCTGCTGGTCAATACTGAAATGGTTGCGATCAGATCAATGGTTTTACAAAATCGACTTGCTCTTGACACCTTATTAGCGAAAGAGGGCGGAGTCTGCCGGATGTTGAAGGCGCAACATTGTTGCACTTATATTCCGGACAAAAGTGTACAGATCAAAAGATATGTGCGAAACATTACTAATTTGGCAAAGGAACTCAAACCACTCGAGGTTGATAGTGCCTGGAAGAGACTGGTAGATGGTCTCTCAAATGTAGGTCATTGGCTTGCTGGCATAGGTAAAAGCTTATTAATCAAAATTCTGATGCCTATTGGTATTATAGGTCTTATTATACTTTCCATTTTCTTATGCTGTAAATACCGCAAGCGCACCAGAAAGCACGAGGTTAATGCAAGAGGGGTGAAACGAAGTGTGGATGAGATTGAATTAGAGGAAGTGAATGATCAGATATACAAAAAGGTGAAGACTTCTCACCCTGCTAAAACTGAAAGAGAAAAGCTAGAACGGTTGCTGGAAGAAATAGAACTTTATAAAGTGTGAAAGAAAGTTGGCATCTGGTTCCATTATAATTTGTGATGATAGTAGATATCATCAAAGAGGGGATTGATGAAGCAAAGCTTCGCATATTTTGCGGCTTGCCGAAATCAAGAACCTCATTTATGTGTAATAAGGTAACCCGTGTATGTTTTACTAACGTTTATATTAAGTTTGAGTAAAGTTTGAGACGCTTGCCTATGTGTATTTCTAATGAAATTAATCCATGTCCTCTAAAAAATGGCCGCCGCTTGTATTTTAGTTACTGCGCATGCGTCAGCCACACTCACGTGTCCTGACGCGTCTGCAGAAGTGGAGGGAAAGTTATGCGCATGCGTAATTCATAGCTGTGCTTATCATGTGGTACTGCTCGTGCCACTGCTCTTGTATTTCGTCTAAATGTAGCTAACATTTAAATTGCATAAGTTTATTTCTTGATGATGAGTTAAAAGTACAAACCCTGCGATGTGTTTTCATAATGACATTATTATGTATTAATTTGTTTTCGCTTACTTTTCATGTACCGCGGGCAATGGGGGTCTGAGTGAGAGGAGAGCCATATTGGAGGTCCCTTCTGCGCCTGTGCGACATTCGGCAGCACGAGGGACCTTGGCTGATGGAACATAGCCAGCTGGCAGTGATGGGCGAGATGCTCCTGAGAAAGTCACCTCTGCCCTGCGAGAACAGCGAATGTGGCTTCTTATATGTTACATTGTATAGATGTGCTACTGTTAGCTCATGGGAACCCAAACATGCTAGGCGGTCCCAAAATATGTAAATGAAGGCTTAAAATCGCACATTGTGATTGGTGTGTTACCCAAATCCTACCTTAGGACCAATCGAAATTGAGGGATTCTGACACTTTGCAACATTGGGGGGTGGTACACTGTCCCAAAACTGTATATCTACCCTGGGTTCACCTAGTGAACCGTCCGACTTGTCTGGTTTAGCTGACCTGTCACTGACCCAACGCACTCAATAGGTGACTGAAAATACAGAGAGCTGCGGAGCACTCTGTCCGAATTTGACCATAGACTAAGGTTTTACTGAACCTTAAAGTGCTGGCAAGGCACTTAGCTGGGAGTTCGCTGACCCAATCGGGGTCTTGATCGATATCTGCAGAGCGGGTGGAGCGCAGGCGTTGCTTCCTAACTGTGGGTTCCGGTCCTGTCCTGAAGAGGGTCCTGTCCTGAGGGTTTGCTGTCCTGTCCTGAGGTCCTGTCCTGATTCTTATTCCGAGGGTATCCTGTCCTGTCCTGGGTGTCCATTCTGCACCTGCTGTCCTTTGAGGGTATCCTTCCTTGAGGGTTTCCTGTCTTTAACTGACCCGTGGCCAGGGTTTGGTTTCCACACCTTTCTAGGTAAATACTGCTCCGAAATCTCTTGAAATTCTTGCACCTTCTGAATTTCTAACTTTTGCTTCAATAAAGTTCAACATTGCAAATGTGATATTTTCCATGCCTTTCCGCAACTATTGAAAGTCATTTAAAATTTTGCAAAGTTATTTCTATGTCTTCTCATTTGTTAGAAATTATATTTTGCATAGCAGTGTGTCATTTCCTGATATGGTCTAGAACTTCGTTGCCTAGGTTGTTCAAAGGCCCTTTCACCTTAAGTGAAGCGTGTTATTCATTATAAGTTCTTCTATAATCACCCACACTTAGTCTATCACTGTTTTAGATAATACTGACTTGCATAAGTATCTTTTCTCGTTACATTTTATTAGTACTTTGATGATTACTCTGCCATTATTTCTTTATGCATATGTGATTTACATTATCTTGGTTATTGATTTCCTTATTTTACTGTATCTCATGCAAGAAAATACTGAACTTTAGATAAACATTTCAAAACTTCCAGTTGTCCGTGGTCATTTACACAGTATTTTGAATGTTATTGGTTGGGTTTGTATTTTGTTGCCTTTCCTTTACAGCTAGCTCCCTGATTCATTGTGGTCATTAGGCACCTGCATCGGTGGATGGTAAGTCGGGTGCACTGAGAATTGGTAGCAGGGAACACACACACACCAAATTGGTAGAGCTCGTGAAGTCACCTGATCGATGTATATGGTGATTTGAAAAGTATATGGGCCCTGAAGCCGGAAACGGCGAAAACTATTGGTCGGGTGGCCTCGCGCGCTCTATCAGTAGGAGTTTGCAGGTTTATTACAGCATAAAGGACAGGAACAGGACAACCTGCACAGGAATAGGATGGCAGGGCCCGGCAGCTGCCGGGACAGGATCTGGGATGAGCGCGCTAACATTTAATAACAATACACGATCATATATACTAAAACAGTTGCATTACAGTACATAGGATAGGCGGAGCAGTGGGTGTGGTCAATAGCAGTCGCGAAAGATAAGGGTGAAAGTAGGTGTAACAGAGGCGTGTACATAGACATGTGATGCAAACGTAACAGAATATGTCATGAATGGGGCGGAAACATGGAGGGGGCTACCTAAGGAGCCGGGACCTCTAACCTAATGGTGCGCGCAAACTGGCAATGACGTGTTACTAGGAGAAGCTGGGGGCTATGAACTCTGTGCTAGGAGCAGAGACTGAAGTCTGGAGAGTCTGGAGAGTCAGGGCAACATGTACCTAAACAGTATCTAGTATCTGATGTTTAGAGAACATGTTGATAGAATCCAAAAGTTATCGGGGTAAAGGCTAACAGACTCTAAGAATGGTGCATGCATTATTCTACATGTAGTGCATGATGAAGAATATTAAATGACCATTAAATACAGTATTTCTCTAACGTGGAGACGTAAAGGCTAGACAATGACGGAAACTATTGATGCAGTTCAGTAGCTTTAGGAATGCAGAGAAGGAGGACTGAACTGATAACTGGAATCATAACATACTCTTGGCAGACTCAGAGGCAGAGCCAGGCTGAGCCGGGCACTGTGAGGCAGGAAGTAAGTGAAGGGTCGAGGATACAGGTGGGGGCTGTATCGCTCCTCAGCGAGGCTTCAGGAGACAGGAGACAGGAGCTGAATCTGGTGTCCAGGCCCTTTTGAGGCCTAGAAACGGGGACTTTACAATGGAATAACGTGCACACTGAGAAACGTGGCAGCGTAGCTTTACATAGGCCTGATATTCGTAGTATTCACGAGAACTGGAAATTGGCATACTAGAGGTGGACACAACTGTAATTGCGTCATTAATCGAACATAGGGAATACATAGGCATATTAATCATGCACACATAACATATGATGGAGGACTCGTAGGGACACAGAACATGGCAAAATTTACTTTTCCACATTCCCTCCTTGTCACTACGTTTCCATCAGGAAACATCAATATTCATGATACCATCTATCATTTCATACAGTATCATTTGCTCGTCTCGAATTTTCTGGGAACGGGTTTTAGAACGGGGCTTGGGACTAGGAATACAAGAGGTAGCACAAATGCCGCAAATCGCAGGGCCACATTGTATACAGAGGCAGCAGCTGAATATGATCGCTACTGCAATACCTAGAAAGGACAAGACTTTCCATCCCCAGGCGGAAATTATATTCCAGAACCAACCGGACCATGTCCAGGTGCCTGGGTCTTGGTGTAACAGATGGGCAATTTTATGGAGTCTGGTTATAGCTGAATAAACAGACGGCGCGTTATTTGGAATGAAAATGCAGCAACTAGATCCGATGACTCTACAGGCCCCGCCCCTATCGGCCAATATGACGTCAAGGACGAGACGATTCTGTAAAACGACAAATCTCATAGCAGATTGCTCTTCGGTTAAGTTACCTAGAGCAGAGGCAGTCTCATTAACTACTACTTCAAGGGTTCTGGTTAATCTACGGATTAGCTTACTATTCTGGATAGGTCCTATAAAGAAAAAGAAACCTCTATTGAAATCTGTATACTGTTCTAGAGCAGTTTCAGTATAATCGACAATTGGGGACTCGATCTCCCTTCTATGTCTAATGTGTACTAGATGTGTGTTTCTATGATAATCAGATGGGGCTAGGAAAACAGGTGGCAGTAGGAAGGCAATATAACAGGTTCCCTCCCAATCGAGGGGCAGACGAACATATGCGGTCTGACCACAAATAAAATAAGAATGACGTGAAGCTTTGAAAATAGATTTCCCACTGTCACTATATTTGACAATAGTAGTACAATCGCTATGTCCTACATGTACGGAACCATTATTTCTAACACATAATTCGCCTTTGACTGATAGTACTGAAATAGCAGGTAAGTCTGGAGTGGAATCAGACTGAACATTCAGGACCATGAAATTCGAAGAATAATTACCTAAATTGTAAACTTCATTTTCTAGATCTAACCCTGTTCTGTGGGGAAGACCTTGCTTGTCTGGGAAACATGTACTGTTAAGAAAAGACATATCTGTTGAGGATGACGTTAACGTGGACCATGCTCCACACGAACCATTATGTGAAAATGGATAAGGAAAGAGTGGCAGAACTCCCTTCGGTGTCTGGAAAGGGGGGAGTCGACCACACACCCAACAATTAGTGGCATTGCTGGTCTGGTGTGAATAATGTAACATGCGGATGAAAGAATTATTACGCATAGCGAGGCGGTAAGAGAGTTCATGAGGAGGTAGATCACTAAACGTGTGCTCTACTGTAGCATTGGAAGACTTATTTACATGAGAAACTGGAAAATACAGGTAAAATGCATAACTGGTGCAGGAAATCATAATACTGAGAAATAATATGAAACATAAGAAAACGATACATCGGATTGAGTTTTGACTAACTCTCTCACTATGGGGGTCTATTTTATACATGTCAGAAACCGGTCTAACCGTTTCACCTAGGGGAGGACTTAGACAATCAAACTGGCTGACTTATTTTACTAGACCTTAACTTGAGTTTATACTCCTGTTGCGGAGTTTTCTCTAACAGGGAAGGGTTCGTAGCAATGTCTTTTGCGGGACAGTCCTTAAGAATAGTACTTTGGCAGTCCTTTGAATCCTGGGAAATGTTCTTTGAGATTGGCTTCAATCCATAAAATTTTTTAATATGCGAAAGATGCACCCAGCCTTTGCGTCCCTCCAACTTCACGGCTGTACGGGTGGCGAGGAGGACCTGTCGGGGCTCCTTCCAGCGAGGCTCCAGCGGACTTGAGCGATCGAAATTTCGCACTAGGACCATGCATCCTGGAACGATTTCATGCGGTGCCACCTCGGTATTGTCTGGAAATGCGGCGGCAACCTGTGAACGACAAGAGTTGAGGGCAGACATCAAGGAAGCTAGGTAATCTGTCAGCATATTACTTGAAACATCGGTAATACTTCGGGGTCTAGGTGTACCCCACATGTTAGGGGGGCGGCCGAATACGACCTCATACGGGGACAGACCTGATCTGGAATGTGCGACCATGCGCATATAAAATAGAGCGACTGGCAGAGCTACTAGCCAGTCCACACCTTTCTCTTGACAAACTTTTGCAATTCGAATTTTCAGGGTCTGATTATGTCTCTCTACGAGACCGGCTGCTTCAGGATGGCGTACACAATGGAACTTCCACTGGTACCTTAACAAAAGGGACACATGCTTCATGAGTTCAGATGAGAATGGCTGGCCGTTGTCAGAATATACGACTCTAGGGAGTCCGTAACGGGGGAAGAACTCACGAACCAACTGCTTGGCAGTGGTCGCGGCTGTGTAGTCTGGAACTGGATATGCTTCGGTCCACCTGGACAAAGCGCATACAACTACAAGGACATACTTGAAACCTCGACATCGCTCCATCTGAATATAATCCATCTGGAGGACTTCAAAAGGGTGGTCAGGGGGCTGGAATCCACCTTGTTCCACCGGGACACTTTTACCTGGATTAAACTGGCAACATATCATACAGGTACGGACTTTCTGCTTGGCTGCAGCTCGTAAATGCTTGTTGAACCAAATATTCTGGATACTGTCTAACATGGCTTTTTCTCCTAAATGTGCTGGACTATGTGTGGTATTAATGATGACTTGAACCATAGAGTCGGGGAGAAACCATGTGGCTCTACCCTTCGTTAACCATCCTTGATCTGTCTGTACCCCTCCTTGTTCGGACCATTTCTTGATTTCATCGGGAGTAGCATGTAACTGGATATCTATGACATCTTGAGTAGGGTCTTTAACTGTCATACATGTAGTCGGATCTGGAGTGGGTGTCTGTGTCGGATTAACTGAAATGTCTGGAGTCTGAGCTGTAAGCTTGGCTGTGCGATCTGCTAGATCATTACCTTGAGAAATAGTGTCAGTAACTTTCGTATGTGCTTTGCACTTCATGATAGCAATGGATGTCGGTAAATGTATTGCTTCTAACAGAGCTTGAATGAGGAGACCATGCTGAATCTTGGTTCCATGAGAAGTCATGAAACCTCTCTCCTGCCAGAGCACTCCAAAGTCGTGTACGACTCCAAATGCATAACGTGAATCTGTGTAAACATTAACTTTCAGGTTCTTGGCGTGAATGCAGGCTTGTGTCAGAGCAACTAGCTCTGCTGCTTGAGCAGACAGGGTGTCAATACGGTGTGTCTCTATAACGTCGGTGTCGGTCGTCACTGCATACGCGGCGACTAGTTCTCCTGTACTTGTTCTCATACATGAACCATCCACATAAAGTGTCAGGTCGGGGTCTGGTAATGGAATATCTGTCAGATCTTGTCTTGGCTTGGTCATGATGTTAACTACTTCCACACAGTCGTGTGTGGCAGGATTCGAAGTAACTGATGGTAACAATGTAGCAGGATTTAAAACGTTGCAGCGTCTGATTTCTATGTGTGGCTGGAACAGTGTCAATTCATAACCTGTTAAACGTGCAATTGTCAAGTGCTGAGTTTGTGTTCGGTTTAAAAGAACTTCCACGGAGTGTGGAACTTGTACTGTCAAGGAGTGTCCTAATACTATGGAATCACTTTGTCTGATAGCTAGTGCTGTGGCTGCAACTGACTTGAGGCACGCAGGCAGAGCCTGGGCTACAGGATCTAATGTGCTCGAAAAATAAGCACAGGGCTTGTATTGTCCTGCTTGATCTTGTGTGAGAACAGATAATGCTGTACCTTCGCGTTCAGTGACGAAAAGTGTAAAAGGCTTACTGTAGTTTGGTGTTGCTAGAACTGGAGCTTGACATAAGGCTTTCTTTAACTCATTGAAACTGAGTGTATGTTCAGATGTCCAAGGGAGGACAGTCGATACGGCTGCCTCCTGTGTCGTTAACTGTATCAGTGGCTTGGCTAGAAATGCATACTGAGGAATCCATTGTCTGCAATAAGAAGTAAGGCCGATAAAAGCACGTACCTCCTTCTGGGTCTTGGGCTGAGGAAGACTCGCTATTAACTGGATACGGTCTGGTGTCAACTGCCTACCCCTCTTGGACAGTAAGTGTCCTAAGTAGACCACTTGCTGGACACAGAATTGAAGCTTCGAAGGGGACACCTTGTGTCCCATCTCGGCTAGGAAATACAAGACTGTAAGGGATGCTCGCTCGCAAGCACGTTCAGAACGGGCTGTGATCAGGAGATCATCGACATACTGGAGCAGGGCAGTGTCAGTTGGCATGTGAATGTTGTCTAGTTGTCTCTTGAGTGCTTGACTATAAATACTAGGACTTTCTGTGAAACCTTGAGGAGCTCGTGTGAACATATAGCTCCTTCCATTTAAACAAAATCCGAAAAGAAACTGGCTGTCTGGATGAATGGGGACACTAAAAAACGCGTTCTTGAGGTCTATGACAGTAAAAAATGAGGCTTCGGAATCAATGGCTGTCAACAGGGAAGAGATATCTGGGACAACTGGGTACTGGGGAATAATACATTTATTAAGTTCTCGGAGATCAATCACTAAACGATATACTGGAGGTGCATTTGGATCAGTACGTTTCATGACTGGAATGATCGGAGAATTGCATACATTGGAGTCAGTTTCTACAACTACTCCTTGAGCCATGAGCTTGTCAATAATTTTGGATAAGGCTGCTACAGCCTCAGGTGGCAATCTGTACTGTCTGATTTGTGGTAGGACTACACCTGGCTTGAGAGTCACATGATGGGGTGTGATTTGCATAAAGCCAACATCAGTTGGACCTTGCGCCCATAGATGCTGCGGAACATTAGACAATCTTGGATCAAAATCTCGTAATACATAGTGACCCTTGAAGTCACGTAGGAACAATCGTATTCCTTCTGGGGAACAGCATATAACTGCACCTAATTCTTTCAGTGTTTTAATACCTAATAGATTTTCTGGACATGACTTAGTAAGTAACAGATCAGTGGTGCGGGACAATGGACCTACTTCTAGAGTAACTGGCTTTGATATTTCATTTACGATAGGTTTTCCTGAAAATCCAAGGGAAACATTTCTTGAGCCTGAGAGCGGAGCCCCTGGAACTTCGGCGTGACTGATGGTGGTCCTACTTGCCCCTGTATCAATCAGAAACTTTCTGTCTTTCCCTAATACTTGACTGTGAACATAGGGACCTTCTTGATCTACAGGTATCTCGATGAGAGGCAAGCCTACCTCCCTCTCTAGGCTGTTTCATGAATACGGTTGATACTCTGGATACTCAGACTGTGCATACTGGTACATCTGCTGTGTAACATGCTGTGTTGCAGCGATAGGCTGCGGTGCTGTAACTGTCTGTGGTGCATTCTGTGACTGAGGAGTCTGTGTAACTTGTTCTTGTCTCGGCGGACGTGGTCTTTCTTTAGTCTTACCAGTAGCTATATTGTGTTTCAGAACTGCACACTCGTTTATAAAATGACCTGGCTGTTTACAATAATTGCAGTTTCCTTTAACGGGAGCTGCAGGATGACTGGCTTGATTTGTACCCCTCTTCTGACTGTCTTGAGGAACAGATTGTGCAACTAGTACTTTCATTTTCGTGTCTTTCATACGTTTTCTCTCGTGATCTTGTTCTTCTCTGATTCTATTCTGGTGATATTGGAGCATCTGTAACATCTGGGACGGGGTATTAGCTTGCCAGGTACTTTCGACTTTCAAAACTCGGTTTTTAATTTGTGGGCTTGAATTCTCGACTAATTTAGTAACAAAAAGATGAGGGTATGACTCACTACTTGTCTTGAGGCCACTGTTGATGCTAAAACATTTCTCAAATCTAGAATAATAATCACTAATGTCTTCGTCTTGTTTCTGTTTACAGGCTGAGATTGCATCCCAGTCTTCTTTTCTAGTTGTCAATAACCTGGGCAAAACTTGTATTAACAGTTCAGGTAATTCTTTACATTTATCTCCAAGACCGGTACCTGGTACTCGTGCCTTGTCTTCAGCTTCTAGGACTGCCCAATCGATCTTTTTCTCTCCCACCTCCCATTCTTTTTCTTTGAGTTTCTCATATACCCCTGCGGGCAACAGGACTTTTAACATTTTAATAATATCTGGATACGTGTATTCTCCCATACGGAGCATGTCTTTTAATTCTCGGTGGAACCCTGCTGGATCTTTATCATGACAGGGAATTAACTTTTTCATCTCTAAGAGTTCCATCTTTGTAATCGGGGTGTAAACAAACACTCGTTGCATTTCACCACCGTCTGTCTTAACTGGATGCACTTCTCGTAACGGATTCTGTCTGTCTATGTAAAAGGGTTTACTTTCTGGGGGTGAGACATGAACAAAATGCGGGTTCAGAAACGTTCGGTATTTGTCGCGCTGTTCTAGAATGACACTAATCAAATCAGTACCTAAACCTTTCCATTTGTACTGGAGTAACTCGTTCAGGACATCGTGTAACGGACCTGGATCAGAATGTTGACCCTCATACAATGTAATGAGGTGCTGGATCATATACATACCCGCCAGTCGCTGCTCGGCTGGGGGCAATTTCAGAAACATTTGTGCCACTATTTCGTCTGGAAAAGTGGTAGAATCAGTAATCCATCGGACTGCTGATCGGACTAGTTCTTGTTCATGCATAGTACTTAACTCGCTATAACCGATTCGTGATTTCAGAATGTGATCGGTAGCTTGAAATACTTGTTCTAGAGAACCTTGTTCTGGTGCTGGATGATGAAAAACTGGCTTGTGTTCTAGACGTAAATGGCGATCTGGAAATCTAGATTTTCCTACATACGCTATTCTGTCGGGATTCTCGTCCTCTACCTCTTCTGTAGAAGAGTCATTTTCTTTCTCGCTTACTTGTGCTGCTTTGCGTTGTTCGTGTATCCTTATTATTTCCTTACGAATCTTCTTGTACATACTCTCTATACTACTGATGGTTCTGTGCTTACCCTCGGCTATATTATCACTCCACCTTGTCAGGACTTTCATTTCGGCTCCATCTTTGGTCGGATAATCTTGTTCCCTTATTAGACAATTAATCAGAAACTTTAATAGCATGAGCTGGACTTCAGCTTTTCTTTGGCACATGACATCACTAATACTTTCTGGATCATTCCCTGTACGGATGAAACGATATATTCTGTCTAGATCTTCTTTCATATCTGGTAGGGTGACTAGATACTCGGTCACCTTTCTTACGCGTAATGAATATAAAACCATACTATCCTCGCCTGGGACTGGATCATAGCCACATTCGGTAAGGGCTTTTCTTATTTCTGCAACAGACTGATATCTGGGCGTACGCTGTGACGCTTGTGCATGTAATTCGGCTAACGTTAAACGCTTGTGTGGCGGCGGGGTTCCTGGAGTACCTCCCCCTGCGGCCCCTAAACTAGAGTCGTCTACTGATGCTCTTCGTCCTGGCAGAGTGGGAAATGGAAATGCAGGCTGGACTTGTATGGCGGGCTGGACCGGGGGTACCGTAACAGGTACTCCGGTGTCTGGAGGAGCGGGAAGTGCCTGATTTACAGGGACTGGCGGAGCAGGAACAGGATTTGCATATTCTGGGACTGTGTCGTCCAAATAGGACGAAATGAAAATATCAGCTGCGGTCGGTTTGTGACGTAGCTTGGTCGGAACTAATGGTGGCGGGAAATTACTGGATGCCTCCGGGGTCGCTTTTGGCAAGCCCTCGGCAAGAAGAGGATACATACCCTTAATAAGAGCATGCCTCTGTCTGTCTGACTGTTCGGTTTTAACTCGTTCACCAATCTCGATTAATTCCCTTTCTTGGGCTCGTTCTAAGGATTCTCTACTTAATTCTGACTTTCTGATTTCTTTTTCGGTTCTTTTATGAGATTCTTTGCGCCATAACTCAATGGCATCTTTCTGTGACTGTCTGGCTTTCTTTTTCCATAATGCTTCTTCTACTCTCATGATGCACTCGGCATCCCATGTGCCTGATACAGGCCATCTATACTTTTCTTCTAACTGTTTGGTATACTCTACCCATAAATCTAGATACAATATGGCGCTTATGCCATGCTTCTGATACATGAAATGACCTGGACTGTCCCTAGGCGGGACAGGAACTGCTGCTTCTAGCAGACCTTTTCTGGTTTTTAACTGACGCAGTTTTGAAAAGAGCGGCATGACTGATCTATAACCTGGACACAACACAATACACAATAAACACGATAATTACTTCGCACTCATACCACGACATTAAAATACATGAATAACATTCAGAATAACAGTTCGAACAGAATACTACCTGGAATACGGAAAACAGAATACATGAATTCTCTCGAGAACAGAACTGACTAGAACAGAAACTAGATGCACTGCTGAAACAGTACGAAACTTACCGGTCTCATACAGAGACACGTCAGGACCCGCATCCACCGAAGTGGACACTTCGTTTGTGGGTCTGTGTACCACCAACCCACGGACCAGAGTCAATTAGATTGACCCTGTCTAGATACTACCCCAGCAACGGTACTCACCGGGCAGCACGAACGGAAAGCCTCGGACGGGACTGGACTGCTTCGACGCCGGACGGACGAACTTCGGACTTCTGTTACGGGTGGGCCTCCGGATACCTCGGACCTTGGACTCTCGGCTTGGGCTCTGGTCGGGACTCGCCGCGTTCCTCCACCGCCTCGTCTGGATGCTGGACCGCCACCTCCGTCTCCTCCGTGGGCCTGAGGGATACTTGAAGCAGAAATATCTGCACGTGCACGGTATGGTTCCGTCACGGCTGCAGAGGGTCAGGGGGCCGGCGTGGCTTCACCGGCGCGTGGGGAAAGGGCAAGTCCCTGTTCGGGCGCTATTATGTGGTATATAAATAAATAATACCGGATCTAGGTTTGTCTGGATAAATGAATAACAGATAGCTCAATAAATAAGAGTCAAGATTCGAGGTAGTAGGAGTTTGCAGGTTTATTACAGCATAAAGGACAGGAACAGGACAACCTGCACAGGAATAGGATGGCAGGGCCCGGCAGCTGCCGGGACAGGATCTGGGATGAGCGCGCTAACATTTAATAACAATACACGATCATATATACTAAAACAGTTGCATTACAGTACATAGGATAGGCGGAGCAGTGGGTGTGGTCAATAGCAGTCGCGAAAGATAAGGGTGAAAGTAGGTGTAACAGAGGCGTGTACATAGACATGTGATGCAAACGTAACAGAATATGTCATGAATGGGGCGGAAACATGGAGGGGGCTACCTAAGGAGCCGGGACCTCTAACCTAATGGTGCGCGCAAACTGGCAATGACGTGTTACTAGGAGAAGCTGGGGGCTATGAACTCTGTGCTAGGAGCAGAGACTGAAGTCTGGAGAGTCTGGAGAGTCAGGGCAACATGTACCTAAACAGTATCTAGTATCTGATGTTTAGAGAACATGTTGATAGAATCCAAAAGTTATCGGGGTAAAGGCTAACAGACTCTAAGAATGGTGCATGCATTATTCTACATGTAGTGCATGATGAAGAATATTAAATGACCATTAAATACAGTATTTCTCTAACGTGGAGACGTAAAGGCTAGACAATGACGGAAACTATTGATGCAGTTCAGTAGCTTTAGGAATGCAGAGAAGGAGGACTGAACTGATAACTGGAATCATAACATACTCTTGGCAGACTCAGAGGCAGAGCCAGGCTGAGCCGGGCACTGTGAGGCAGGAAGTAAGTGAAGGGTCGAGGATACAGGTGGGGGCTGTATCGCTCCTCAGCGAGGCTTCAGGAGACAGGAGACAGGAGCTGAATCTGGTGTCCAGGCCCTTTTGAGGCCTAGAAACGGGGACTTTACAATGGAATAACGTGCACACTGAGAAACGTGGCAGCGTAGCTTTACATAGGCCTGATATTCGTAGTATTCACGAGAACTGGAAATTGGCATACTAGAGGTGGACACAACTGTAATTGCGTCATTAATCGAACATAGGGAATACATAGGCATATTAATCATGCACACATAACATATGATGGAGGACTCGTAGGGACACAGAACATGGCAAAATTTACTTTTCCACACCATGTTTTCTCGTCCTCCATTCTGCTTCTCCCTCTTCCACTCTCCTTCCTCCTCTGCTTCTCCCTCTTCCTCTCATTCTCCTTCCTACACTTTCTTTCACTCTATGCCCCGCTCTAATCCCAGATCCTTTTATGAGTTTCATCTCCTGCCTCCTCCGTCTTGTCTTTAACTGTCACAGTTCCCTCTGGATGCCAGCAAAGCGTGGGTGTAAATGCCAGGCCGGGTATGATGCCCCTGCCCTCCCGTTCTCCGGACAGATCTGGATCCTTAATTGTACCCAAATTAATCTATACCGGAAAGGGTGCGGTTTCTACAAGGAGCCCGAAAATCTCTCTAAATTTTTTCATCTTACTGGTTACGCTGTTAGACAAGTATTGCAAGGACTCTGGAGAAGGGAACGCTATTTCCGTTGTGCCTTCACTACCTCTTCATTATTTTTATGCTGCCATTAGCCGGTGAATAATTTCGCAGATATCACGAGCCAAGAACAGGCGCGCAACGCCCATTGGAATTAAAGGGCTTCTCTCGATCCCCCACCCCACCCCCCACCCCCACCCCTCCTGCGTCTCAGGGTGGCAGCCCGGGATGAGACAGCTTCAGCTTCGCAGACACACAGCCCCCTTCGAGTACTTCACAGTCCTTTTGCATGTTAATCAGGCGTTGATGGTTTTCACCCCTTCTTAGGGCCCCTGCAGCTCCACTCTGCCTCTCCGCCGTGGGAAACAATGAAAGGTGACATTTTATGGTGGAGAGCGCGCCCCCCCTGAGATGGCGTCGCGCCCCCCCAGTGGGGCGCGCCCCACAGTTTGAATAACTCTGCTGTAGAAGTTTCGGAGTGGCTTTCGCCTGTGGTGGTCACAAAAAAAAAGGATGGAAAACTGCGTTTTTGTGTGGACCTTAGGTCCCTTAACCAGAATATTGTGGTAGATAAGTTCCCGCTCCCTAACATTTCTGAGATGGTACTGTTAATGGACAAGGCGAAATTCTTTAGTAAGCTGGGCCTTCGCTCAGCATACCACCAAGTGGTTCTTCATCCTAAATCCAGGGAACTTACTGCATTTGTCACTGTTGAGGGAGTATTCCAATTTAAGAGATTACCCTTTGGGTTGGCTTCCGCAGCCAGTGTGTTTCAGCGCATGATGCATTCCTTGTTTGGAAGTTTAAAACAAGTCCATTATTTTCAGGATGATGTTTTGGTGACAGGGATTAGTGAATCTGAACACAACGATAATCTAGCCAAGGTATTGCATATCTTTTCTGATGCGGGCCTCACCCTTAGAAAAGATAAATGCCAGTTCATGTTAACAGAAATAGATTATCTAGGATACACTATATCACATGCAGGTGTCAAACCCAAGGAAGACTTATTAAAAGCCATCAGGTGTGCTCCCCTTCCCTCAAACAAAGAACAATTGAAATCATTTCTGGGGCTAGTGGAATATTATTCCAAGTTTGTCCACAATTTTTCTCACAAGACTGAAGCATTGAGACTACTTCTCAAGAAAGGTGTACAATTTGACTGGGGTCCACTACAATCTGAGTTGTTTGAAACAATCAAGTTAGAAATTGTCAATGCAGGTATTCTTTCCACATTTGAACCGGGCAGAGATACATTTGTAACTGTCGATGCAAGTGCTTATGGCATTGGTGCTATTCTCTCTCAGAGGAAAAGTGACACAGAGAAAACAGTAGCTTTCGCTTCACGCACCCTAACGGTTTCAGAACGCAATTATGCGGTCATAGAACGTTAGGCGTTAGCTGCTGTTTGGGGTGTGTCGCACTTTCGTACGTATGTATGGGGCTCACACTTTTCACTGAGAACAGATCACAAACCTCTCCTCAAAATACTTTCACCCGGGGGTGCCAGCAAAGGTTCTCCTCGTCTCATGAGGTTTGCTGCAAAGTTATAGGAGTATGATTTTTCATTACAGCACATCTCTGGTTGGAAGAACGTCCAAGCGGATTGCTTGTCCCGCCTCCCTGTTGATTGTGGGGAGTGCTATGACTTTGATGATGAGACTGTGTGTTTGGTTGATGATTTCAGCGATGCTTGCTCAAATAGTTTTAATTCTATCTCTAGAGAAGAGTGGCATCAAGCTGTTTTAGCTGATTCAGATTTTGCAGAACTGATCATCGCCATTCGCCTGGGGTGGAAACGTGAGGGTGACATTAAACCTTCTTTACGTAGTTTTGTACAGGTACAGGAGGAACTCAGTGTAGGTAGCTCTGATGATTTTGTTTTGCGAGGTGAAAGATTTATACCCCCCAATCCCCTAAAGAAGAGGTTGTTTACTCTAGCCCATGAAGGTCACCTCGGTCAGAGCATGACTAGTAAACGCCTCAAGACTAACTTTTGGTGGCCAGGTCTAGATGATGATGTAAGGCGTTGGGTTGAGAACTGCCTGATATGCAAAGAGAGTGAAAAGAGATTAAAGGTGCATTCGCGTCCCTTGGGGTCTATCTCCAGCTGTGAAGATCTACCTTGGAGCAAAGTGTCTTTAGACTTTATTGGTCCCATGGACTACTTACCTGCTGATTGTCGGTTTGCGACAGTTTTAGTGGATGTATGTTCACGATGGGTGTGCGTTGAGTTCATGAAAAACATAACCACTGATAGTGTGATTGGGTACCTTAGGTCTGTTTTTATGAAAGAAAGTTTTCCTTGTATATTGTTGACAGACAACGGTACACAATTGACATCCTCCTCCATGCAGATTTTCCTATCCAACCACGGCATTAGGCACATGCATACATCCTTATATAATCCACAGGGGAACGGCATTGTGGAGCGCATGAACAGACTAATCAAGGGTGTCATTCAATTGGCTGTACAAGGCCAACGAAATGTTCGTAGTGCTGTGGAAGAAGCTGTTTGGTCCTACAATACCACAGTTCATAGTGTGACTAATAGAGTTCCCTTTGAAAGCATGCGAGGTAGAATTCCCAAGACTAAGATGGTCCCTCAGTGGTTGTTAGAACTTAAGTCTCAAGGGTTTGAATGTCCTAGTGTTAATCCCATGAATGACAGATGTTGCTTCAAAGAGAAGGTTGGTAGAGTCGATGTTGGTGACTATATCAAAATAAAGTTAGGTAGGAAAGAGTCCGGGGCGAACAAGTTTTCAGACCCTTTTAAAGTCAAAGAGGTGCACAAGTGGCATGTTGTTCTTGAGAATGGCCAGAATTGGAACTTTAGAAGAATTGCTCTATTTGCGAAAGGGAGTGGTGGTGTTGCCAAGAACGCCTCTAGTTACAAAGTAACTGATGCTGAGTCTGATTCTGAGAGTGCTTCCTGTTCCAATAGTTCCGGAGTCACTGTCAATCCCAATACCATCCCTAGTGGGTCAGGGCGTGTTAATGAGCGAGTCAGTGTGCCTGCACAAGTAGATTTTCGCTCCTCAAGACAGCGTAGTACTCCCAGGAAGTATGATAACTTTGTATTATATTAATCATACCTCACATTTCTCTTTTCTCCTCCTGATTGTTCTTCTTGATTGATTTTACGCACGTTATACCACAGATTTATGATTTGGTAATGTATTATCCATTTACTACAAGTTTATGATTTTGTAATGTATTTATTGGTATTCTTTCTTGTTATTATTAGCCATTCTTGCATAGGTTATGTACACACTTCCCCAGTGTGTTTCCACCTTACAATGTACCCCTGTTCCAAGTAAGTTTACATGCTTCTTTTCCATGTCATTGCTTCATAACCATATGGTTTGTTCTTTGTTCATTAAGAAGAGAGGATATGTTGTACTCTAAGTTGCCCTGCCTCTGGCCGTGGAATGTGGAATGTGGAATCATGCATTACATGCAGTTGGTTCCAGATTCCCTTCATTCCGACTAGGCGGTTGCTGAGGCAGGAGGTTATGTACTTGGTCCCAAACTTGAATAAATCCTGCCTTCCTTCATTTACCTGGTCTCCGGTGTCCGATCCCTCTACAATACCTTCCATGTCAGAAAGCCCGACATGGAAAGCCTGTCAGAAACCAACATTGTAATACTGATGGCGGAAACACCATCCTCAGGGATTACAATGGGGCCTCCGACTGGCTGACGGGATCCTTGAGCCCATCGGAATCCAGCCGGAATTACTGGCTGGTTTCACTTTCGACCGCCGCCATTGTAATGCAGCGGTCGGAAGTTAAACCTTTGATGTGAGTCGGAAAGCCTCAGACCTGAGGTTTGAGGCTTTCTGACTCACATCGTAATAGAGTCCAGAGTGTCAGGCTCAATACGCAACAGTCACAGATCAACTTTCATGTCCAAAAGCTATTTAGTGCTGAAATTGACCTGCCTAAGCCCCTCTGCACCAGTCCCCTATTAATTGACTGAGGGGGAGTGTGTCTGGCTTGTATTGGCTTTTAAATCATATTAAATGACGACCTTGCAGTGCACTAGGATACAACAATCTTTGTTGGGGCTCTTAATGATTCCCTCACTTTCACCCTCCAACAGTGCCCCTCACCTCTCATACCAGTGTAGGGTGTTGGAGCACTTTACATCACACACACATACAGAAACAATGAATCGCACGTTTAAATCAGTGTATAGAAATTGTTACATAAGACAAAAGGGAATATAAGGTGTAGGATATACATGCTATCCATACTGGTAGGCATTTGTTAAGAGTGATAAGTCTGGAGAAGCACACATTAAGAATTTGAAAGTACTTTTATCCAACCAAACTCATTTTAGCAACATTAGGAGAAAGAAAGACTTAGGAAAACATAACTTTTGAACTGTTTGCATGTAGCTCTTTGATGATAGTTTATAGCTCACTGTGCGAGATTAGGGCTGTAAATTTTGAACTACAAGTAACAAAAGGCTCTCTGTGACAAACCAGTAACCCACTGAGCTATGCACATACAATACAGTTCTGTGATCTGCATTCTGCACATGCTTTGCAGGAGGCATATTGACTCTCTGCACTACTTCAGATGAGTCAAAACTGCCAATAGATAAAACTCTGATCTCTCTCAAGCAGGAACATTAATCACCAGAGATATCAATCTTGACACTTTATTGTTGCCTGAAAACTGCTGGATATAAAAGAAACTCTGTGGTGAGTGTGAGAAGTGAGGGATGTTGCTGGTCAGGCTTGCTGATTTTCTACTGGGGACGTTATTGCAGCACCGCTGCAAAACCATCTCCCCACCCCTCCTGCCTCCCACGGAAACGGGCGATGCCCTATACGGCCAACCCAGCCTTGATTGCCAGTGCAAATCCTTATCTTTTGCACAACAATCTGGGGCTTAATATCACGCAGAACACTCAAATTTAGCATGAGTGCCTCCTGATTATCGGCAGGTGACTGTTATTATACCTGGGGTTGTGCTATTTTATGCCCTTAACGCAAGACAGTGCTGAAGTTTTTTGTACAACACTCTGTTGCATGAAGGACAGTTCCGGTACAAAGAAATCTGATTAAAAACCGCGACTGATGGATGAAAAATAACAGTCAAGTCATAGGCAGTGGTCTAGAGTGGGAGAAAATAGGGACAAAATAGGATAGGAGAAAGGTGGTGAAATGCATGCGGAGAAGAACTCAGAAATAATAGAATCATGTTTTTTATGAGAGTCAGTGGGGAGGGAATGCATATATTCTACTTGTGACTCTGAGAATATGATGGAAATTCTAGAAGAACAAGGTGGTAAAGTGGTGATCCATCGCCTGAGGTGGATAAGTGAATTATAAGCAAATCACAGTACGAGCAGGAGTCCCACCACTACACCAATAACAACTGGTCCTTGCTTTTCCTCTGCAACAGGAAGTCTACTCAGTGATGTTCTTGACATGAATGACTAGGTGATGAAGTTGCAGCACCAGTGTCCTCTGTGGAATGAAATGCACTGATTGATTTATCACAATAACATACCTCTCAACCATGTCTCGTATGATGTCTCTCGTCCTCTTCAAATTCATCATTACCTTTCGGGTCTTGTACTGTGTAACTGACTGAAGCCTTGATGACAACAACAGGATTGTTAAATCGTACAGAAGCCACGATGGGGAGAGTTTGCATTGAACTTCCGTTACCAAGGACATAGCACACGGCGCCCAGATTTACTCTGCGTTGCATATGGAGTGTTCACTGGAACCCAGTAGCCACCAGACATGACCCTTTGTGATCCTCCAAGATGCACCAGAGGGACACTCTTCAGGGCCACCAACAGGGGACGGGTGGTTGGCCAGACATGGTCCAAGTGGCGCCTGGATGTTGGAAAGGCAGGAACTTCAGACAGTGAGGCAGCGGTCACACCTACAAGAGCTTGGGATTCGCCACTCCACCCCCAGTAAGAAGATGATCCCATTCAAGACTGAATGCTGATCACATGATTTTCTTCACCGTTAAGCACCATATCTGCTGTTGAGCATTAGCAGGAAGAACATGACCGAGTTTGTGATCAGGATTTGGACATGATAATTTGTCAATTATAATTGTTTACTAAGTATATTTAGACCAAAGCACATTCTTCATGACACTGTTGATGTTCTTTGCAAAGAATCGTGAATGATAGTTCATCTTTCATCCATCTCCTACACTCAAGAATTATATTTGAAATTCCTATCGTTCCTCCTGTTAGGATAAATCTATTATCTGATAAGCCTTGAAGAGAGCAGTGGGAATCCATTTTAGGATGTCCAAGGTTTTATTTATCCGCATATTATCACTCTGATTAAGCTCCTTCCACTCTAACCACTCTTTTCCTTCGTTGAATTAGTACATATTTAAAAAAATCAAAATGAGTAGTTCAGATGAATTCATGCAGAGTTGTCGCAAAATTTTCATTATCATAACATCATTTATTGAACAGGTTTCTGGAATCTAAGTAATTGAGCTGCACTGTTAATATACATACTTTGTTCATGTCTATAAAATATGTGTAAATGATATAACATTCACATCTCCAAGTGCAGTTGTTGGCATGCCTTATTATAGCTATAATTTGATGTTCACACCACTTTTCTTTAGAAACATTTCTCTTGGTACTTGAATAATTTCTCAACAGTGCAAAGTGAAATGGATGTATTAAAAACGACTGTTCTGCACTTATTTTAATAATCGCTGTTTGATTGTGTACATATCAGGTTTTTATTTTTCAGCTGATACAAATCAGGACTTGTCCTTGTATGCACCGGCTGTTATGCTGACAGGTTTTACGGTTCTTCACTGCACACCTGTTTCATTTCATGGACTATAAATTGCCTTGGCCCTCCGCTGGGCTGTGACTGGGAAGGCTCTCCTGGCAATGGTTGCAGCTTTGTGTCACAGAAGTAAGGCACGGGAAGGAATCCCTGCTGTCTAATTCAAATGCTAGAGATCCCATGAGTGATACTGAAAAAGCAAGGACAGCAACACTGACGAACAAAGTTACTTAGTCTTGGACGCAAAAAACATGGATCCCTTATCTGGCAACCCACAGTAACTGCATTTGAATCAGAGCCTCACAACCACACTAAGAGAATGGCACACTCAGGGAGGTGACTACAATTCATTCTTACATGACTTGAGCGCCAGACCCTCTATTTAAAAAAATAATATATATATATATATATATATATATATATACATATATATATATGTATATATATTGTTTAATATGGATAATCCGAGTGTAATTGATATTAAAAAATAATTTTACATCAATAGATAGTGATCAATGAGTTATGCATGACAAAACAATATTGATATCTAGAGGCATTCATGTGGAGCATCCATATATATTTTTTCTTTTTTAATTTTTTAATTAGAGAACTAAAGCTTCCCTAAATTACCCTCCCTAACCCACGCCCCCTGTCTCACCACCTTTCTGTCCTATATATATATATATTCACTGAAAAAACCATGGGTTATAGACCATATATAGTTAGGAATTAGCATTTACAAAACCTTGAAAATTCACTGAAAAAACCATGGGTTATAGACCATATATAGTTAGGAATTAGCATTTACAAAACCTTATTTTACTCACACAAAACTATTGAAATTCCATATATAGTTAGTTGCACTAACTATATATCGCGCACCCGCAATCCACTGCTGATGATGTCACATATTACATCATTCATGACATGGTCAGTGACATCACTGATGACATCACTGATGACATCTCAAATGACACCACTGATGACATCACTGATGACATCTCAAATGACATCACTGATAACATCTCAAATGACATCACTGATGACATCTCAAATGACATCACTGATGACATCACTGATGACATCATCCAGCGACTGTGTGTTTCTGTAAAGTTTAAATATGTTTTACATATTGAAGAATGAGTAGATGTAGAAGTGTCTGGATGAAGGATTTAGTAGGTGCGTGACTGACTGTATGAGTGAGTGATTAAATGTGTCTCACTGAATGCATGGGTTAGTGACTAAACTGTCTTAATTTGTGCATCATTATGTCTGTTGTTCTGTAAACTGCTGCATGTGTTGATCAGTAGCTATATGAGTAACTATATGGGTTATTGATTGATTGTCCAAGTATTTGTATGGGAGACTGAGTGTGTGTGTGGCTGGCTGGGAGATGTGTGACTCTGTGCAGATCAATGTGTTCTTGTATCAATGATTGTATAAGAGAGTAAGTATGTGTTAGTATATGTTTGAAAATGTAAGGTACTCTATGTTTAACTGTATAGATTAGAAAATGGAAGTGTGATTGATTCTTTACAGGACTGACTAGGTGTGTGAGTAACTCCATGGATGAGTGGCAGAGCGTGAGTGTCTGTATAGGTGTATGAGTGCATATGATAGTGTTGTAAAGATGAGTGATTGTATGTATGAATGATTGTATGGGTGAATGAGTGAATGTGTGTGTAGACGTAGGAATCAGTGAGTGCGTATGTAGTAACTAGTATTGGTGTGTCAATGGTTTAAAAAATTATATTCTGTATTTAACACTGGGTGTAACAGAGGTTATATTAAAGTGTGAGGAGATGCATTGTATTGTCACATGAATGATATCATCAGTGATGTGACCATTGATGTCAAATGAGATGTCATCAGTGATGTCATTTGAGATGTCATCAGTGATGTCATCAGTGATGTCATTTGAGATGTTATCAGTGATGTCATTTGAGATGTCATCAGTGATGTCATCAGTGATGTCATTTGAGATGTCATCAGTGATGTCATCAGTGATGTCACTGACCATGTCATGAATGATGTAATATGTGACATCATAAGCAGTGGATTGCGGGTGCGCGATATATAGTTAGTGCAACTAACTATATATGGAATTTCAATAGTTTTGTGTGAGTAAAATAAGGTTTTGTAAATGCTAATTCCTAACTATATATGGTCTATAACCCATGGTTTTTTCAGTGAATTTTCAAGGTTTTGTAAATGCTAATTCCTAACTATATATGGTCTATAACCTATGTTTTTTTCAGTGAATTTCAATGGTTTTTTATTAGCAAATATCAAAAGCTTTAAAATGTCAAGTACGTGGTAGGTAAAAACATTTTCGTGTTTATGCACGCTGATGTGCTTTGAACGCTGCCCCCCCCCCCCTCTTTTCTTTTAGGAGTATTCTCTCTTTGCAGATAGTGAAGGGTAGGTAACGCAGGCCTTTGCCCCCGTTGTAATCCGTCGTGCCTGCTTCCCTCTCCATTTGATTGATTGTTATCCAAGCATTTACTGTTTTGGAATTGCTTCTCTTTGGTTCATTCTCTATTTACAAACAAGCACAGAGTCGCAATACTCTGTTTAGTCTTTGCAGATAGTGAAAAATCGTTAGAAAAAACAAAAGGAATCAAGCAAAATCAGTAGGCCACTAATGGGATCTCTTTTTGACCTCGCTAAAATAGAAACATTAGGAACAACCCCTCATGAGAAATATGAAACTAGTGAGAGGAACCGAGCTCGACGCCATGATGGCTGCAAGACAGCTCGGCTCCGCCGCCCACCCCGCCCAAAATAACGACAAACCCTATGCAAATATTATAAATATATACAACACACCAGCAAAGTAACAGGGTAAAACGTTTTATTAAATAACTATTTACATGGCAGCCTGCTGCAACATCGATCCAAATACATGCCGCCGTTCCCGGGATTTCTCCCTGACTACTCTGCGGCCTACGAGATGGAGAGGCCGGGGCGTTGACTAGGCGGGGCCTCCGGCCGCAACCACAGCGCCAACGATCGCTGCTGACGGAGGGGAGCCTTGCCGGTGAGACCACTGATCTGAAGAACCGCTGCCTGCGGTGCCTCCCTGAGCCGCTTGACGGAGGCCCCCGAGGGGCGGTGTGGTGGCGCGGACTCGGAGGGGGCACTTGGCTCCTGCCCCCTCCCCAAGTCTTCTTGCCCTGGTGTGGCTTGAGATCGCCCCCGACATAGGCGGCCGGCTCCCGGGGTCCGGCGGAACTTTTTGCCTTTTGGTGACTCATCCATTCTGGACCTTGTCCCACAATCCGTTTGACCTGAACACACGTCCTGCGGTGCCCTGGTCCGACCATCACATATACCTGCGCCAGGAAACGGCGTGGGGTGCACTGGAAGGGAGAGGCGGCGCGAACGAGCCTCCCCCACCTCCCAGGTGGAGGTTTTACAGCTGCACCCCAGCGCTTCACTCGACGTAGGCGGCCGGCTCCCGGGGTCCGGCGCAACTTTTAGCCTTTTGGTGAGTCTTCCATTCTGGACCTTGTCCCACAATCCGTTTGACCTGAAGACATGTCCTGCGGTGCCCTGGTCCGACCATCACATATACCTGCGCCAGGAGATGGCGTGGGGTGCACTGGAAGGGAGAGGCGGCGCGAACGAGCCTCCCCCACCTCCCCGGGTGAAGGTTTCTCAGCTGCACCCCAGCGCTTCACTCGGCAGCTGAGTTACGCCCACTCTTGCGGCACAGTGCCTCTCTCGGCCAGCTGAGTTGCGCCTGCTCTTGCTATTACAGCGTCTCACCCGCCATCCGGCTGAATTGCACCCACTCTTGCGGTACAGTGACAGGCGGCTGCCACGGAGCTCACGAAATGGCGGTCGGCTCCACAGACTTGGGCCTGGCCTGCAAGGATGGCTCTGGGCAACCCTGGAACTCGGACGCTTGACTGCTAAGGCATGGGCCCCATTCCCAAAAGTGTCCCCTCAGCCTTGAAGATTCTTCAAGAGTCACCGGGGCCCCCGACTCCCGCAGACTTCCGGTGGGGAGCGACTGCCATGATTGCTCGCGGAACGGTCACGACGTAGCCACGGGGTGCTCTCATGCTGACGCCAGCTTCAGTCTGAAACATCCAGAAACACTGTAGTATCGCGTTGTCGCGTAATGCGTCATATGACGCGCCGCGTTAGCGCACCCGATGCGCGAAGCGAGGTGCGAAGCGCAGCTTCCCGGAAGCGATCCGGGGCGCGGCGCGGAGCGCGTAACGTAAGCATAACAGGTCATGTGACCTTGGTTCATTTCACTTTTGGTTTCCTAATGATGTAAGGCTAGGTCATGTGACCTAAAAATGACACTTTTCATTGGTTTAGAACTATTTTTTTGTCCCAAATGATGAAAACCCCTCCTTGTTTCCTCACTCTGACTTTCATCTTTGTGAGAGGAAGACCTACAGTGCCTCGCTCGGCCACCTGAGTTACGCCCGCTCTTGCGGCACAGTGCCTCGCTCGGCCAGCTGAGTTGCGCCCACTGTTGCGGCACAGTGCCTCGCTCGGCCAGCTGAGTTCCGCCCACTCTTGCGGCACAGTGCCTCGCTCGGCCAGCTGAGTTCCGCCCGCTCTTGCGGCACAGTGCCTCACTCGGCCAGCTGAGTTCCGCCCACTCTTGCGGCACAGTGCCTCGCTCGGCCAGCTGAGTTCCGCCCGCTCTTGCGGCACAGTGCCTCACTCGGCCGGTTGAGTTTCGCCTACTCTTGCGGCTACAGCGCCTCACCCGCCATCCAGCTGAGTTGCGCCCACTCTTGCGGCCTACGACATGGAGAGGCCGGGGCGTTGACTAGGCGGGGCCTCCGGCCGCAACCACAGCGCCAACGATCTCCGCTGACGGAGGGGAGCCTTGCCGGTGAGAGCCACTGATCTGAAGAACCGCTGCCTGCGGTGCCTCCCTGAACCGCTTGACGGAGGCCCCCGAGGGGCGGTGTGGTGGCGCGGACTGGGAGGGGGCGCTTGGCTCCTGCCCCCTCCCCAAGTCTTGTTGCCCTGGTGTGGCCTGAGATCGCCCCCGACATAGGCGGCCGGCTCCCGGGGTCCGGCGGAACTTTTTGCCTTTTGGTGACTCTTCATTCTGGACCTTGTCCCACAATCCGTTTGACCTGAAGACACGTCTTGCGGTGCCCTCGCAATGCGGCCTGGTCCCTGAATGTGTGCAGGGGGACGGTATTGATTGGATCAAGATGGCGGCTTCACACAAAGCTGACTCAAGTGTTGCTGCTGATGCTATGCAGACAAAAACTGGTTTTCAGTTTGTACATTCTTCAGGATTTTTCCATCCAAGGCTGGTTGAGAGTTTGTAGAACGATGGCTTCAGATTTTCAACATACTACTCTTCAACATTCTTCTCTCCCCAAGTCTTGTTGCCCTGGTGTGGCCTGAGATCGCCCCCGACATAGGTGGCCGGCTCCCGGGGTCCGGCGGAACTTTTTGCCTTTTGGTGACTCTTCATTCTGGACCTTGTCCCACAATCCGTTTGACCTGAAGACACGTCTTGCGGTGCCCTCGCAATGCGGCCTGGTCCCTGAATGTGTGCAGGGGGACGGTATTGATTGGATCAAGATGGCGGCTTCACACAAAGCTGACTCAAGTGTTGCTGCTGATGCTATGCAGACAAAAACTGGTTTTCAGTTTGTACATTCTTCAGGATTTTTCCATCCAAGGCTGGTTGAGAGTTTGTAGAACGATGGCTTCAGATTTTCAACATACTACTCTTCAACATTCTTCATAAATGTAACAATGTGAGACTCACTAGGAGAACGGCCGTTTATCTTTCCTTTCAAAATGCTGCCAACAATATTTTCTGAATGGAAGACACCATCTTGTAGCATAAAGGGCTGCGTAAAGGGTGGTATTGCCCAGAATATCTTGTTTTCTAGTGCTCGTAATGACGAAGCCAGAACTGCCGAAAGCGATTCTGGTCCTGCCGCTACTTATTGGAGACATTGAACTATACTCTGGACCTGCCTGGCCTCGACCAAAATGGCGCCAGTATGGGAGCGACTTGCCACTCCTTATGACGTTCTAGTTACTTAGCCTTCACGTTATGGGGGATGTATGCGGTCTTTGTGCACATGGCGGGCGGGGAAGGGTACTGACTGGGAATACGGACAACCCTATTCATGTCGATTTTTCATTATTGATTATTGTATTAATAAAGCTAGAGATAAGTCAAGTACGTGGTAGATAAAAACATTTTCATGTTTATGCACGCTGATGTGCTTTGAACGCTGCCCCCCCCTCATCATTTAGATTACCACCGCCCATTGCACAAAAGCGTACCGGGCGCTCCCCACGCAAAAAAAACAATATATATATATATTATTTTTTTTGCCCCGCGGGGCCCTTTTAAAGCCTCCACATCAAACCTAGAGGGTGAGGGAGGATCTACTATGCCCCCTTATGGTCATTTCCCCCTTTGTTTTGGCCTCCTGGCAAGATGCCGTTTGGAATAAAGAGCATTAATCTACAAGCTTCCTGTGGTCTCAGTTCTAAATTTGGTTCCTGTTGTGTTGGATGTTAAACGGCTTGCCTGGTCGTGAACGAGAGATCCACCGCTCTGCGGGTCCGTTTGACACCATCGGTGTACAAACAATGGAAGGAAACACAAACCGGCGCTTTACAGGGAGTGTCCTGTTTGAAGCTCGAAACTGCATCTACAAAGCCTAGCTGATGCTCGTCGTGACTACATGCCAGCCCACTGGGGTTTTTTGACTTTTGTTTTACTTTGCATGAAGATGAAAGCACATCCACTGTGAAAGACGTCCTGGCACTGCATGTTCCAGAAGGCCACAGTGTGGCCACGCCTACCAGAGCGAGGGACAGGCATTATATGAGTGCGTAAGGAAGAGTGCTTTTGTTTCCTTCAGAAATGCACGCCGCTGAGGAAGAGATGACATTCTCGAAACGCGTCCGGCGTTTGATGTTTTTGGGACATGTTTGCACGGCGTGCGCCTGCTGGCAAGATGCCGTTTGGAATAAAGAGCATTAATCTACAAGCTTCCTGTGGTCTCAGTTCGAAATTTGGTTCCTGTTGTGTTGGATGTTAAACGGCTTGCCTGGTCGTGAACGAGAGATCCACCGCTCTGCGGGTCCGTTTGACACCATCGGTGTACAAACAATGGAAGGAAACACAAACCGGCGCTTTACAGGGAGTGTCCTGTTTGAAGCTCGAAACTGCATCTACAAAGCCTAGCTGATGCTCGTCGTGACTAAATGCCAGCCCACTGGGATTTTTTGACTTTTGTTTTACTTTGCATGAAGATGAAAGCACATCCACTGTGAAAGACGTCCTGGCACTGCATGTTCCAGAAGGCCACAGTGTGGCCACGCCTACCAGAGCGAGGGACAGGCATTATATGAGTGCGTAAGGAAGAGTGCTTTTGTTTCCTTCAGAAATGCACGCCGCTGAGGAAGAGATGACATTCTCGAAACGCGTCCGGCGTTTGATGTTTTTGGGACATGTTTGCACGGCGTGCGCCTGCTGGCAAGATGCCGTTTGGAATAAAGAGCATTAATCTACAAGCTTCCTGTGGTCTCAGTTCGAAATTTGGTTCCTGTTGTGTTGGATGTTAAACGGCTTGCCTGGTCGTGAACGAGAGATCCACCGCTCTGCGGGTCCGTTTGACACCATCGGTGTACAAACAATGGAAGGAAACACAAACTGGCGCTTTACAGGGAGTGTCCTGTTTGAAGCTCGAAACTGCATCTACAAAGCCTAGCTGATGCTCGTCGTGACTACATGCCAGCCCACTGGGGTTTTTTGACTTTTGTTTTACTTTGCATGAAGATGAAAGCACATCCACTGTGAAAGACGTCCTGGCACTGCATGTTCCAGAAGGCCACAGTGTGGCCACGCCTACCAGAGCGAGGGACAGGCATTATATGAGTGCGTAAGGAAGAGTGCTTTTGTTTCCTTCAGAAATGCACGCCGCTGAGGAAGAGATGACATTCTCGAAACGCGTCCGGCGTTTGATGTTTTTGGGACATGTTTGCACGGCGTGCGCCTGCTGGCAAGATGCCGTTTGGAATAAAGAGCATTATTCTACAAGCTTCCTGTGGTCTCAGTTCGAAATTTGGTTCCTGTTGTGTTGGATATATATATATATATATATATATATATATATATATATATATATATATATATATATATATATATCCTTCCCGCACAGATGACGGTATCCAACATTAAATGCTAACTAAATAAGAGAGTTTACTTTGTCTATTTGGAATCCAATATCTCCTGCTTCATGCTTATTCACTTGTATTCAGTAAAATATTGCAGTAATGCATATCTGTGTCAGGAATGATTCAAGGCAGCAGGGTGTCCTCTTTGGTGGCCCCTTTAAATTCTTCCACTAGCATATCCTATGCCAGGGCAATAAAATAAACGTAACTCTTTCTTGTTTTAACCTGGGATCTGGATGCATCCGAAGGGCAAGCTCAATGCCCGGTTGTAGAGGAAAAATATAGCATTCATCCCTATTAAACTAAAGGCCTGAGACGACTGCAAAATCATCAAGTGAGCAATAGAGGAGAAATCGGCACTTGCATCCTTTATGTATTAAACAATATCAATGGCATGGTGATATACGACATAGGAAGTGCCACAAATCAGTATACC
Source organism: Lissotriton helveticus (assembly GCF_964261635.1). NCBI lineage: Eukaryota > Metazoa > Chordata > Amphibia > Caudata > Salamandridae > Lissotriton > Lissotriton helveticus. The sequence goes on from NC_136063.1 coordinate 430,196,494, forward strand.
GTATTGAACTCCAAGGAGACGTAGGCAGATCTCTAAATGTTTCATCACATAGCGAATAATAAGGTTGAAAGGGGACAGCCCTGCTGAGTACCTCTTCCCACCAGCCGAGACTGAGCTACATGTCCCTGTTTTTACCTAGGTGGAGGGTTTTGAGTAAATAATTTGTATCCGTCCATAGGGGGCCCACCCCAACAAGTTGCAGTACCATATACATAATTCTCAGTGTAAGGAATCAAATGCTTTCTCTAAATTAAGCGCATCACATGCTGCTGCTGGGAATATATCTGCCGATTCTGTTTAATGTGCCTTACCCTGTGATGGTTGAGGGAAGTGTTACAATCCAGAACAAACCCCAATTGGTCTTCATGAATTATGATCAGATGTTCTGGCCTTAAGCTACACACTGGAAGTTTAGTTAAGATTTTATAGTCAGTGTTAAAAATGGATAATGAGTGATTAGAAGCCATATAAGAACAACCTTTGTGCAGTTTTGGCAGTGTAATGATAAGAGCCTCATGAAGGAAGGGGAAGAGAGCTGGAGGCGAAGATGGCCTCATGTAGCATTGTCAGCCTGGACGCTACCAGTTGAGCAAACAGGGTATAGAATTTGGCCGGTGAGCCAAATGATCCTTGGGTTTTCACTTAGGGTAGGCCTCTTAGTATTGATGTAATCTGTTGTTGCAATTTTGGGATATCTAGGGAAAGCTGGTTCTCATGGGATACACAAGCTAGTCTTATTGGGGTGACACAGATTTCTACAGCAGACTCAGGGGTCAGCTTTAGAGCTCTAGAAAGAGCACTATAAGAATCATGGAAGGTGCTGTTAATGGCCGACTGAGTGCGGGCTGGTACCTCCGATGTCAAGTTGAGAGTGGGGTAGAGCCTGCATGGCGCTTGGTGACATGTTGTGCCTACAGGCGACTAGGCTTGTGGCCTTCATTGTGGGTTCTTACTTGATAGACAGAGTACTCGTGGCATCGAGGTGATTCTATTTGATCAAGGTAAGTGGCTCCGGCCCTATGAAAGTCATCAACTTTATCCAGTGAGGATGACTCAGCCCGTTCCAGATTGAGGAGAGAGAATTCAGCATTTGCCAAATCCCCTAGAAGGGTCCACTGAACACCCACCTTAGTTTTAATATATTGCCCCCTTGTCACCACTTTAAATGTTTCCTATTCTATCTTGGGGGAGGAGTAGGACCCCATATTTGCTTGAAAGAATGTATCTTTGTGGCTGAGTATCTCTTGTCAAAATACCACATCATCCAACATAGAGACTGCATGCCTCCAGTTGGGGATCGGGGAGGGGATCCAACCCGAATTATAACCATAAGCATGGGTTATGGTCAGATATTGCACGGGGCTTGTAGGATGTAGAAGTAACCTGTGTATGGAGGGTTGAAAAACATATGAACCTGTTCAGCTGTGAGTAGTAAATGTTGTGCGCTGCTCAATAAAAGGAAAATTTGCAAAGTCGGGTATTTCAGGCACCATGTTTTATCCAGGCCGCATTGCGCCAACCATTGCTGGAGTTGGGATGCATTGAGAGACATGAATGATTGTGAGAGGGGCAGTGTTGATCTATCCATGTAAACATCGAGGAGACTTTTGAAATAATAATCCAAGGGGCGTTGGGCCAGTCCACCAGCAGGGTTGATAGACGGGTCCAAAAGGTAGCCACTCATCTGTCGGAAAAGGCCCTCATTGTCTGCTTTCACCTCTTCCAACATAAAAGGAACTCTCTCTTTGAGCCACAGTACAACCCCCTCTAGCAAAGATGGAAAAGACTGTGGAATAGAGCTGACCCCACCATTTGGTTCGTAGTTTGGAGACCTCCATCGCCGTCAAATAGGTTTGTAATGTTTTATTTTTTTTTATATATTTTATTTCCCCCCCCCCTTTTTCTTAATATACACATTGTATTACATGTCATACATTTATACATTTGTACATTTTCCAATCAACTTTACATCCATAATTTACATCGTCTGGTTTGAGATTTAAACAATATATAATAAAGTAAGGCACGAATTAAACAAAAGAAAGCCTATATTTCATATCATGTTGCATTATCCTGCGGTACCATACTCTCTTTCCATTTCGCTATTGGTTCCCAAATTTTTAACCCTAGCCTTCTTCCCCTTTTCCCCTTACGTGCATATATTGCTTTCTCAAGATTGTAGCTAGCTAATAAATTTGCCAACCATATTTGCATTCCAGGGGGTATCTTATCTAACCAGGCTCTTGCTATTGTCAGTCTCAGGACTGCGGTAACCATAAACATAAATTCCTTGTAATCAGGTCCGTCCTGATTATCTCTCCCCAACAGAATCCTCATAGGTGTCAATTTTATTCGTACACCAAGTGTATTGCCAAGGAAATCTTCTACATTTTTAATCAAGGTATACAGCTGGGGGCAGGTAGCAAACATATGAATTATATCTGCATCGTCTGCAGTACATCGGGGGCAGGTGGTGCCAGTGGAGCCTCCCCACTTAGCTATTCTGGCAGGGGTGTGATACAATGAAAATAGAGTCTTGTAGTGCTGCGATTGCAGGGGACCCGAACACAAGATATTACAGCCCATGTCCAAAGATTCCTGAAAGCTTCCAGGCTCCCCCCCCAATTTTTCAACCCATTTTTTACTAACTGTTTCCATATCATCTGTCTTCCCTTTTGCTAGACATGCATAGAAGGATCTGATTGTACAGTCCCCTCCTAGTTTTACTTTCTCCAGTATTTCATTACTGTTAAACCCCACGCTACCACCCTGCTTATGGCATAGAAAACTCCTTACCTGTAGGTATTTAAAGAAGTCCTTTCTCCCAATACCATACTTTAGGGTAAGGTCCATAAACTGGACTATCCCCTCCTCGTCCATTAAATCTCCAATCTGTATTATCCCTTTTTGAGTCCATCTTGCTATTATCGAATCAGCAAATACTTCTGCAGGGAAGGAATTATTTTTATAAAGTCTGACATATCTGTTATATCTTCCCAGTCCCATTTTTTTTAGAAAGGCATTCCAAATCCTATATGCAGCTACTACAGTCTTGAATCTGGTCCTTTTATGGTATCCAAACTCAACTCTGTTTAAGAAGTTGTTTTCTGCCTCTACCCCCAATACTATAGAGTAGACTTCCGTGGACATGGTCGTAACCCTTGTGTCGAGTCCCCCACCCCCGATTAGCCCCTGCATATATTGTAGTGCTGCAGCCATTTGATATAGCCTAAAATCAGGGGCCCCCCACCCCCCTCTTTCTCTTGGGAGAGTCATATACCTGTAGGCCCGCCTGGTTTTCCCATGCGCCCAGATAAACCTATTCAGTACTCTCTCTAGCAAGTTAAACCACTTGACTTCAAAAACCAAAGGGATAGAACGAAAATATTGATCAGAGGAATCAAGTTCATTTCTACAATCTTGTCCAGGTCCGCCATTAAAGAGACCCCTAAATACACTGCTGAGTTAACCACCCTATTATCATCACATAGAGTATACCTATTTTTTATAATCTGCGTTTTTAATCTATTTAAGCTATACCCCGATATCTGTCCAAACAGCTGAGCCTCTGCCTCAACCTCCTTTATGGCTAGACTGGGGTTCGGGGTTAATATAGCTACGTCGTCTGCGTAAGCTAGGGTTTTCACCGTACAGCTGTTTACCCTCATTGGTGGTATCTCTTGATTAGCTTCGAATCGTCGCAATAGCGGTTCAAGATATAGCGCAAAAAGGAGGGGAGAGGAGGGACATCCCTGCCTGGTCCCCCTAGCAATTTTTACTGTGTCTGACAATCCTCCATTCACTCTAATTCTCGCTGTTGGGATACTATAAAGTGCCTGTATAGCTTTTATGAAAAGTTCCCCCATCCCACACCACCTCATGACCTGCCAAAGATAATCCCAGGAGACCCTGTTGAACGCCTTCTCAGCGTCTAGGAAAAGTGCTGCGACAGGATCCCCTAGTATACCTGCAGAGTCGAACATAGTAACAACGGTCCTAACGTGCTGCGTTGTCCCTTTTCCAGGAATGAATCCATGCTGTATGGAGGTTACCAGCTGCTCGATGATCCCTGCCAATCTATTTGCTAAGATTTTAGAATATATTTTAATATCAGAGTTCATTAATGTAATTGGTCTGTAGGAACCTGGTACTTCTGGCGGCTTCCCCTTTTTCAAAATTACAATTATATCAGCCCCTCCCCATGATTCCGGACTGGATTCCCCTGATTGCGCTTGTTGCATAATTAGGAACATATCTGCCATAAGCACGTTTTTAAATATTTGGTAAAATTCGAGCAAGATTTGGTCTGGCCCTGCTGCTTTACCTGCTGGTAAACTACCGAGGGCCTCATTAAATTCTTCCAATTGTAGGGGTCCATCTAGTATCTCCCTATCTTCTTCAGACATTGTCGGGGGAGCGATATTTCTTAAATATTTTTCAACCTCTAATAAGCTCACTGGATCCTCTGGGGTATACAAATCTGCGTAGAACTTTCTAAACACTTCCCTTATTAGGTTAGGGTCCGTAACCATATTCCCCTGTGCATCCCTAATTTCTTTTATTCCCGCTGCAGCCGCTCTCTGCCTAGTTCTAATTGCCAGCACTCGCCCCACCTTCTCGCTGAGTTCATACGTCTTTTCCTTCTTTGTCAGGAAATTATCTGCAGCTTGCCTAGCCAACCCTTCCACTGCTTCAGCTTTTAGAGCTATAATTTTAAGCAGGTATTCTTCTAAAGGTAGATTTTGTGCTATGGCTCTACTTAGATTACCTTCCTCTCTTAATAGTCTCTGCCCAACCTGCTCTCTCTTATCTCTTTCTTTCTTTTGCCTTCCCAGAACAAAACTAATTGTTTCTCCCCGTACTCCTGCCTTAAAAGTGTCCCAGACCACTCCCAGAGCTGCTGTCCCCCTGTTAATATCCCCAAAAAATTTGATCCAGGCTGTCATGTGCTCCCTATAAGCAGGATCCTTTAACAGGCCTCTCTCGAAAGTCCACTGTGATGGTATTCTTGGTGTTTGGCTAATTTTAAAAGTAAGAATCACTGGACTGTGATCTGAAATCACCCTAGGCAGCTTTTCCACTTGAGACCCAGGGAGTAAAGAATTAGATATTAGAAAGTAATCAAGCCTAACCATTACTTTATGTGGGGCGGAAAAGAAGGTGCTTCCATCTAAATAGGGGTGTAGCTTTACCCATGGATCCACCAGGGCGTTATGTGTGACCATAGCAGCTAATGCCCTATAAACTTTCCTCTTCCTACCCTGGTATATCGCACCTGGACGTGTAAATGAGCTCTCTAGGTCATGAATGTTAAAATCCCCACAACATACTATGGGCTCAGGCCATTGGGCTAGCTCTATATCAAGAAACTAAAATACATCTGGATCGTCTTCCGTAGATCCATAAATTGTAACAAGAGTTAATTTCTGACCCCTAAAACATACTTCCAGAATAACCCATCTACCTCATTGATCTTCCTTCTTCCTCCCTACAACCACATCCCTTTGCCTACCCAAGACTGCTACCCCCTGGTCCTAGTCCCCTGTTTAGTACTTGCCAACACCTTAAACCCTAGTTGCTCCAGAAGGTATGTCTTGCTTGATTCTATATGAGTCTCTTGCAGGCATATCAAATCCAGTCGCATAGTTTTTAGATACGCTGCAACTCTCATCCTCTTACTCATCTCATTGAGACCGCATACATTAATTGATGCTATCCTGCACGCCATATCGCTAGTATTGGTAATTGCGACCAATGATGAACATTATTTACCATCATCAAACCAGTTTGTGTACATCCAGTGTTTCCTAAATAAGTAACAATGTGCCAAATCTTATAGTGTAACAGAAAAAATTGTTGCTGTTCCCCCCCCCCTGCAGCCACCCCCTCCCTCCCTTCCCCTGCACTCTCCCCCACCCCCTCCCCTTTACAGGCAAATAGGTCAGCAGACCTATGTGTGCCCGCCTTATGTTGTGCAAGCCGCATCCCTCTCCCGCTAAGTGCATTAACTATGCTGTGCTGCCCTTTTTACCCCTAACCCCTTTGTCCGTATTTAGGTGACACTATTATGTGTGCGGGTACCCATGTCTCCTACCCCCCCTTCTGCTTCCTCATTTCCTCCAAGAATAGCTCAGCTTTAATCTCAGAAGTGAACACCCAAGTTTTCCCCCTCACAACCACTTTAAGTCTAGCAGGGTACAGTAAATATGCTTCCAAGCCTAGGGTTTGAAAGGGAGCGATCATCTGCCTTAACTTCCATCTCCTCTCTACGGTAAAGTGGCAGAAATCAGGCCTGGCAAAGAAAGTATTGCCTTCGAAAGTCCTCCTACTGTCTGGCCTTGCCTTACTCATAATCTCTTCCCTGAGCAAGAAGTTCCCAACGTACACTAATATTGCCCTCGGGTGGTTTTGCTGGCCGTCCCTCCCTGCTTCTCCTGTGGCCCGGGCTTTCTTCATTGTAAATGGGAACCTGTGCGCCCTCTGTATTTCTATTTCCCTCTGCCACTGGGATTCTGGAAAGGCCCCCTTCAAGAGATTTATCACAAATTGTCTAACGTCCTGTCCTTCTGTCCCTTCCGCCACACCCAGCAGTCTGACGTTGTTCCTCCTCTGTCTATTTTCAAAATCCTCCATCTTCCAGCGCATGTCCTCAGCCATTTTTTCCTGCTCTGTCTTAAATGATTGCCAGCTCCCAACATCATCTTCAAGTCTACCGATGCGCTCCTCAACCTCTGTTACACGATCCACAAGTTCATCATATAGTTTATTAACCTTCCTTAAACTGCTCTGTATTTTCTTGAGGCCTGTCTCGCTCTGCGGCTTTCTGCCCTTGCTTCATTTTGCATCTGCTTAAGGGTGGTAAACAGAGTATGAAAGGGATCGCATTGGGGAGGGGTAGAGCCAGCTACCGCTCCCTCAACAGTATTGCCGAGATTATCATCCTCCTGGTATACTTGCGAGGTTGCAGAATAATCCCACAATAGCCGCTTCTCTAAATGTCTAGGTGAGTTAGGTTTCTGTCTCCCTAATTTTGCATGTCTTTTCTTCATTGTGGATTCTTTCCCAGATGTACTGATGCCTGACTCAGTACCTTCCTGATCGTCCTGATCATCCTGGTCGTCCTCCTCTGTATTGGACTCTGATGAAGATGCTGACCCCGAGTCTTCATTTACTGAATAGAATTCTCCTTCCCCTTCTAGAGAGGTACAGTCCCCTCACCCCTGGGGGTGTTTGCCAGTGTTTGACTCCCCTAAGAAGTTCTGGTTTGCTAGGCTGTCCCTGCTGCCCCAGGTGCCGACCGTTTTCTTAGAGGCATTCATCTCTTCTTCCACAATCATTAGAGCTCCCAGCATGTCAGCAGTCGTGCCTCCCATATTCTCCATGCCGGTAGCTAAACCCCCTCCAGGCTCCCCTTTACCTCCACTCTCAATCTCATTTGGTTGTTCACCTCCAGCGTGTACTCCAATTGCCGCATGTATCTGTGCTTCTGCAGTGTTCTGCTTCTCTTTCAGCGCCGGCTCAACTCGTTGCCTAGCAACCAGACTCTCTGAGCCTTTGACATCCGTTACGTCCTCGAGTTCGTTTCCCGATGCCAGAGTGACAGCGTCGTCAGTTTCGCAGAGGGGATCTGGTGTCTCGGGGATCTTTGCTGCCAGGATCTCTCTCATGGTAGGTTGCCGCATTCCCGTGTCCTGGTTCCTGTTCTGATTTCCTTTCCCGGGGTTAACCTTGCTCGCGTTGCGAGCCTCCATTGTGCTTCCACTGCTATTTTTAGCAGCCACGCTCGGTTTCCGCATGTCTCCTCTCTTCACTTTCTCCGGCAGGGGAGGGGGAAATACTGTCCTGATCGCGCCTGTATTCTTCCCTGCGGGAGTGTCTATTTTTAGCATAGCAGCTGTTCCTGTCTTCGCTGCTGCTGGTGAACCCGATATCTTTTTTCCTCTCTCGCTCGTCTTCTCCTGATTTACAGCGCGGGCGGGTATTTTAGGAGCCATGGGTTGTCCGTCTAAGAATCTCGCAATTGCTTTCTTGACTCGGATCCAAGCCTGTCCGATCCGAAGCACTTGCTTTTTAATATGTTGAGCTTTAGGTATCCCTTTGTGCCACCATCGTCCGATCTCCATCAGGGGTAGTATTCACGGGTAGCACAGCATCTTACTCAGCAATTCAAACATCCAGTGCGGGAGAGGGAGTTGATGCGACCTCTCAGCACAGCGTTGCAGCGGCCATCTTGCCACGACTTTGTAATGTTTTTGTAGTGAATTCAAGCCCCTTAAATTCCATGGAATCAAACTATGATGACCAGATGCAGTTAACTAAACAAACTGCGTACCTAGTCAGGACAGCTAAAGAGTGTGGTAAGAATGAGGAGAAGTGACTGTGGATACCATTAGGTGGGGATTGAAACGTAGCAGGGTAGGCAGAGATATCCTGTAATAATTAACTGTATGGAAGCATCTAGCATCCCAAAGACAGATCTCACCATGGCATTCAAAAGACCAAAAAGAAGTAAATATACCCCCACCTGGGAAAGGGAAACAGGTGAACAAAACAATAACAATTTAGAAACCCCAAGCCTAAATGCTAATGAGCCAGCGAAAGCTATGCAAAACTAGTTTCATATACTTACATCCTTTCATACATACTCTGACTGTTTCCTCTCGGAGCCCATATCAAAACAGCTAACAGCCATAGATCCTCCAATGGATCTTTTATGTGAGCTAACAGGGACTTGGATATTAAGAGATCATGTGGCAAATCCTTATGAGGACCTTGAATAAGAAGATGCCAAATTCATGCTGACAATAAACAAACTTTCAATAGACCTTAATTGATGAAAAACGTACGACAACAAGTTTCCACACCACGAATGACACAAATACGATAAAATTACTCAGGTAAATAGTTTATCTAAGTTAAATTTGAATGGTCAAGAAACACAAATCACATTTAAGCTTTCGTTTAAATAAAATTATTTAGTACAATTAGTCACACAATGTAATACAGATTCAGGAATAAGACATATGCTGATCAAATAGGGGATAAGAAAGTGGAAGAGACATATGGAAAAAAAAAGTTCAGCATTTAGGTTATACAAACCAAATATGCAGAGTTGAAGCGTAAGGAGTCACAGGAATGAGTCCATGAACTCTCCAGACGAAGAATTATACCTGCCCACTTTACCAGCTGGCAAAGTACAGGTTGAGTCAGTTCAGAAAGTTCAGTTCAAATGGATTTGGCATAGGAACAAGAATCAGAGTTCAGTCCGACAGCATGCCATGCAAGAAAAATGAAAATGATAACCAGCCCAACTCCTCCTCCAAGGAGGAAAATATACTTCTAAAAGTTCTCAATTTATGCCCACAAAGTATCAGTTCTATCATACGCTATGGTTTCCATTGATTGTCCACAGTGGGCTGCTCATGGTGTGATCAATACCTCACTGAGAAACCTGGAAGCATTAAATAATCCTTGTGCCTAATCATCAATTTCAACCACTTTATATTTTCCATCCTTTCCTTGGAAGAAAGAAAATTAATTTGTTCACTGTCTGTCCGTTCCCAGACGGGGTTTGTATTTGTACGTTGTACATCTTGCAACGTAGGAGTTTTCAAAGAAGCAGGATGGTGAGGACGAGGAAGGAGAGCGGCCATGGCGAGGAGGAGGCAGCCGTGGCAGGTAAGTGCCTTTTTTTTTTACATTATAATTACTTTGGGAGGGTGGAGGGGCCAACTAAATCTGCTCTCCCACGGAGTCGGAGTTTTGTCTAATCTCCGCGTTCGCAACGGAACGCAGAGTAGGCAAAACTCTGTAAACTTTGCTAGTGGAGCAGAGTTACCCGCCAGCGTTTAGCATATTGTTTATTGGCATGAAAAGAAACTCTCAGAAAAGTTCTCAAAGTGTCTTCAGCTAGATTCTGCTTTTCGAAATGAGGAAAAGAAAGCATTTGAGGCCTACATGAAACTTGTTAAATCATTATCACGTTTTAATTAATATAAAACACACATTAATATGAATAATTCAGTTTTCATAATTAATTCACTTATTATTCTTCAAAAGTTTCATGTCAATATTAGGTACTTCTTAATAGAACATGTCATATTTTTTATTTCTCAAACAGATTACTATGCGTCACTTTTGTTATATACGTTTATTTTCACAAATTGCTAGAATAAAACAGCTAATCTTGTACTGTCAAGCATCTTTAAACAAAACATTTCAATAATTTTCAAGTGTTTCATTATGTAAGCATTCTTTTCATTTATCACGTTAGGTAATCAGCAGCACATTTTCTGTGTTAACCATATTTGCTTTCTTAAACGTGTGGTTACATATAACTGTTTTTCTCTCTCTTTATTTACGTCTTTCACTTTTTCAGGTTTTCAGAATACTTTGCATGCTTTTACAATGCAGTAAAATATCTCATGTTTTTTGTCATCATCTATTTTGCACATTTTATTAAAATTATTATCATGAGTCTCATTTAATAGTGAGAATTGTCTTTAAACTTTTACACTCCATCACTAAGTAACAAATGGAGGCGAGAGGTTATTGAAGAGAAAGAGCCCCAACCTCACTGAGGAACCATGGTAACACAGGAAGCTGGGCTTATCAGATGGACATACCTATACTTGTGACCCTGCAGACTGTTCAGGATTGACTGGATGAGGCGTCTGCGGTGTACGAAGAAGAAATATTATGGAGGGGTTAAGCAACCCAAAGAGGTCAATGTAACTGGCTACAAGCGACTAATAATGGAAAAGCCTAAAGCAAGCATAGTTTCCTACTCAGTAAATCACACCAGATCTTTGATGGATTGTGTTGTAAATTCCGGTGGTGTCAATGAGTCAGAGCCAAGTCCTTGGACATCTGGTCATCGACAGGTACATTGGAATCAGAGGAAAGCAGATGTGGTGTTGCCGAGAATTCCAGCAAGGAGGCTGCTGCTGCAACTTCCTCCTTTGTTTGCCTCTGACTCTGATCTTGCGTGGGACCATGGTGTTTTGGTTCTTGGCGGTGCAGCGTCTGGACCTTAGCTGAGACTTTGTCGCTCCGTATGGTGGTAGGAGAGGGAAAGCTATTGACAGTGCCCTGGTCAAAGGTTTCAATCCATTCCTAAGCTGCCTCCAGCTGGGTATAGAAATGTGAGATTTGACCACCTGAAATCCATGGCTTTTTCTTGCTTTGCAGGAAACAGGAGGGAACATTTAAGATTCATGTCACGTATCTTCTTTCTAACTTGAATTAAGGACTCTCTTTGTCTTTGGACCAGCAAGGTGTAGTCTGGGAAAAACATCACTTTTGCATATTGTAGCTAATAGATCCCTCTTTCTGGGCTGCTATCAGGATTGCATCACGGTCTCAGTAGTTCAGGACACTCGCTACCATAGGTCTAGGCGGCGCTTCTGAAGGTGGACATTTTGATGGCACTCTGTGTGTTTGTTCAATCACAAAATAGGGAGAGACACTTTCAAGGGCAAAATCCTGTTTCCGTCAGGTTTCCAGAAAAGCTGGTGGATCATCTCCTTCTGCCTGGGCAGGCTCACAATATGCACGTTGTTGCATCTGTAGTGTCCCTCTGCATCGTCTAGTTTAGTCTCAGCAATGCACAACCACTGCAGGATCCATTGCGTCTGTTTGGTGAAGTCATGTGTGCGCGGACTAAATGATCAATAGCCTTTACGTTTGTAGTTGTTTTTCCTAGAGGAATGCCAAATCATTTTTTAACGGGTCAAATTTAGATTTAAAGGCCACGTGTGAGCCCGCAATAGCTGGCAGAATCTTTCTGAGTTTATCAGGAGCGCTTTGAAAGGGCCAATGCAGATTTCATGTTTTCCTTTCTTGTGGAGATGTTAGATGTCTGTGTCCTTGGGGACGAATCAAAGTCACAATTGCTCATCCCTCGAAGGTCTACATTTGTTCTTCAGCTTGCCCATGCAGCTATGTAGAGCGGTACTGAAAGTGTTAGACCTTCCGTCAGTAGGATGCATGCAACATTATGATGAGCTCACTTGAGAGGCCTGCCACGCCCATTCACGACTATGTATATTACAGTCAGTATGGGGACAGAAGCAGCCTCGCAATTAGGAGCTAGCATTCAGAGTTGCAGGTAATTACTCGAGATTAGACATAAAATCCCATCATGTGGTCAAGAAGAGGCTAAGTAAAAGTACCCTAGAGGGGTGCCTGAGCTTGTATTATTAGTGATGCTCAGTGTTTGCCTCCAACTGCTAAGTGTTTGTTGGGATTCAGAAAAGGGGGTGGTGATGAACAGAGTGCCTGAATTAAGCAGACCACTCTTACCCAGTCCAAAGATCAGGGCTTGATCCATCACAGTTTTTTAGCTCACTGCACCATCCCAGCTCAGAACTTGGCTATATGCAAATTAGTCTGTTCCTGTCCCAGTGCATGATGGGAACAGGGCAAACCAAACTACCAAGCCAATTCTTGTACTGGGAAGGAAACAAGCTTCCGGGGACCGGTTTCTGCCATTTCAGGCGCCGTCGGCCCGGCTTGCTTGAATCCTGATGGTGCAATGAGCAAGGGACTCACATCTGAGTATACCCTTCCACGCTTATGGTGGACAAAATGATTCAGAAAAGGGGGTGGTGATGAACAGAGTGCCTGAATTAAGCAGACCACTCTTACCCAGTCCAAAGATCAGGGCTTGATCCATCACCGTTTTTTAGCTCACTGCACCATCCCAGCTCAGAACTTGGCTATATGCAAATTAGTCTGTTCCTGTCCCAGTGCATGATGGGAACAGGGCAAACCAAACTACCAAGCCAATTCTTGTACTGGGAAGGAAACAAGCATCCGGGGACCGGTTTCTGCCATTTCAGGCGTCGTCGGCCCGGCTTGCTTGAATCCTGATGGTGCAATGAGCAAGGGACTCACATCTGAGTATACCCTTCCACGCTTATGGTGGACAAAATGATTCAGAAAAGGGGGTGGTGATGAACAGAGTGCCTGAATTAAGCAGACCACTCCTACCCAGTCCAAAGATCAGGGCTTGATCCATCACCGTTTTTTAGCTCACTGCACCATCCCAGCTCAGAACTTGGCTATATGCAAATTAGTCTGTTCCTGTCCCAGTGCATGATGGGAACAGGGCAAACCAAACTACCAAGCCAATTCTTGTACTGGGAAGGAAACAAGCTTCCGGGGACCGGTTTCTGCCATTTCAGGCGTCGTCGGCCCGGCTTGCTTGAATCCTGATGGTGCAATGAGCAAGGGACTCACATCTGAGTATACCCTTCCACGCTTATGGTGGACAAAATGATTCAGAAAAGGGGGTGGTGATGAACAGAGTGCCTGAATTAAGCAGACCACTCTTACCCAGTCCAAAGATCAGGGCTTGATCCATCACCGTTTTTTAGCTCACTGCACCATCCCAGCTCAGAACTTGGCTATATGCAAATTAGTCTGTTCCTGTCCCAGTGCATGATGGGAACAGGGCAAACCAAACTACCAAGCCAATTCTTGTACTGGGAAGGAAACAAGCTTCCGGGGACCGGTTTCTGCCATTTCAGGCGTCGTCGGCCCGGCTTGCTTGAATCCTGATGGTGCAATGAGCAAGGGACTCACATCTGAGTATACCCTTCCACGCTTGTGGTGGACAAAATGATTCAGAAAAGGGGGTGGTGATGAACAGAGTGCCTGAATTAAGCAGACCACTCTTACCCAGTCCAAAGATCAGGGCTTGATCCATCACCGTTTTTTAGCTCACTGCACCATCCCAGCTCAGAACTTGGCTATATGCAAATTAGTCTGTTCCTGTCCCAGTGCATGATGGGAACAGGGCAAACCAAACTACCAAGCCAATTCTTGTACTGGGAAGGAAACAAGCTTCCGGGGACCGGTTTCTGCCATTTCAGGCGTCGTCGGCCCGGCTTGCTTGAATCCTGATGGTGCAATGAGCAAGGGACTCACATCTGAGTATAACCTTCCACGCTTATGGTGGACAAAATGATTCAGAAAAGGGGGTGGTGATGAACAGAGTGCCTGAATTAAGCAGACCACTCTTACCCAGTCCAAAGATCAGGGCTTGATCCATCACCGTTTTTTAGCTCACTGCACCATCCCAGCTCAGAACTTGGCTATATGCAAATTAGTCTGTTCCTGTCCCAGTGCATGATGGGAACAGGGCAAACCAAACTACCAAGCCAATTCTTGTACTGGGAAGGAAACAAGCTTCCGGGGACCGGTTTCTGCCATTTCAGGCGTCGTCGGCCCGGCTTGCTTGAATCCTGATGGTGCAATGAGCAAGGGACTCACATCTGAGTATACCCTTCCACGCTTATGGTGGACAAAATGATTCAGAAAAGGGGGTGGTGATGAACAGAGTGCCTGAATTAAGCAGACCACTCTTACCCAGTCCAAAGATCAGGGCTTGATCCATCACCGTTTTTTAGCTCACTGCACCATCCCAGCTCAGAACTTGGGCAGGGTATACTCAGACATGAGTCCCTTGCTCACTGCTCCATCAGGATTCAAGCAAGCCGGGCCGACGACGGCTGAAATGCCAGAAACCGGTCCCCGGAAGCTTGTCTCCTTTCTGGTGAAGAATTGGCTTGGTAGTTTGGTCTGCCCTGTTCCCATGATGCACTGGGCCAGGGACAGACTAATTTGCATATAGCCAGGTTCTGAGCTGGGATGGGGCAGTGAGCTAAATAACGGTGATGGATCAAGCCCTGATCTTTGGACTGGGTAAGAGTGGTCTGCTTAATTCAGACACTCTGTTCATCACCACCCCCTTTTCTGAATCGTTTTTGGCCACTATAGGTGTGGCAGGGTATACTCAGACATGAGTCCCTTGCTCACTGCTCCATCAGGATTCAAGCAAGCCGGGCCAACGACGGCTGAAATGCCAGAAACCGGTCCCCGGAAGCTTGTCTCCTTTCTGGTGAAGAATTGGCTTGGTAGTTTGGTCTGCCCTGTTCCCATGATGCACTGGGCCAGGGACAGACTAATTTGCATATAGCCAGGTTCTGAGCTGGGATGGGGCAGTGAGCTAAATAACGGTGATGGATCAAGCCCTGATCTTTGGACTGGGTAAGAGTGGTCTGCTTAATTCAGACACTCTGTTCATCACCACCCCCTTTTCTGAATCGTTTTTGGCCACTATAGGTGTGGCAGGGTACACTCAGACATGAGTCCCTTGCTCACTGCTCCATCAGGATTCAAGCAAGCCGGGCCGACGACGGCTGAAATGCCAGAAACCGGTCCCCGGAAGCTTGTCTCCTTTCTGGTGAAGAATTGGCTTGGTAGTTTGGTCTGCCCTGTTCCCAAGATGCACTGGGCCAGGGACAGACTAATTTGCATATAGCCAGGTTCTGAGCTGGGATGGGGCAGTGAGCTAAATAACGGTGATGGATCAAGCCCTGATCTTTGGACTGGGTAAGAGTGGTCTGCTTAATTCAGACACTCTGTTCATCACCACCCCCTTTTCTGAATCGTTTTTGGCCACTATAGGTGTGGCAGGGTATACTCAGACATGAGTCCCTTGCTCACTGCTCCATCAGGATTCAAGCAAGCCGGGCCGACGACGGCTGAAATGCCAGAAACCGGTCCCCGGAAGCTTGTCTCCTTTCTGGTGAAGAATTGGCTTGGTAGTTTGGTCTGCCCTGTTCCCATGATGCACTGGGCCAGGGACAGACTAATTTGCATATAGCCAGGTTCTGAGCTGGGATGGGGCAGTGAGCTAAATAACGGTGATGGATCAAGCCCTGATCTTTGGACTGGGTAAGAGTGGTCTGCTTAATTCAGACACTCTGTTCATCACCACCCCCTTTTCTGAAGTGTTTGTTGGGAGCCAGGTAGTAGTTCCAGTCGAAGCCCCCTCTGTTTCTGGAAAGGCAGAATCAGTTTCCCTCCTGTGACCCTCGCTCAATTCCAGGATATGGTCCTGTAGTTCATTCAGCTTCAGAGGGAGAGCAGGGAAGAAACCACCAGGCAGATCAACTCATGCTTCGCAAGACCATGCAGTCTTGCCAAAATAGCCAAAGACACGCACAAAATCCTTGGGCCCCTGCACAGTCCCCCAGCAACTAGTATCATGGCCCAGGGGTCACCTACCTCAGAAACCTGTGCCAGGCCACAGCAAAAGCCTACATGATCTACATAGATCTGTCTCTGAGCACAGAGCATTTTCTTGACATGTACCAGTGGGAGTCATCATACAGAATTTCTACCCATTGATCCAGACATCTTTGCCGGGGAAATTTTCGGGTACAGCTCAGGACATTTCATACACACAAGGATTTTCTACAATCAACTTGGTTTCCCACTCATACGGTGATTGCCCTTAGGAGCCCTGATGAAGTTCACCCAGGGAGAACGAAATGCGTTGGCTGGAATCTAAAGCTTTGATAACGACTGAACAATAAAGACATTTTATAAATCTTATTTTGCTATCTGGACTTTATCATTCTGTGCACGCCCATCAATTGTATCTCAAGGATCTGGAGCACAGAGGCATCATTAGATGGTTGATGCCAGGGCTTGCTGCGCGGGACCTGTACATATGTCAAAACTGGCGTGAGGTGCAGAAATCTTAGTCAACCGTCTTTCCATGTGTGTTCGCTTTTTAAATATTACTTTATGTTAAAAAAAACTAGAAATTCAGTAAAAAAAACAAAGGTCAAAGTAACGTTATAGTTAGGTGAAATGTTCAGTAACAATGTAACTTTTTAAAATCTAAAAATCACTTAAATTCACCAGTTCTAGTTCTAGTTATCTCAAGTAAATATAACTCGTGCTCATAAAGCAACTGTAACTTACATATGAGCCAGGCACACTTTTCTCATCAATAATTTCACTGCAAATGTTGCGTGCTATCAATGATGTTATAGAAGATGTCATGGATGACGTAATATGTGGGATAGTAAGCAGTGCATGGTGATGTCACAAGCTATAGTCACCTTAGGGCACGAGTTATAGGCCAGGCCTTGTGGCCAACGCCCCTAAAGGCAGCCAACCCCACACTGCGCAGGGCCTTCGGTTGTGCACAGCGTAGGGTTGGATGCAGGGCCTGGCCACTGCATGGCCTGGACCACGGGCAGGCCCTGCGGCCAGCTAACTCTTTGCTGCGGATGGCCGTCAGCTGTATGCCTTGAGGGTTGGCCACAAGGCCTAGCCTGCGGCGAGGCCCTATGGCCAACCCACTTAATAGCAGCCAATCATATGCTGCACATGGCCTTTGGCCATGCACAGCAGAGGGTTGGCCACAGGGCCTGACCCTGGGGACGTCAGGGCCTTTGATGTTGACCCTCACCTTCCTGGTCCTAATATGGCCCTTGAGACTCCATCCCCCAGGGCCAGATATATTTTAAAGAGGAAAGGTGCTGCGTACCCTCCTTCCCCGAGCCTCATTAGGCCCTAGGGATCCCATCCTCCAGGGTCTTATTTATTTGAAAGGGTAGAGGGGTCTGCTGGCCCCTCCTCCCTGCCTCATGGCAGAGCGTTCTGCGGCCCTGGTGACCCCACCTCCAGGGCCATTTATTTTAATTAAAGGGGAGGGGGGCATGTGGCCACCCTCCCTGAGCCCTATTAGGCCATGGGGACCCCTTCCCCAGGGCCACTAGTTGAAATAAAGGGGAGGGGCCACCCCGTGCCGTTATCAGGTTGAGGGGGCCCCATCCCTCGGGCCTGCTTTACTTAAAGGTGGGTGCCCAGCCAGGGCACCCACCATATACTCTTTGAGAGCCACAGGGGGAGCTCCATGGCCACTGCAGTCCGAGCTGGTTCCCAGCATGCACCGGTAACTGACATTGCTCTCTTCCTGATTGAGCAGCTAGTACTGCTGTTCCCTCCAGGCGGGAGCAATATTTTGATCTGTTTAACAGATCAAAAGTCTGTTCCCAGCCGGCAGAAGCATTTTTAAAACTCCTGCCAGCTGGCAGCTGACTTTGGGCCTGATTTAGATCCTAGCAGAACTCCCGGCATCCCTCAGTGGTGATGGTTTCAAGTACTCCATTGAGTTGACGGAATCACAACTGCCGTATTTAGATGTATGCTGGCTGAACCACCGCCCACATCTACAGACAGTTTACCATCACATAAACAGCACACCTCTGTCAACGCGGCAGTCTCCATTGCTGTCAAACAGTACTCCATCGCTGTCAAGCCGGCGGGTTTGCGCTGAGACGATTTAGATTTCCACATTGTGCTGGCTTTGTCCTAGCGGCAGTTTTCTGACGGGGTGAGTCCCTGGTCAAGTGGAGACTGGAAAGTACAACTTTTATATTGTGTCACTACACATATAGGTTGTGTTTGGTTAAAAAATATATGTTTTTAATGTTTTTAATGTGGCATGCCCCTTTTTGTACAATTAGCATAGCAAACATACAACAGTTTTGAATGTACACCCACATGCACCACAAGCAGAACACCCACAACCATCTCAATAACAAAAAATTAACTGTTTCAACACAGGTGTGTTCATTTTACAATGATAGGTTGTAAAATGAACACTAAAGTCTGCACATAAGATTAAACTTGTAAGGGCAATGTAAAAATACATGAGGCCAAAGGAAATGTTAACTCCTGATTCATAGTAAGACACGTGTAAAAAAATTACCTTTGATCCCGGTGACAATGGAATTGATTAGCATTGTGGTCAAGTTGTAGCAGCAAAGCATGGGCCTGAACAATGGGGTTCAAGATGGAAACGGAAGTGTGAAACAGAATTTTTAAAAAACTTTTTACCTAATTTCCTTAGATTCCGCCAACTCGACTATGGTATCCCCACCACAGTTGTCTCAACAGAATGGGGCATCGTGATTAGGCAAGCGGTAATCCTGGTTGGACTCACTCCGTCAGCAGTTTTTGCCTGTTGCACCATCAACGCAGGAGGGAAATCCTGGCAGTATCAGCGGCACTCGGACAGTCTTTCACCCACAGACCTGGCAACATCTAAATCGAGCGGGCGGACCACCAAGTAGGTGGGCAGTGAAACAGTCAAAGAAGTGATGGCAGGACCAGATCCACCAAGATCTAAATCAAGCCCTTTGTGTTTGCTGTCGCTTGGCGGGAGATTAAAAAATGCTCCCACTAAGCAAAACACAGGTTTCCCTGCTATGTGCCAGGGGTGATCTCTCTGTGGCATAGCTAGTGAGCTGTCCCCGAGAGATGGGGTTCCCGGTCCCACAGAAGGCTCAGGTGAAAATTGTGACATGAAAACTATGTCACAAGTTATTCTTATGGGGAACTAAGAAGCCGTACAGCAATGGGACCACTGGCCTGTGGCACCATATGCATTCTATGCATCACACCCGCTTACCTAGAGCTGAAGTGTAAAGAGCACAGGTGGCAACAGCTGCTGGAATAACACCTCAGCTAGCCTCAGGAGCAGTCACAGTAGTCAGACTGCAATGCAGCTTATTTAAATAAAATGCTGTACTGCCTCATTTACAAAAAAAATATTTTCGTGTCAGAGCTCAGTGGAGCAGCTTGTGATAAGCTTGTGCAAGATCATATGTCATACTCAGCCCACAATGATTGTTTTCTCCCAAGTTATCACTTCCTAGTTTTTATGATTTTCCACCTTCTTTGTTTCTTTGTCTAATAACAAAAATACAAAAATATTTTAAAAGGCTGGTTTCAGAACTACCCTATACTGTCATTATCTACTGTACTTGTATTATATCTTCCCCTTTCTTAAAAAAAAAGTCCTGTAAAAGTCCCACAGGAGCTCAATGACCTTATAAAAATGACAAATAACAAAAATGTAAATGTTTGTCTTTAAAAAAAAAAAAAAAAAAAAAAGAGGTGGCTCTTAAAAGAGCCCTTTTTTGTTTTTGTTTTATGTTTCCCTGCCGAGGAGTAAGGCCCAGTGGTCGATCTGTCTGGAGGTGTCAGAACAGCTGGGGGCTGCCTCGGATCTGCAAGTGGTTTACTTAACTTCTTGCTGCCACTGCTCTGAAAGAACCTCTTCCTCACGCTGCCTTTGCTCGATTCATTGTTTCCATAGAGAAAATGGGACAGCTTGCTACCACATTGTGTCAGCGAATCCATTCCTCAGACTCTCTACTGCAGCCCTGGTTTGTCAAAGGGGATTATCTGGACTTAACGCTGCATACCTTGACTTTCAGCTATACTATGGTAATGGCTACCCGACCCATTCTTCCTAGGATGTCAGCAAAATCTCCAGCTGTGCACTCCCTTAGTCCATGAAGAACGGGGAGGAAGAGGCTCCCAATCGGGAAAGGGGCTGTCAGCAACCCAGAAACTTCAGGGAAACCAGCTATCTCTGATGTAAGAGCCGGCCTGCATATTTCGAAGTCCATCTGTGAGTTCGGCAAGTTGAAACTTCATGACAAACCTCAGGGGGACTAGCCCAACTTACCTGAAGACTTGGGCACAGCACTGCTCCCTTTGGGGATAACCTCTAGTATTTCATCCTCTCAGAGGATTATTGATCATTATATTTTACCTTTTCATACCATTATAGGGGTTAATGCAGGCAAGGTTGCACCTCCACCTAGTACTTCTATTGATGTTTTCTCTAAGAACTCCTCTGCAGCGTTGGAAGCTGCAGTAACAGAAGAGACAGTCTTCGCCATTAGTTCCATACCATCAACCCCCAAGCTCACATCGGATGAGCCTCCCTTTCATCTGCACGAGCAGATGCATCTGGATCCAGGGTGACCTCAATTGATGGAGACCCCTTGGCAGTCTCCACCTGTAAAGCTGCCAGGGCTGCGGGCCACTGTTAATTTTTAGGCCAGGTATCTTAGCGACAGCAGGGGAAAAGTACCTCTACAGATGATCTGACCTTGTCCTATGGCTTTATTCTACAGAAACCCCCCTGAGGCCTTCTATTCACTCTCAGATTCTGGTAGTCTGTCTGACATAGATGATTAAGTGCCTCACCCTGTGGGTTCATGTTATATAATAGAGGAGGGTGGTCTTAAGGCTCTGTTGTCTTCTAGAGATGAGGCGGTGTCTGGTAGCGACTCACTTAACATCAGTAGGTCCCTGGCTGTGACTGGTACTCAACATGAAGATTAGGTCATGTCAGTCTTCACTCAGGGGAGTTTCGACACCGTAATCTCTAAGGCAGAGGAAGAACTGCTTTGGTATTCTGATTGCATCAAAGTTACACCTACAAATCCTCTTCCTTCCATACCAGAAACAGCTACTTCCCTACCAACTTCTTATATAACACAGAGAGGTGGCTCAAGGACTCTACCAGCTGCCTCAACAGATTGCATTAGCATATATAAAGGAAAATGCTAAAATGTATACAATAAAAGCATAATAAGATCGCCTTCAAAAATCAGGCACTCATGTTATTTGGAGGCCCCTCTCCATGGCAGACAAGTGAGAAGGGGCAAAAACAGTCTAGCATCTTGGTTAGAGTTGGAGTGACAGGGCCTCATTGTAGCTGTAGTCACTTCAATCTCACTTTACCAACACTTGACAAACAGTTATGGTACCATATCGGTTGGCAACATGCATTTGGGATGAACCATACTTTTAAATATTCACACATATCATGGGGCCGTTATTGATATTTGTATGGTAATGCACTTACAGACAGCATTCTAACATGTGGCATGTCATGGAGTTGGATACATGTGCTCTTATATGCAGCAATACACATTGACACAGACAAACCAACATCTCAGATACTTTGAGTAATACATGTTAGGAAAGTAGATGGAGAGCGCAATAGCAAAGGCAGAGTTGAGAGCAAACAGGACATTGTGATATTGTGATAGTTATTGAAGTGTAACTTACCAGAGACCACTCTCCCAGCTATTCCTGTCAAGCCTTCTGAATGCAGGATGGCCAAGACCTTCTCCCAGGAAAAGTATCATAATGGGGCGCTGGCAGGGCCACAGCAGTCCTCTGAGCATCCAGGTGGTTGTTGTTGTACCTGGTATGCACCCACAACCTCAGGTCAGTCCACCCCCTCCTAATGTCGTTCTAATGTACCAACAACATTCACTCTGTTGATTATCCTGTCCCACATTTCCCTTTCCCTACTGAGAGGAATATGCTGGACTTGGAAAACAAAAAGTTGAGGTTCTACTTTAATGATTTCATTCACCATGACTGTTCACTCGTGTATTTTTTTTTTGCCAGGCATGATGAGAAAAATAAATGTGAGTGAGTATATGAAAGGAAAAACAAACAATTGTTACATGGAAAAAGGTGTAAAAAAATGTACAGGTGGTGGAGAGTGCTAAATGGGAAGTTGAAATTGTGGAGCTGATAAAAGGGCTGCTGTTGGGATGCAAAGGATGATGGTCAGGGACGGTGTGTGTTTTATAGTGTGATTTGCAGAAGAGCCCACTTGCCAAGGCACAACAGCTGTGTAGTTCTTTAAATGCTTCAATAGGTCTCTGTTGTGGTGCTTATTTTTCATTTACCGTGGTGGTCTCCTGCTGTTCGGTAACTGCAGTTCGTTAAAGGCCGCTGGGAGACCGCAAGTACAAACGAGTAATATGCTCAGTGGGTGGACTGCAGACCTAACAGCTTCTGTGGATGCAGCGCAAACATTGCAGACCCCCGCAGTCCCGGCAGGAAGTACGATGTGGCCACAGTTTGCATTTTCAGACAGCACAACTCGTAATACAGCGGGCAGTAGATCGCTGGAACAGCAGTGTCATAGAGGACACTGATGCGATGTTCGGGCGGCCGACCGCCAAACTCGTAATCAGGCCCTAAATCACTCTCCTCTGTTTTTTCACAAATATCAATGTTTTTGGTTTGTGGTCTGTAGTGAATTTGCCTACAACAAACACACACTTGGTCATGAATTTCTGCAGTTGCTGCAAATGCTTCCATTTACTTTTTAAAATTCTCTAAAATGTTGCTAACATTAGAAATGTCAGTGTTGGTCTCCACAACCATCTCATTCTCCTCTGTTGGCCTGTCAGGCCCAAAGTATGTTATCTGAGTATCATCTTCAACAGAACTGACTTCAGAATAACTACCTCTTATTAACATATCATTTTGTTTCTGAAGCTGGAGAGCTGGAGTTTTCACAGAATACAATCTTCTTACTAGATTACGCAATTTAGTGTGGTGCACAGACAGCATCATTATGTGATGGAAAGTAGTGTCACAAATCTGTTGTGATAAGCAAGTCAATGAATGTTCTTGAAGGTTTGTCAGACTCCTAACTCAACAAGGATCAAGGCATTGCAGCAGTTACATTTTTTGTTTCAAAGTTCCTGTGCTGAACTTGTTTAAGAAGACTCTAAGGGGCTTATTACGATGTTGGGCGGAAGTCCACCCTACACATTTGCGGAAAAGGAACCGCCTGATCTTAAGTCGGCAGTTCCAAGTGCACTATTACGATGCGACCACTCATAGGGCGGTCACAAGCCTCCATTTGTCGATAAAAGTCTGTGCGGCGGGCGAAAGAAGTCCTGCAGCACAAGTCTCCATTGACAAATGGAGGCTTTGAAACATCCCTGCACAATGTGGCAGGCACCATGTGGTACCTGCCACACGGTGCAGCGATGTTGAGGTAGGCACCATAGGTGTCCTAGAATGGATGCCGCGGAGGGATGGAGGCCCTGCTAAGACCCCCAAAGACATAATCCTGATGGCTCATAATTGTGGATTATGGATGGTTTCCGATGCATTGATGCATTGATGAGCTCCTTGAGTCCGTTGGAAGAGCCGCGGACGGTCCCTCCATCTGATGCTTTCCCCTGCCGCATCATAATGAGGCGGGTGGACCGCTGTGTGAGATGTCAGTGAGTCTGACACTGATGTGGCGTCTGTGCCGGAACCACCAATATCATAATTAGCCCCTAAGTTTGTTAATAGACTGTTGTCTTATGTTGCATAGTTTTCTACACATCCACTCAAATACTGGTTGTCGAGGACGTTGACCTAATACTGCATTAGTTATTTCTTCCGCTACATTTCTAGGCACTAATTTTTCTTATTCAATTGGTGTGCTTTCATTGATTTCATATACACAAGCATCTTTGACAATTGCAAACACTAACTCATTTCCCTTTAAATAACTTTCCTCATTAAAAATGCTTCACACAGGAAGTGTGTTTCCACTCTCCCTGGAAAATACTGCAAACATTTGATTTATTAACTAGAAGCTTTGGATGATATTTTGTTTTCATGGAATTAACTAGTTTACGTAAACACCTCATTCCATTCAAAATGAGAATAAATAGCTTTCTCTAAAATACAAAAGCCTTGTCTACTAAACACTCAACAAACTCTGCTTATGCAATGCTCTTCACTGTCTTCGTGCTTCACATAATATTTGACACTACTCTTCTACCGAAGAACTTCTGATGAAGTTCTTTACATTTCTTATTTTTCAATCATCTGTCTGCTTGGTCTGTTCCTTTTATGGAAATAAGTTTTGTTAAAAAAAACAATAGGATGCTTTCTTAGATGACAACAGATCTTCGTTACTACTAACACCTGCAGAAGAAAGTTTACATGATGTTAATTTGTTTATGAAAGACTAGATGCTCTAATTTGATTTCAGTCTTTTTTTTACTATCTTTTCCTTCTTGTGGCTCTGTTCCATGTTTGGACTCTTGTTTGTTGGAGATTTGTTGTTATCTCTTCATTTTCTGCTCTTTATTTGGCATCTTTAATCAACAGCAACACCTACACAGAAAATAAATGACATATGATATTCATTTCTTTTTTTCACTCAATTATCATAAAAAAATCAAATTCGTGCATGGTTAGTTTACTACTCTGTAAGTACTACCCATGAGTTCACCCATGGGTTCACCGTTGGAGATGTTTGGACAGCAACAGCAGGGCTGCAGCAGCAGATCACCAACAAGCGGCCCACCCAGTGCCACCAGGGGCATGGTAGAAGATAGAAAGGCTGAAGTAAATCTGCAGAACCAGAGAACAGACAAGTAGATATCCTTCAACTTAAGCAGCGAACTGGACTTTTCCTTCAGACCACCCACAGATTTGTTGAGATGCTTGCACTATCCGAAGACCAACATTGGGTGACTCTCTCTAGCTGTTGTCATTCCTCCTCAGGTGGGTGGTCCTCTCAGGGTGCGGCAGCAGGCAATGGACAAGCATGCGGGTCTTGGGTGTCCATGTTGGAGACGTCCATGGCATCTAGAAACCTCTCCAGGTCTTCTAGGGCATTATACTCCCGATTCCTCATGACCGGTTCTATAAGGCTGTATCTGATGTCCTTTTTCCGAAGGCGGGGTCAAAAGGCCAGAAATCACTTCATGACAAGATTAGTATCAGGGAAGTAGTTGGCAGAGATGAAAACCTGGTGGTTCTCACACTGGCACAGGCCATGTTTTTTTCACCGCCATAACGATCTGCCCTAGTGCTGCAGAGGGCATGCCAGGATGGGCCAGGGTTGCTGTGTGGAAAAGGAGGAGGTGCATGAGCGGACCATGCGCGCCCGCTGTATCACTAGTTTCGGAACGAAGGACACATCCAACTTCTTAGACAAAAAATCAGAGAGGAATGAAATCATCTGTGCCCCCTCCCCATATTGTCAAGTCTGCTCCTATCCTCAAATCAATCACTTTCCGCCATAGCGCACCCACCTACATAGGCCAGTCCGGGAGGCAATGCGTGCCTCCATCTCCGTGAGGCGGGTCTCCATGGTGTCAACCTGCTGATGAAAGGAAGCAATGTCCATGTAAAACTATTCATACTCTATCTTCTCTCACAGACAAGTGTTTGTATAGGGCTAAATTACTCAATAAAATCTTTTACAGCAAGCCTTTACGCTGTACAAAGTTATTGCACTCAGAAGAAACATGTTTTCACAGGAATGACATTCTAAGTAAAGCCCACACCCAGTCTTCAACTTGAAGACACGTCTCAACAGAGAGGGCATATTGTCATATAAAAAGGGTATTTATGATGTATAAAGTTATAGGAAAGGGCGATAAGCTTTCATGAAATTATAGAATATAGAATTAACACTGTCGTAAAATGTGATAATTGAAGGCCTACTGTTTCTTTAAGTAACTCTACACAAACCACTTCAGTCTGTTTAAATGTGCCAGTAGAAAAGCTGTTCTTAGTAAATTAACTCAGCAACTACTGAACGGATTTACACCATTTAAGAAAAAGAGTTCTTTCTTGCCAAATTTGGTGTAAATCAGTTCAGCAGTTCAAGCTGTACCCGTGTCTACAGTTTCCTATGAGAAATGCATTTTTCGACCTCTTTTTTTGAATTTCTCAGGAACTACTGAACAGATGTACACCATTCAACAAAAAGAATTTTTCAAAACTTATGGCCTGCTTCGGTCCGCTCCTATCTTGAAAGTTTCGGGTTGATATGGCAAGTGGGTGCCGAGAAAAATGGGGGGTCCCAAAATGTGTTTTCTCCATGCAATTTTCCATAGGAAACTTTAGACACGGCTACAGCCCAAACTGCTGAATGGAATTACACCAAATTTGGCAAAAAGGTAGCCCTTGGTCCAGAAAGAACCCTTATTGTTAAATGGTATAAATTCGTTCAGTAGTTTTTTAAATATTAATGGAAAAAGAAATATATATATATATGGGCGGAGCCTAACCACACATCTCATCGTGAGATCTGATTGGCTGTCAGCATTACATCCAAGAAGTGTTGGCAGCCATTTTGGGACCAATATACATGATAGCACCTCATGAAAAAGCATTGCAGTTAATAGAAGGTTTTAAGACTTTAGTTACATTATAAATCATTTGTTGATGGTACCATACACATTTTAGGAATTGTGGTGTGTTGTAAGGTGAATTTACCATGTGAAAAAGCCTTCTGCTGGGATATCATGAATCATGTTTGAGAGAAATCTATTTTCTCATGCTTTTCCCACAGAGGTTTGGAAGGTGATCTACAAACTAAACTGAGAGCATATTTTCTGTAAATTCACATTATCTTTCTCAGTCATGTGAGAATGAAGTCTGACATTCTCAGTAAAACATGTACATCCAACAAGGGCAGAGACTGTCAGTTGATTTCTTTGTGTTCCACTGCAGCTTCCCAGAGTGTTCTAAAGAACAACTAGAGCGCTAACAGTCCTACTTATGACAAACGTATTGCACACCTGAAGCCATCTTGGTTGGAATAAAGTGGTAACTCTTAAAACATTTCATTTAAAAAGGAACAAAATGAGGGGGTTAATTTTGCCATAGAAATTATTATTAGTGCTGCAGAAAGAAAAATGAGGGCACATTTTGAGTGATTTTTCAAATCCTCTTTTATTTCATTAAAAAATTATGACATGCAGACTGAAACATGCACTTTCAATACCAGCAGCAGACTTCTCTGGAGAGCAGTAGCTTTACTACAGTGATCTAATAAGCAACTAGAGTGCTAACATTCAGAATTTATGGCAAATGTGTGACACATCTGAATGCCTTCTTGATGGAATCAAAGTAAACAACTGAAAGTATTTCCTACTGAGGAGACTGTAGTAAATGAGGAAATTAGGAAACTTCATAACAAATAAGTCTCCCAAGATGGCCACCAGAGACAAAAGAGCCCAAATGTAGCACAAATATCACCCAGATGTAGCCCAAGTATAGCCCAATGACAGAATGTCCCACAGTGGCATAACAAAACTTGAGGGGGCCCCCCTGCAAGGTACATGGAGGGGCCCCCTCCAACTCAATCAGGAGCTTTTGGTGCTGGGCTGAGGGGTCCCTCTGGAGCTTGGGGCTTCCCCTCACCGCATGAGCTGCGGGCCTATGTTACGCCCATTCAATGAGGTGCAAAATCACATTTGGTACAACATAAACAGGAGTAGTGTGACACTAGGATGACCAGGCATCCCGGATTTGCCCGGATGATCCCGGTTTTTCAACAGTTGTCCAGGCAGAGTGCGGTAAAAGTGCCTCATGTCCCGTTTTTTTGAGAGGGTAAACTGAAAACAGTGTGAGGCTCTTTTTTAGGTGTTCCAAAGCATGGCTAGTAAGCAGCTGTTATGAGTAAGCAATTTAATTAACAGGTATGATGCTGCTTTTAAAAATTACATTTTATTTATTTTCTTAGTGCCTCTTCAGTGTGTGTCTATGGGGATGAGGACTGTCATTCTTTGCCACTTTATTGTTGTAAATTTGCAGTCCTTCCTCTATTTTTGCGATATGTCCAGGTTCTTGAGTCGCACGATCTGGTTATCATAGTAGTGTGGCAATAGAGTAATATGAAATGAAGTTGCAAAATCGCTCAAAAAAGACAGAAACTGCCGTAGAAAGTTGTCACATGAGGGTAACTCGGTGTGCATGCATGTGATATGATGGCAGCTCATTCACATGAAAAAGCACCATTGGTGCAACAATAGCATAGGTTTGCAAAACATTTATAAACACAAATGTGCAGCATCACATTTATGAGTAAATTCACTCTCTGTGTAAATGATGCAGGTTGCACTATCACCTTTTGAATCTAAATCTTATGGGTGCAAAAATACACGGAGTGCAAATTTAGCAGGCGTGTGGAAACACATTTAGGAGTAAAAATCCCTTTCAGGAGCAAAATCACATTTCACATTTTTTTAAATTAGGTGCAAAATCAGATTTGGATGAAAAAAGAGCTGGGTCTCATGAGACGCTTTCGGGTGGAAAAATGAAATTAAGACAAAAAATAGTTTTGGGGAAAAAAAAACATTTAGGTGCAACCTCACTCTAGGCACAAAGTAAGCAGGAGGAATGGTACCATTTTGAGGTGCAAAGTCATCGAATACAGAGAGAAAGAAAATATGGTTATAAGAAGTTACATTAACTTTACATATGAGATGTTGGAGTATTTTCCAATCATCACTCCAACATGTAAAGCAGCGCAATACACATATGGCTTCATACAAATTGGAAATACTCTTTAAGTAAGCAATGCTGAAGGGGCCGACCCAAACAATTCAGTGGCTGGAGGCAGCTGACCCAAAGCCCACTCTGTGGATTTTTGTTTATCGGTGATGTGAACCTTAGCTATCAGCAAGGACTCTCTGTAGCAAGGCCTAAAATGAATGGAATGGAGTGTGGAGTGTGCCGCAACTGAATGCACCCAGTGTGCTTCCTACCCGAGCTTGTGACGACTCTGAATAGGTTAATGTTTCCACAATTTGTGCTACAAATGCTTTGTAGGATCCCACCTCCCTTCTATGCAGCCCACCTCCACAAGGAGTAAAACAATGTTCCACCTCATGGGCAGTTCTTATGTCTCACAGTGTGACTGACCTCCCAGTTACAGCGGTATCAGATGAGTGTCCCCTACATCTAAATATTGCTGCTACCCATCTGCCTCAGTCACCATAGTCCCCAATGGCACCCCCCCACTCAACCACAGCTCCACCCTGCACTTTCATCTTCCTAAAACTCCCTCTACTGCATTGACCCCTACACACAATGAAAACATGCACCTGAGCCCAGGTGTGCAACCCCCATTGGGCAGAAAGGGCTTCAAATCTCACCCCCCCCCACACACACCGAAGTCCTGTGTGTCAGCCCGGGTTGAGACGGCTTCCCGGGCACATACACAGCCTCACCGAGTACTTCACAAGTCTTTAAAGGATCATTTACTTGCTAACAAGGCTTTGTTGTTCTTTCACCCCTTCTTAGAGTCCCTACATCTCCAGGCTGGCTATCACTGTAAGAATTACCCCTCCACCCCGGAAATTGATGGTAGATTTCCCCCCCCCCCTGGCCCCCCTGAAATGTGTCTCTCTCTAGTTGCGCCTCTGCCTGAGCCTATAAGGGGTTCTCTCGTCTGCGTGGGCCCTGCCACCATGTTAATGAGCCTGTACCATTCCAGAAATGAGCAGATCCCAGTGCACTCCATTTTACAAGAACGAGATAGCAGCCCCTCCCGTACTAGGAAATACAATGGAAGCAGTGGTCGAAGTGGAGGGAAAAAGTAGGGGAACTGTGGGCGTAGAATCAGAGGGCAGGAGTAACGCTTGGATTGGGTCAGTTGGCGAAGTCTGAGGTGTGACAGAAAGAGCATATTTAGTATTTGTTTCCCATTTCACTAACCGGTTACAGCTTATTATGTTATTTAATTTAAGCAATAGATACACATGCTTATTTAAGGTTTAATATGAGCTATTGACATTAAAATACACTCACAAAGTGGGATATGTTTCCAATCACAGAATGTCCCAAATAACCTTAAAAGTGGAATCACAAGCCATTTCTCTCCCATCCATGGAGTTTCTGTCATCAGCACTACTCCTCCCTTTTTCCACAAGAGCAGTTCAAACATGAATGGCAAAATATCATAGTTTGCAAATGTTTTCCACATAATTATGGCTCTGCCATATTTGCCACATAATACATCATCTGCTGCATAATCTGACAATTTAACTAATACATTGTTTATAGCTCAAACGGATCAAAGGTTACTAAAAAATGTGACGTGCTGCTGTGAAGTGGAGGCCCTTTTGCAAAGGTCACATTTCTCACTGCTGCAGTTGTATGTTCCACTGTTACTAATAAGGAAAAATCTTTGCAAAGACTGTTAGTATGTGTAAAAATGTAAAAATAATAATGTATCAGAAAATGTACAGCTCCACTAATACCAGTGTAGGGTGTCAGAGCCCTTTCACCATACATATTACACAGAGACAATCATTAGTACGTGTGTAAATCACTGTATTGGAAATGTTATAAAAGACAAAGAACTACAAGGTGGAGGAGTCACATGACAACCATACTAGTAGGCAGCATAGTTTAATAATGATTGGTCTGGAGAAACACAGACTCAGAATTCAAAACGTAATACCATGGTTGGGCGTTCTCTTTAATAATCAGAATTGATTTCTACCCAAATGAACCCTTTTTTGCAACATTAGGATAATCAAAGACTGGGGAAAAAACCATAATGCGCTAATTTATACCTTGCAGTTTGCATGCAGCTCTTACACAACAGTTAATAGCTCACGGTTCTATGTTAGGATTTTAACTTATTAACTGCAAGTAACGATAGGGTCTCTCTGACAAAGCAGTAACCCACTGACCTATTTACATTATGAGCACTTTGTGATCTGCATGGTACATGTTCTTAGCAGCAGAGACATTAACCCTCTGTGCTTCTTTTTTATGAGTCAAAACTTCCACTAGCATAAAGATCATATAAATGAGGTCTATAAATTTCTTTTTTTTAAACTTCCACTAGACAAAACAACATCTCTCTCTACTAAGAACATTAATCACTGGAGTTATCATTACATTTTTATTGTTGCCGAAAATTGTTGGAGGCAAGGGAGGAGGCAGCAAGTGCTTTAAAAAACATAATATACTTATAAACACGACGCCCCCACCCGTAGTCAGTGCCCGGTGCAGTCGCACTGCCTTAGAGCCACCCTGCTCCAGGGTCCTGTGACCTCAGTGACATAGTCACTGTCACTCTCGGGTGTGCTGCTTCATAGGCCTGCCCCCAGGACTGGAGGTGAACTTCTTGGATCGTGGTGGACAGGCCTAGAAGGTTAATCCGCACTTGCCACTGCAAGGGTTCACCTGCTAGTGCTAAGACACCAGGACTTCTAAGGTCTTTCAGGCCTTCTAAGGTCCAGCATGGGAATGTGCTCCCTCAGGAGAGTGGTCCGGGAGACTGGTCATAAAGGCTGCACCTGGTTTCCCAGTTCCAAATTCAGTTGACTTTAGCGCCACATTCTCTGCCCCACCGAGAGAAACTTGCACTGCACTGACCCGCTATAAACACCTGGATTTGACTCAATTAAAATTACGCAATAGACAATATGCTGCCTAAAAAAAATAACAACATCCTAGAAAAAGCAAGCACTCATAGGGAATGCAAGATTAAGTGAAGAATGTGAAATGTAAGCAGGAACAACATGGTTACCTTTTTCCTTTTACACTCATTATTCAGAAATTAGGGAGTGCTTTTGCCTAAAAAGTAAAGGCAATGACTAAAGGGCCCGGAAAGGACCAGTTTCAGGGTCCATTTTTTTATATCCTTACAAAACATAGGCAGTGTGGTTTAAAAAGACCACATTTGTGAATACACAGCCGATGTACACATTTTCTTTCAATTCACACATTGAAGCAGGTATTTCAGTACCTCCAGGAAAGGTGCACTTTCCCACCCAGTGAAAACAATGTTCAAAGAGAGGAGAAAACAAAAGTAGCGCTTCACTGGCAAACACTGTAAAGTGGCGCTAA
Source organism: Lissotriton helveticus (assembly GCF_964261635.1). Lineage (NCBI taxonomy): Eukaryota > Metazoa > Chordata > Amphibia > Caudata > Salamandridae > Lissotriton > Lissotriton helveticus. Next base: position 430,228,594 of record NC_136063.1, read on the forward strand.
TGTGTTTAACTGTGAAAAAATCAACGTGGCCACCTTGCAACCAATCAGTCTTGCTTTCGTTAGTTAGTTGCTTACTTTTCATGTTCAGAATGTTTTTATTTCTCTCCACCCCGAGTTTGCACATAGACATTGAAAATGTCAGTAAAAGACACCGGTTCCAGCAAAACTGTTTTTCTTTTTTAGATCCATTTTACAGGGAGGCAAATAAACGAAAGGAGGAAAGAGAAGGTAATACCTGTTTGCTTGTCACTAAATGAGGAGGAGTGAGAAGAAAGAGAGGGAAGAGGGGGAACAAATAGAGGGGCAGGCAGCTGCCAGCGGCAGGAGAAGGGGCACTGTTCTCGTCTTCTCACAGTTCACGCAGGAAAAGACAGAGTGCAAAGTGGTTGATGGCTGAGGAGGGGCCCCTGGAGCACAGGGACACGCGGGGCCCCCCGCACCGCGGGTGCTGCAGGGGCCTGTGTTACGCCCCTGATGTCCCAGAGTGTTCTAAAGAACAACTAGAGCGCTGACAGTCTAACTTATGACAAAAGTATGGCACACCTGAAACCATCTTGATTGGAATAAAGTGGTAACACTTAAAACATTTAATTTGCAAAGGAACACAATGAGGGGGTTTCTTTTGCCATAGAAATTATGATTAGTGCTGCAGAAAGAAAAATTAGGGCACATTTTGACTTCTCAAATCCTCTTCTATTTCATTAAAAACTTCTGACATGCAGACTAGAACATGCACTTTGAATACCAGCAGCAGACTTCCCTGGTGAGCAGTAGCTTTACTACAGTGATCTAATGAGCAACTAGAATGCTAACATTCTGAATTTATGGCAAATGTGTGACACATCTGAATGCCTTCTTGATGGAACCAAAGTAAAAAACTGAAAGTATTACCTACTGAGGAGACTGCAGTAAATGAGGAAATTAGGACACTTCATAACAAATAAGTCTCCTAAGATGGCCACCAGAGACAAAAGAGCCCAAATGTAGCACAAATATCATCCAGATGTAGACCACATGTAGCCCAATGACAGAAGTGTGCAAAACACTTTTAATTTTTTGTGTTTTTGCAGTTTTATATAGTGCAGACTTGTCAGGTATTGGAGTGCTTTACATGAGCATTGGTTACATCACACAAGAACAAATTCCTTTTGGTTTTAGACATGAGGATATTAAGTGATTTGACCAGAATCACATAATGTCGAGCTGAAGCAGAAACTCCAACCTGGTTCCCCAGTTGCAAATTCTGCAGCTCTGGAAGTAACACAACATCCTCTCCCCTAAGTGCAACATTTAAACAAGTGGTCAACTGGATAAAAAACATAAAGATAACCAATAATTTAAAAGGGCTTTGTCGCTATTTGAAAACTCAGAAAATATGTCCTCATTTTAGTTTTTTAGACCACTAACCATAATTCTGATGCAAATAAGACCCTCTCATATATGTAATTTCTAAAGGAAATGCTCTAGGTATTACAGTTTTGATTACATCAAGATGACGTCAGGCGTTCCACACTTTTGTAATAAATATAGAATGTTAGCAATCTAGTTGTTCATTAGGATACTGTTGAGAGGCAGCAGCCAGGGGCACGGACTCTGAAAATTGAAGGTCGGTAGGAGGGTGCAGAGGCAACAATTTGACCACACTGGGCAGGCAGGAAGGTCAATGGCAGCACAACAGACTATGGAGGGCATTGGAAAGGGGGGCAGGGGCAATTAACAACAATACAGGACTGGCAAGAGAGGCTGTGGCAATATAATAGACCATTGTGGGCAGAAGGAAGAGGCAGTGGTAGTACAACCATACATGCCAACAGCCCCGATTCAGCCAGGAAACGTCCAATGTTTATAAGCCCAAATGGGCTTTATTTGATCTGTCTCCTGTCTACAATCTCCTCTTTTTCATTGTAAGTCAAAGGGGAAAATCAATACCCCAGTTTTTTTTCAAAATCTCCCTTTTACCAAGTTCAAAATGTTCGCGAAGTATGGTACATCGGATCATGGAAGGCAGGAGGAATTGGGGTAGGGACATGGACTCGGATATAAGAGGACAGGAGGGACATGGAGAGGTGCACCAAACTGACCCTACAGGGCAGGCATCAGGGTTTGCAGTAGCACCATACACCACACAGGGCATGCAGGACGGGAGGGCAGCACAACAATCCATCGAAAGCAATAGTAAGGGGACAGGACCATGCACATGGACAACAGAGAACAGAGGGGAAGAGGCAATGGTAGCTAGCTGACCATAATGGACAGACAGGAGAGAAAGCTTCAGCATAACGGACCATACAGGGCAGGAGGGATGGATCGGGGGCATTACAATGGAACAGACAAGCCAGGAGGGAGGGAATAGGGGTCTGCACATGGAAACAGGGAGCTGGGGGCAAGGGGGCAGGGCAGGAGCAGCAAGATGACCATGGAGGTCAGGCAGAATGAGCACTAGAAGCAAGACACACCAGGGTGAGCAACAGTGAGACTATAATGGCATACACACAGACCATGGAGGGAAGGTGGGAGGGTGTCAGGGGCAGCTAGCTGACCACACAGGGAAGGTGGGAGGGGCCGTGGCAGCACAAAAGACCATGAATGGAAAGCGGGAGGGTTAGTGGCAGCACAATGGCTATGATGGGCAAGAAGGAGGGTGCAGGGGCATGCACAAAGGACCATGGAGGATAGAAGGGAGGGTCAGGACCCGGTATCAAAAAAGAGAGTTCAGGGGAAGGGGCCTCACAACAGACCATGTGGGGCAGGCAGGAGGAGCAGTTGCAGCACAACAGACCAGGGAGGGCAGAAGTGTGTGGCAGTAAAATGGACCATGGAGCACAGGAGGAAGGGGATAGGGGCATGGAATGTGGACAGGCAGGGTGGAGGTGGCAGGGGCAGGTTATAGTCATCTGACAATGCTAGGCAGGTGGGAGGGGAGTGGCAGCTCATCAGAACACTCAGAGAAGATAGGAGCGGCATGCACACAGACATTAGAGGGCAGGGGGAAGGAGAATAGGGGCAGCAAGCTAAGCACAGAGGCTAAGCAGGAGGTCAATGATGGGGCACAGAATTGGGCAATGGAGGGCATTGGAGTGGACTGGTACATCATGCTAAATGGAGGGCAGTGGCAGCACATCAGACCATGCATGGCAGGAGGGAGGAGGCTAGTCCATGGATTCAGACAACAGAGGATAGAGAGGAGGTGGATGGGACAGCAAGCTAACTGTTCAGAGAAGGCGGGAAGGCCAGTGGCAGAACAACGGCCACACAGGGCTGTAATAAGGGAGCAGGGACATGGACTTGGACAATGGATGGCTAGGAGGAGGGAAGGCAGGAGCAGCAAGCTTGGGTGGGGGCTGCACAGTGCCAGGCCCTGCTTCCAACCCCCCACCATCCATTGTGATATGAATCTTACTTAACGTTAAAAACCAAACCTAGAAATCTCCTGAAAAAAACAAAGATTACAGAGACGGTATAGTTAGTCTCAGATTTCACTCATACACAACTAGTGACATTCAGCAGTTATAGTTACCTGAGCTAACTATAACTTACGCCCCGCAATGTACTGCTAATGACATCATTCATGACATGGTCAGTTACATCACTCATGACATCACTCATGACATCTCAAATGAGCTGTGAATAGAATGGAACTTTAATTGCTAGAACTTTATTTAGGGATAGTGTGTGTATATTAACACACTTTTTTTTCTTTTCTTTCGTGTAAGAACCATTATAATAGGCAATGTGCCCAAATTAATATGGCGGATAGCTTTTCACTTTAAAGTAATGTGTAGTCCATTGTTTATGTTGATGTTTGCAATCCTAAGTATGTTTATTATGAATATGTCACGTTGACAAACATACAGGTATGGCGGTCATGGGCAAGATATGCTGAAATGATATTGTGTGCATATTAACACTTGTTTTCTTTTCTTTATTGTATCAATCCCTGAATTTTCACATCGTGACCAGGCCAATATGGCCGCCAGCTTTTGTATTAAAGTAATATGTAGTCCTTTGTTAATGTTGGCAACTTTAGGCATTTGTACATTTAAAAAAGGATGCTACAATGACGTCTTGTATCATTATCAAGGTTCAGACGAGCCGAAACGCGTGGGTCACGTCCTTTGCAGATTCAATACTTCCAAACTACAACCTGAGTGCTGATTCCTTCCTTGTAAGAGTAAGAGGAGATTAAATACATATATATAAAATTCACTGAAAAAAACACAAGTTTCAGGGACATTATAGTTAGAAATTAGCATTTAAAAAACCTCAGAAATTCACTGAAAAAAACAGAGGTTTCATGGACGTCATAGTTAGTTGGACATTTTACTCGTACAAAATAAGAGAAATGTGGCCGTTATAGTTAGTTGAGCTAACTATAACTCACGCCCCCCCCAATGCACTGCTGATGATGTCACATATTAAATCACTCATGACATGGTCAGTGACATCACTGATGACATCACTGATGACATCATCCACATGATCATCTGATGCACCTCCTCACACCCTAAAATACAGACTACCATTCTCGAAACAATAGACACAACAATACTAGTAAAGCTATAATATTCTGTGCACTATGCATGCAGACCTCTAACCAGCTACATACTATTGATACGCCCTTCTAAATACCCAGTTAGTACCTGTGAAGTGTAGGAATCCTCCTGTCTGTCCCATGCATTTCTCCAATCACCCATCCAGCACTATCTACTTATCCTTTTACTCCACCAATACCTAAGCACTTATAAATTCACTAGACACTCTGTTTGTAATACTGTAATTATTCTAGTTACTAGTCACGAACTTATGGAATGGCCTAGCTACTAACACAAGTAAGGCTATAATATTGTGTGCACTATCCAAGCAGACCTCTAACTAGCTACATACTATTGATACACTCTTCTAAATACCCAGTTAGTACTCATGCAGTGTAGGAATCGTCCAGTCTGTCCCATGCACTTCTTTAATCACTTATCTACTACTATCTACTTATCCTATCACTCCACCAATACGTAAGCACTTATAAATTAAGTGTTAACTCTGTTTGCAGCACTGTCATCATTCCAGTTACTAGTGGTATGTTTATAAAATGACCTAGGCACCAACACAAGTACACATAAAATATTCTGTGCATAATCCCTACAAATCTCTAAGTAGATACATACTATTGGTCCACTCCAATAAATACTGAAGTAGTACCCATGCAGTGTAGGATACCTCCTGTCAGTCTCATGCAATTCTTCAATCACCCTTCCAGCACTATGTTCTTATTGTATCAGTCTGCCAATACCTAAGCACTTATGGGGCAGATTTACAAGCACCCTGCGCAACCACTACTTCACTTTTTGTAACGTAGTGATGGCGTCAGGCACTCCTTCATATTTACAAGGAGAGGAAAAGCCACCCTGCATGGTTTTTCCTCTCCTTGTAAATACGACAACTTCACACACAGAACTTTGCGTTGAAGGGGCGGTCCATAGGTGTTGGTGTGGGTGTCCCCACGCAACACCCATAGAACATGACACATATCCAGATTTATAAGAAATCGTGAATCTGGAGATGTGTGTGAATGCTGCGTCATCCTAGAGTTGGAAGGTGTCCCTTTCTGCACAAAAACAATCTCCGCACGACTCAGACATTCTTTCACCGTAGTGCAAGGGTGCCTGTGTCACCGCATGGCTGCAGTTTGTGAAGCAGTGCAGAGGGAAGCACAGAGTTGCAACTTATTCATGTACATATGTCACATCCCTGTGTTTCGGAAGTGCCACAGTGCAGTGCAGCTAAAGAGCTTCGAGTGTCACGCTGCAGTACTTCCTCAGAAATCTTCACTTATAAATTCACCATACACTACTAATGCATTCTTTCAGTCAATCATGCTCTACACATATATTCAACCAAACTTTCAGACATTATCATGCAATTATAACTCTTTTTTTACCCAAAAAAGGTAGTTTTGATAAGTACTTTTTTTTCTTTTGTATTTTTTTAATTTATTTTTACATTTTTGTATTTTTTTTGGTGTTTTTTCAAAAAATGAACGAAAAAAAGAACGAATAAAACAGGAAACTTTTGAAATTACTTATCATTCAAAAACAACAACAAAAATAATTAACAACGAAGGTTGCGTTGCGCAGCACAAACTGCATCCACCGACAGCTCACCGAAGCATATATGTTTCTTACGCTTCACACAGTGTTGCTCGAGAAAAACGAATTCTGGCCTAATGTCCATTGTAGGTGTTCCAGAGGACACTCCAGACGTACTTGCCACAGCAGGTGAGGGGTTCAAAGCAGCTCGCCTCATTTCCTCCCGAGCAAGAATGAGAGGATGTGTGGTCCGGAGATGCTTGCACATAGAAGCAGTGCCACAAGAGTATTTTTTTCACTGCCTCTTGACAGGACTCTGTCACAAATTTTGCATGTCACCTTTCTCGCATTTACTTTCTTCTCTCCAGGTGGAAAAGTGAAGAATTTCCACGCAAAAGATTCCAGCCTCTGTGGACGTGGTGCCTCCTGCAAGAATTCTTCTTCAGAAGATACTTCCTCCTGCTGCTGCTGCTGCTGTCCAGATGCCATTTTGTTTGATACTTTTTTTTAAAACACCAAAAAAAACAAGCAAAAAGGGTTCTTGTAGGAAAAGAGATGTCTCTCTCTAATGATGCTCCAACAAGAATGATTAAAATGGGGGGGTCCTTCAATAGTTACAGTGGGAAATGTTATGAACCAATGAAATATTTTTTTTTTAGGTCAAATGGGATCCGCGCAGTCTGCGCTCATGAAGCACGCACCCGACGCGACTTCGCCAAAATATATTCAAACATAATATAAGTTTATTATAAGTACAAATATATTATTTTTATGAATATCTTAGATAATCTCTTGCCCTAATATGTATATTGAAGACACATACATATCATTTTAGAACATAAATTTCTTTTGCGGGAGTCGCGCACCCAGCACGCCACAGCACGTATATGACGTCACCCGGGACCCGCGTCACGTACCGTAATGCGCATGTGTCGCGAATGAGCCGGAGCAGGAGTCGTGGACTAGTTGCATACCAATCACGCAGATCACGTAATATTAAATGTACATGATGTAACTGAAAAACACGCAGCCGTCGCACACCATACGCGGATCCTTCATGACTTTTCTAAAATGGCAGCTAGACTCTGCGCACCCACCGTGATGTGTATGCTTTGGGTGCACGACTCTGAACATTTTTGGGAAAATAATATAAATATATCAAAATAAAAAAATAAAACAAAAAAATGAAACAATATTTCAGTTTGAATTAAAGAATTTTTTTTGCAATTTTAAGAAAAATATATAATGTTATTTAATGAATAACATATATACAAATAAACAGTTAAAAAACTGTAGAAAATCAGTACAAAAAAATAGGTATAACTACTATTATACTTAGCATTTAAAAAAAACATAGGTTTCAGAAGTTATAGTTAGAAATTAGCATTTAAAAAACCTTTGAAATTCACAGAAAAAACCATAGGTTTCAGGGGTGTTATAGCTAGCTGGACATTTCACTCGTACAAAACCATAGAAATTCCTCCGTTATAGTTAGTTCAGCTAACTATAACTCACGCACCCGCAATGCACTGCTGATGATGTCACATATTACATCATTCATGACATGGTCAGTGAAATCACTGATGACATCACTGATGACATCTCAAATGACATCACTGATGACATCATCCAGTGAATGTGGTTTAGTTTGAAATTTAAATATGTATTATATATTTATACCAATCTGTATTGAAGATTGAGTGGATATATAACTGTCTGGATGGAGGACTTAGTAGCTGTCTGACTGTCTGTTTAAGTGAGCAATTAAAAGTGTCTCACTTAATACATGGTTTAGTAACTACACATGACATACACATCATTGTACTGAGAAATCAACTCACAATAACAACCCAGTGGGAACCGCCACTGGGGGAGATATACATATATATATATATATATATATATATATATATATATATATATATATATATATATGGTACGTAGACGTCCAGAATTAGCTCATTCAGCCAGAAAATCAGACGAAGCGAGACCCAAATGGTGGTGCAAATTATTTATTTAGCCCAACACCTATCCCCCATATATATATATGTATATCTCCCCCACACCCGCCACTGGGGGAGATATACATATATGTATATATATATATATGTATATCTCCCCCAGTGGCCGTTGCCGCTGGGTAGTTATAGTTAGGCCAACTGTTCTAAAGGAAAAGTTTTTTTTGTTGCTAATATATGGGTCTCCACCCTTTTCTGTAATAAGAACTACTTATGTCCCATAAACTGTCTCGAGAGCTGCTTTTATTATTAGTGTTGTAAAAGGGACCACATAAGACAAGATTACATTAGATTCCACCATATACATGATTACTAGCAGTGATCTCCTTAGTGCATCAGGAATGGTTGCCAGCAAAAATGTAAAAAAGGCTTTGTCAATATGGAATGCCTCTACTTGGCAAAACATAACAGCCATATCTACAATGCCTCTGGCACTGAGGTATTTAACATTTGTAAAATATCTCTGCAATGCCACATGATTTATCACTCAAATATCATCTTTAAATAGATTTTGGAAATTCATCTATTTTTCATCAAATATCAGCTTTTGACTTCTGAAAATAAACACATTTTCCTATTGAATATACAATCCCAGTTTAAGTATATGTATATTAATTCAACCAAGCAAAGGGTTCTAATTTAGTAGCTGGGCTGCACACGTAGATCTACTAACAGGTAGCTGGAGAGCTACCAGTAGCTCACGAGAAACTTGTTGGGGAAGCCTGCTAATAAATTTGGCACTGTTTGATGAATCTCACTAAAACTTTCCCAAAGGTGCTACTTTTTGACTAGTTTGTGCATGGAACATGTTGGGTGATCTGCGTAGATAAGGCACCCCCCTATGAGGTAATTGGAGGTCAGGGAGAAGGGGGAAGAAAAACAGCAATAAGAACTATACAAATATAGTATTCCTCTTGACCTATATTTCTTTTACATATGGCTTCTAAGAAGCTCACTGTAGGAGTTCCTCTATTCCTCAGTGTGTTGTATCCCCCTACTTATTTTCTGTGGGTCTGATCTGTATTAAGCATGGGGCCCACTGATCTATTTAGACAATAGATAATTGTCTGTTCCTTAGTTTTGACTTTTAACCTCTCTGTTATTGCGTCAGTCCTCGCTCTTACCTGAACTGACTTGATCTTTAACAAAAGGGGTTGCTGCAGTATGTTCAGGTCAGGTAGTTGTGTTGTCCTATCTACAGTGATTATTATGTGTTATCAAGGACTAACAAGATCCCACGGGTCTACTGTGGCGTTTAATCTATACTGCCTCCTACGGTCTAGCATACACTTTTACTATAAGTTAAGGCCTGCTACTAAGCCCGAGACTAAATCTCTCACACTTTACCTTTATCTTGTATAGGCAGACTGCTGAAAGATTACGCAAGGCCGATTGATGTTTTTTTCCTGTCTCTAGTACTTCTTCTATGTCTTCATGAGCTCGGGATATGGCTAGAAAGGAAGGAAACTATGAAAGAATCCATGTACAATATATGCTACCCCACATATGTATAGGCTCTAATGTTTGATCCAGAGAACTGATATGAGAATAATGTGAACTCTAAAGAGCTGAGAAGGTTAGAAATAGGGTTTTCTGTTGTTTCTGCGTTCTCTGCAACCTTGTCATAGATGTGGCTTAGTCTCCGATATGGTTATTTATTCCTAGGCTGACGGGGAATATTTCCTAACTGTTGGTACATTAAAGAAAATATATACAGAAAGGCAACATTAGGATCGCTTTCAACTCATTACGATAGCTTATATGATTTTGGCCAATGTCAAGATGCAAATCAGAGCAGATACATACCTATAATTCTCTGAATCTTTATAGAGTCACTCATGCGTTGTTGAATAAATTCCTCTTGATATGGCAGCGGTAAGGTATGCTATGGTCCGCCCACCTAAGAGATAATAGGTACATTACTGCTAGTTTCCACTTAGTAGTTCTGATGCAAGTGAGCTAACCGGGCGTACGGGGAATCGCGAACGACAAAGCATTCTAGCGTGCCTATGGGGCCTTTACACACCCAAATTGGTGATTATTGGGGCCAAGCGAGTGAGTATAACCGCGCCTCGAGTTGTCCTCAAATTGAAACAAATGCTCCAAGCAGTTTTTTTGGGATGCTTAAGAGCATACTAGGACTGTGTCACCTGCCCTCCCATCAAAAAATGACAGTAGCTGTTCGTTTAAAAAGTCGAGCAAAATACTAACTATAGTGGACAGGCACAATTTGCCATGTGTTGTCTTGATATCGAGACAGACGCGCAATGCTTTAAGTTGCCCCTTCGTACTAGAGTCTCAGGAACATATACTTAATTACGTAAACTGTCAAGCAAAATACTGTCTAAAATGATATGCCTTATGTTGTCATAATAGCGGGACAAGCACACAGTGCTTTGTGTTACCCCTTCGTGCCAGTGACTCAGAGACGTGTCTGTAATTACGTGGACTGATATGCAGCATTACATGGCATTGAAGCGATCTGAGTTGTATTTAAGTTGCACTGGCTCAGTGTGTCGTCTCCTTATGGGAATAGGTGCACGGTACTTGCCATTGCCCCCTTAAAAGATAAGGCTTGAACGCGCAATAGTAGTATAAGTATCTTGCAGCGTTAAGTAATTTAAGTTGCAACATGCTGCGCTGACTTAACGACAGGAATAAGACCCTCTGTGCTTACCTGACATACATTAATGCGGGATGACTCTCTCTCGCACCTGTCGCGTTCGTCTCTGTGGGTCCATGGCAGACTGAAGCTGCTATTTAAATAAGATTGGGAAACGGAGCTGCCGGTTCATTGGTAATAGGAACCAGCTGTGAGTTCTTGTGACGTAGTCGTCAGAGCGACTAACTTGTGTGCGCCAGTTTCTGCGCTTGTGCTCCGTAAGCGCCATCTTAAGAAGGTGACCTACACCAATGCATATTAATATATATGAATATATCTTGACGATACATGGTGACCCATAGATTATAGTTTCACATTAAATGTGTGAACTATGGGTAATAAGACATTATGTTAGGGTTCTTTCGCCTCCAAGAATTATATGTATTTAAAAGAGATAACTTGTGCCGATGAGTATATACGTACCTACCGGTAAATACACTGAAGTACGTATGACATGGCCCCTCATCAACCAAATGGGATGAGAGGGATGTGACAAAATCAGCCTATAATCGATGGCACTATGTGTTTAATTAGGGAGGAGTAACAGAATTCACCTCTTCTCGCGCCATCTTAGAACGACGCGGGCAAGGTGTATAACCATTCTAGTCCGTGAAGGATGTTAATAAATATGTATTATTTCAAACACAGACAGTCTGCACTGCCCCATTTTCAAACACAAATAGTAGTGACAAATAAACAAAATTAGGTATTCATCAATTATTGGGCATAGCATATGGTCACTTAGTCCCCTGGGTTTAGAGGATAAAGGAGATATATTGAATCCATAAGGAGATATCCCGCATAGGTCTGATTATCGAGCATGAACACAGAAATCCTCAGCATAATAAGTTATGTATAACTAAAACTCAGTTGTGAGGAATAAAAAAGCTGGTAGTTTTATAACTATGTAGATTTGGTATTTGCCTGGTCTACGATAATATCCCACACAACAGTATGGCATCCTAGCTATGAAATTAATGCTAAAGGACAATGGTACTCTATTGCTCTAGTACATTATGTGGTGTGCCAGATGATTTTTTCGTTCAGGCCATTCTTCACTGTATCCAGTGTATAGATCCAGAACGTCTCTCGGCGTTTACTGACCTCATTAGTATTCTTTCCTGGTATGGCTCTGATTTTCTCCAGAATTAACCATCTGAGTTCTTTTTCATCATGGTTTGCTTCCATACAGTGTGATACCATAGGGCATGATGTCTTACGTGTCCTGATGGCTGACTTGTGTTCACTAAAGCGTGTCCTGAACTTACGGCCAGTTTCTCCTACATAACCTTGAGAACAGGGACATAGGATCAAATATACCAGGTTGTGACTTCTACAATTAGTGAAGTCCCGTAATTTGCCTTTTTTTCCTTGATATTCCCAGTTCTGGGTGACTATTGCACTCTCACATGCTATGCACGTGCCACACCTGTGGTTCCCCAAAATAGGCGGTCCCACAATAGTGTTCTGTTTATTGTTCACATTCTGTCTGGGCCTAGTGTGAACTAGGCTGTCTTTCAAGTTCCTATTCCTGCTATATGCAATGATAGGTTTTTGGATTGTATCTTGTTCTTCATCTGTGTTCAGATTGTGTCCATTTTTGTCTAAGATTTTCTTGATTTTGAAATTCAGCATTGAGTGGTTTATAACACAGACCATTCTGTCATCAGTGGGGCGTGTGCTTCCTGCCAAAAGGGCATCGCGGTTATAATAGCGTACTCCTTTGTACGCTGTTCGTATCAGATGTTTGGGGTATCCACGTTGTAACAATCTGTGTTTCAGTTCCTACCCATGGGTATCATAGTCTTTGAGACTTGAACAATTGCGTCTGATCTGTAGAAATTCCCCAAAGGGGATGGAATCTTTTTGGCAATTGGGATGATAACTGTCGTGAGACAAAATAGTATTCTTAGCTATCGGCTTTTTTAAAAAATCCACAGAAATTTCTCCTCTCTCACCCTTTATGATAATGTCCAAAAACTCCACAGATTCGGTACTCTTGTGACTTATGAATTTTAGATTATCGTCACTGGCATTAAGCCATTCAATAAAAGTGGAGAGGGTGTTATCTTCCCGATGAATCTGTGCCACTCTCGCACGTTCTTCTAAAATGGTGCCACTTCATTGAAGATATTTTTTACTTCGTACTCGCCCATGTATATATTTGCCACACTGGGGGCACAAGATGCCCCCTTGCTGGTCCCTTTGACTTGATGAAATAGGTTCCCTTTGAAGTCAAAAAAGTTGTTTTTCAGGACAATCTCTAAGCATTCCACTATGAAGGCATCTGGCCTCTCTCCTGGTGTTATATCTAGGATCAATCTCACTGCTTCTATTGCCTGTTGTTGAGGGATGTTTGAATATAATGCTTCGATATCCAGGGTAACCAGGATATCGCAGCTGTGGTCAAAAGGGACATGTTCTAGTTTGTTAATAATGTCTCCTGTGTCTCTAATGTAAGATTTTTACATGGTTGTAAGAGGACATAGAAACGCATCGACATATTTGGACAGGGGTTCCGTGGACGAGTTAATAGAGGATACAATTGAACTTAAGGGCGAATCATAGACGTTTTTATGTGTCTTAGGCACCCCATATAGTGCTGGTGTGACTGTGTCTGATTTGTTCAGAAACTGGTATTCTTTCTCACAAATAACGGACTCCTCAAGTGCCTTACTAGTAATCTTCTCTATTCGTTCCTTAGACCCAGGTCTAATGGGTCTATAGTGTTCCTCCACGGCCAACATAGCCTTCACTTTTTCATCATAGTTTGTAGTATCCATCAGCACGATGCCCCCTCCCTTATCACAGGGTTTTATAGTCAGGTTGGGGTTATCCTGTAATTTCTGGAGAGCTTTTCTTTCCAGAGTGGAGAGATTAGTTCTACTGCTATAAGTGTGTTTGGTGACCTTATTAATCTCATTCAAAACAGATCTTTCAAAGATTGCCACTTCCGACCCTACCATCTCCAGAGTAGGAGTGAAGGTAGACTTAGGTTTGCACCCTGAGAGGTTCTCTTCTTCCTCCAAACCTTCTCTAGAAGAGAAGAATTTTTTTAAACGGGTCTTCCTAAAGAAGGAAAAGATATCTTGAGTGAGTTTAAATTTATTGCAGTTGGTGTTGGGTGCAAAAGATAATCCTCTACTAAGGATAGAAATTTCGTCGTGACTGATGTTATGTGTGGACAGGTTGAAGACAGGTATAATGTCAGTTTTGTTTGCTTTTTTTAGGATCTCCAATATTGGTTGTTCCTGGTCCTCATATACTTCTGAGGAGGTTGAGGGTCCATTTGCTGGTACCCTCTCCTGTCCATTTTTGCAAAACGGATTCTGTTCTGACCTCGGCCTCTCCCTAAAAAAGGAGGTGGTGTCTGATGATATTGTTTGCAGTCCCTTCCTCTCCCTCTTTGTAGTCGTGGTTCCTGAAATTGGTCATAATTGGTCATAATTATCTGCACCATCTCCATCAGATTCTCGATGAGGTGGAGTTTGAGAAGGTAAGGACTTTTCTCTTACTACTCTGATTTGCATCTTGACATTGGCCGAAATCATATAAGCTATCGTAATGAGTTGAAAGCGATCTTAATGTTGCCTTTCTGTATATACTTTCTTTAATGTACCAACAGTTAAGAAATATTCCCCGTCAGCCTAGGAATAAATAACCATATCGGAGACTAAGCCACATCTATGACAAGGTTGTAGAGAACGCAGAAACAACAGAAAACCCTATTTCTAACCTTCTCAGCTCTTTAGAGGTAACACTACTCTCATATCAGTCATCTGGATCAAACATTAGAGCCTATACATATGTGGGGTAGCATATATTCTACATGGATTCCTTCATAGTCAGGATAAAAACATCAATCGGCCTCGCGTAATCTTTCAGCAGTCTACCTATACAAGATAAAGGTAAAGTGTGAGAGATTTAGTCTCGGGCTTAGTAGCAGGCCTTAACTTATAGTAAAAGTGTATGCTAGACCGTAGGAGGCACTATAGATTAAGCGCTACAGTAGACCCGTGGGATCTTGTTAGTCCTTGAAAACACATAATAATCATTGTAGATAGGACAACACAACTACCTGGCCTGAACATACTTCAGCAACCCCTTTTGTTAAAGATCAAGTCAGTTCAGGTAAGAGCGAGGACTGACGCAATAACAGGGAGGTTAAAAGTCACAACTAAGGAACAGACAATTATCTAAATAGATCAGTGGGCCCCATGCTTAATACAGATCAGACCCACAGAAAATAAGTAGGGGGATACAACACACTGAGGAATAGAGTAACTCCTAATCAGGGAAACATCTATGCTATGCTGAGTTCATCTAAAAATATAAGGAAATGAAGAGGTATAAAAGAAGCTTTTCTGTCTTTCCCTATTGAATTTTATTTGTTTTTCCATGTCACCTTTTGGTGATGGCCTATCACACTAATGAGAACACCTTATGTTTGGCATATTTGCTCAAAGTATGTACATTTGTTTAGGAGAGATATTCACATTACTCCTAAGCGGCTATCTTTGAATAACTTAGTAATGCTCTGTATCATTATCATTTCAGAATCCTTTTCGCCTTTTTCCTTCATCCAGCCCGCAAACCAAATCTTCCAAGAAATAGGTCCTGAAGAAGATGGCATATAAAAGGAAAATAAGCCATCGAAACGCGCGTTGACCAAACTGTGTGTAACACCCCAGCTCTCAGCACAGCATTAGAGAGTTGAGATTCTCACCGATATGGTTCTATCTGTGTATGCAGTCTGGTACTGGGGTGTGCAGTGTGTATGTAGTGAGTGCAAGTGATGCGTATGTAGTAGAATCAGAGGCTTGTATGTATGGGAATGATTGGGAGTCTGGATTTTCTTAAAAAATGTACTTTTGAGAATCATGTATAAATTGTGGTATTACAAAGGATTAGCATACACAGCATTATGTAAAATCATCTATACAGTTTTCATTGAAAAATATGTATCATGAAATTGTGGATTGATTCACTTATGTTTTAATGTATATCAACAAAAAAACTTTTTTCTATAAAATAAAAAAATAAATAGTACAAATGAAACTTAAGTGCTATATGTAGCAGAGATTTCTTTCATAGGCCCCTAAAGTGAGCTTCTTAGAAGCCATATGTAAAAGAAATAGAGGTCAAGAGGAATACTATATTTATACATGTTGGGTGATCTGTCATATAGGGGCCCAAAAAAGGTGGTTCCCAAAACGCAAAATCCCCATGCATTTTTCATAGACTATTTTAAAAAGGGCTACAGCAAAAACTGAGGAACAGAAGTACACGAAATTTGGCAGGAAGCTAGATCTTGGTATGCAGATTGTGCTGTTTCTGATTTGGTGTAGATCCACAAAGTAGTTTTTGATAAGTTAAGGTTAACAATATATAGATATATTGACAGTTGGGTCAGCAAGAGGCTCATGGGACTCTTGCGGGAGCACCAATTTAAAAACAGAGGGCCATATTATCAAGAAAGGGCGATACATTATCGCCGCTTTTATCAGCAGGAAACTGCCGATAAAGCGGCGTTAATCGGCTTGTTAATATGCCCTTGTGAATTCCCATAGAAGCCCACGTTAACACCAGAACCTGGGCTTCTATTCACAAGGGCATATTATCAAGCCCATTATCGCCGCTTTATCGTCAGTTTCCTGCCGATAAAAGCGGAGATAATGTATCGCCCTTTCTTGATAATATGGCCCAGAGTATTTTGATTGCCCAGGGAGCTTTTCTTCCCTTGGGACATCTTGCTCCCACAAGAGTCTTATTGGGGCAGGGTAGGGATACCCTCAGCCACTAGGCCCCATGGGGGATCCTAGAAGCCGCCCAAGCCAAACAAAAAACTTTGCAGCGATCCTGCGGGACTCCCGATTGAGCACATAAAAATTACAGAGAAAGGCTGAATATGCGCAAGATAAGAGAACCAGAGAGATAGCAAAGTAAAGAGAAAAGACAACGATGAAAGAAAAAGAAGAAAAGAGCCACCAAGCATTTATACTTACCAGTCGCTTCTGTGTGCTCTTATCCGAGGTATCTGGTCCTCCAGAAGAAAGCCTCTGCAAGAGAACAAAACACTGTATCACCAGAAAAGGACAGAAGAGGAACACACTGGGAAAAGATACGGAAGAACAACCTAAGTTCCTTGTTATAATACATTGAAATTCTTTAAATAAAGAACTTCAGGCCAGATGCACGACCATTAGATTTTGCGAGTCGCAAATAGTGACAATTGCAAGTCTCAAAATCCAATGTACAACAGTGTCTCAGACACTGTTTGCGATTCCCAATGGGGTCGCAAATTGATTGCCTCGTGAATATAAATGAGGCTGTCGCAATTTGCGGCCCCATTGAGAATGGCTGGCACTCCCAGGGATAGTGGCCTGCTTGGGTCAGCAGGGACTGCTTTGTCAATAAAGCAGTGTTTTTTAAATGCAGCCCGTTTTCCTTACAGGAAAATGGGATACATTTAAGAAAGGAAATGTAAACTTTTTTGCTTCATTTTTTAAGGGCAGGCAGTGATTGATCCCTGGGACCACTGCCTGTTCTTAAAAAATATTTGTGCATCCATTTACAAAGGGGAAGGGGTCTCCTGGGGACCCCTTACCATTTGTGAGTGCCTTACCACCGGTCTAAGAAGGTAGGTAAACTGTGTTTTGCGACTGCAATTTCATACATAGGTTTTGGACTCACTATTAGGAAGGGACGCCCTTGGCATGCCCCTTCCTAATAGCGAGTCGCTAACCCTATTTTGCAAGTCGCTAATTGATTAGCGACTCGCAAAATAGGGTTAGTAAGCTAATTGATTAGCAACTCGCAAAATGGGGTAAGTACATTGGGCTGGCATATTTTGCGGTCGCAAAGGGGCCAAAATTCCCTTTGCGACCGCAAATAACGGTGGTACATCTGGCCCACCATGTTTATGCTACTACAAAAGCCAAAAGCCTAGCAGTCAGAAAACGTTTTGTTTACCTCCCCATATGGCAGCAACGGAATACCCTGTTCACAAATCTATAAATTAACTCCTAAGGACTTTAATCAGAGTTTGGCAAATGGGATACTCCATCAAAACGTTACCAACATATGAATCTATGAATTAGCAGACGTGTCTGAGCTGAGATGACAGCAACACCGTGCTCGCCTGAGGCTCCAAGACTCCGAGAGTTTTCTCCTAAATGTGCTCCTGTATTATACAAGTACCTCTTTATGTGTTTATTTATTTTCACACGTTTATATACCTATATAAGTTCTCCGCCATTAGTCAGTTTCCTATGACTAGTTTCGGGAGACTAAACTTGAATCATGTACCTGTAACTAAAAAGTGATTAATGTTTCTGCCAATATCTTGAGACACCCTTCCTTCTCAGAGCCACAGGGAGTCATGCGCGAGTAGTAAAAGCCTGCATTAGAGGTCTGTTCAGCATCTTCCACGCCCATTATGCTGCCTTGATAATAAAAGAGCAATGCACTTTATCAAAGCACGCTTTCATTAACAGAACATGCTTGCTCTTGCAAACAAAACGCATTGAAAAATATAGATTTCTGCTATATTTACTTTTATTAAAAGCAAGAGCGGACACCTGCCGTGTAATGACCTCCGGACAGGGGATTTCCTTCCTATTAATCACAAGCTGGGCTCGGGGCTCAAGGCAAGCTCTCTGAGCCGGCTATTAGTAGACAGGAAACCTCCCCTCTGTCGATTATTATTGCTTAACCATGGGGAGTTATTGGCGCTGAACTCATCAAAGGAAGGAAGCACGAGTCACTGCCCCTCCTTGACCCCCCATTAATGTTCTTCAAATATGATATGGAATTTACAGGCATTGGCAGAGACACTTCCTCCCTCTGCAAAACAAATCGTATCCTCCTTAATCCCCCACAATATACAGCAACTGCTTTTTAAATTAGCTGGGCTGAAGTGAAAGAAAAACTCTACTTTAAAGGCTTGTTTTGTTTATGTTGGAAATATGCAGTTAGAGAGCAGTCCTTTTTATTCAAGCAAACAAATTTCAATGGTTGCGATTCTTTTCATACCTTTTTGTAATAATCAAACATTTGTACAAAGGAAGTGCCCATTCGCTCCGGCCATCGCACACGAACACGCTCATTTAACGGGCTGACGGGAGCATTTTATATGAGACTTGCAGCTCACGTTAGAGGAAATCCCTTAGCCAAGGTGACAGCAAAAGGACTTATAAGCAGTCGAAATTGCAACTGACACCCAGGAAGTAGGTTCATGAGCTTCAAAGGAGCTGCGGTATACTATGCCTACTCTTAAGAATGCGGTACAAAAGGGGGTGGTTGCTTGAATCCAGTGGCAAAGTGAGCAAGGGACTCACGTCTGAGCCTACCCTGCCACATTTATGGCGGCCAAAAGCGGTACAAAAGACGGCTGGAATGCCAGAAACCCGTCCTCGGAAGCTTGTTTCCGGTCCAGGGAAGACATGGCTTGGCAGTTCGGGCTGGACTGTTCCCATGAGGCACAGGGTCAGACTGATTTGCATATAGCCATGCCTGAACTGGGGTGGCAGAGTGGGCTAAAGAACGGTGATGGATTAAACCCAGATCTTTTGACTGGGTGTGAGTGTTTGATTGATTCAGATGCTCCGTCCATCACCACCCCCTTTTGTACAACTCTTAAGAATGAGCAGAAGGAACTTTTCAGGAAGACGCAGAGACATTTTAAGAGGTCTTGCACAGCAGCCAGTTGAAGTGCAGCAAGGCTGGGTCCAGTGACAAGGAGAAGTGTTACAGTGAGCCACCCAGCCACTACCACGCACCAAGAGTACATTTCACTCACCCAGAGGTCGGGCTCACCAAGGGTATGAAAAAACAGGGCAGTGACCTCTTGTGGTTCAGCCCTAGGCTATTAATGCTGAGATGTATTTATTTAGGAAATTATTTATGTGTGCACTTTTAAACAGCACGGACATTACCGAGAGGTGTGATAGCACTTTACAATAGAGCGAAGAACGTTACATGACAGATTCAGAGTAACAGGGTAGTAGGTGACAATACCTATTGCTACTACGGTTATTTATTTGAAAAGTTTTCTATAGCGCTACTAGACCCGGAGGTATCAGAGCGATTTACATGAGTTACAGCGAGTTACAAGTTACATAGTTACATCACTTAAATCAAAGAGTCACAGGGGAGGAGGATGGGAGGGTGGGAATACACAACAGGAAAAACGAGGAAAACAATGACAGATGTCCGGCTGTGTAGGTGACGGCCGAGGGGGTGAAACCAGGGCCAGACTCCTCTTTAGCTGCATATGACAGCTCCACCGAGCATCGGCCAAGGTTGCTTGTGTATCCAGGTGAGTACAAACAGTTTTGACACCCTTGGGGTGTCGTCAGAGGTCCATTTGAAGTGCAGAGGAACGTTATTTATGAGTTATATATAGTGCTGGCTGGACCCGTAGGTATCAGAGCACTTTACATTAGGCTACACAATGTTACCAAGAATGAAAACAAATACACATTACGTCAAAAATTAAGCAACAAATTGGGAGAGAAAAGAAAGGTGAGACAAATAGAGAGGAGGGGGGTAAGGGGGAAGTGTGAAGGGGAGGATGAAGGAAAAGACGGCAGGAGAGACAAAAGGAAGTCTGCCCAAAGACCGACCGACTGTGTAAGTGACGTCCGAAGAGGGAATCCACAACCCATCACACCAATAGCTAAACAGGTAGCTTCATCGGGCATCAATCAGTTTGCCAGGTCTCAACTGACGAGGGAAAGTTAACAGAAGAAAGTCCAGTGGATAGACAAGGTGGGAACTATGAACAAGGACGTGTGAGGGCAAAGGTCAATAGCTGGAAAGAGGAGAAGAGTAAAGAGGAGGGAGTTAGGGGGTATGGTGAAGAGGAGAAGGGAGAAACGTCCTTTAGAGAGACGCAGGAGAGTTTGCCCAAAGACCGTCTGGGTAGGTGATGGTCAAGGAGGGAAATCCATAGCCCATCTCCCCTTTAGCTCGCGAGGAAGCTTCACCGGGCGTCAGTCAAAATATCTAGGTCTCAGCTGCCATTGGAAAAATCTCAGAGTCAAGTGTCATGGAGGGTGAGTAGGAGCGGGGTCGGGTGAGGGCTGATCTAGAACAGGACGATGACCAATTATTTTAGATCAGGAGAGATACTTGACCCCGTGAAATGTCCCACCAGCTCAGTTTGGGAGTGCCCCGGTACCTCAGGAGTACCCTATGGCGGTAGTCAGGACTGGCCCCAGTCGGTATCTTGGGGACAGGTACTGCAGCAAACTCCACCTCCGCCTGAGATGCAAGCATTGTGAAAGGCATAGGGGAAGGGGGCCAAGAAATCATGGTAGCCTTTCCAGCAGGAGACGTGGACCAAGGTCCAGCAGGTCGTTGGGCCAGGAATCCGAAGGTGTAACAGGTACTCACTGTGGACGGTGAAGGTTCAGCTGAGCGTCAGTTGTTCCTCACGGCAGTGATGGCACAGGCCCAAGATTTTACGGCACAGGGCATCTACCAGCTCCTCAGCCGCAGTGACGGTGTGCGCTGTGAGTTGGGCGCCATTACGGTGCTGATTGAAGCGATATGATCGGGTAAATTACCGCCGCCATTTTGGAGTCAGGCAAGGACAGGCAGTATCGCGGTGCCGTTCACTGTGTAAGTAGGTAACAAGCACCGGACCAAAAGAACAAGGTGTACCTTTAGCAGAGGAGTGTGGAAGGCTTCCCTCATAAGCAGCAGGCGTTCAGTAAAGGCAATATAAGTACTCCTAGGCTGGTACTCCATATTCTCCTGGGCAGCTCTAGTAGGGCAAGTTGTCTCTTGCCTCCTGTTGTGCTCCCCACATCCTTGCTCATTTTATATGCACTGCCTAGTGGCGAAGGCCGCCATCTTAGGGTCAGGCATCCAGTCTGTGGGCATCTTGCGCTGCATCTCCCAGAATCAGGGCAACCGAAGAGGCACACACACTCTATATCAGGGGGGACCCTCTGCGCCAGTGGGGCCGCCAACAGCAGAGGTCCCCTACCAGTGCATCCCGCAAGGCGGTTGACAGATGTGGTCCCCGTCTCGTAGCGGGGTGCCTCGCCCTCAGGTCAGAACCTGACCTACGCTCCTCACAGTCTGCCACCACCTGTGTTCCCAGAGTGTGTCAGCATGTAGAAGTCCCTGCACTGGGTGGACGCAGCCTATTTGGATTTGCTGCAAGGAACCAACAGTCAATTGCACCCTCCGTTTCTGAGCTGCCTGGTAAGAGATGGGATTCCATCTTAAAGTCAGGCGGAATCCGGCGTGGGGCTGGTGAGCAGTAATATGTCGCCTTGGGGCTTCAGGAGTCACTGCCCCCATGGGTATCCTTCCTGGGGCTTCCCTTTCTGTCCCTCTGCTGTGGCGCTTAGGCACTGGCGTACACTGGTGTTACGGCAGTGCTTCCCCCTGAGCGGCGCTCGCGGGGCTCACCAGGCATCATTAGTGGTTAATTCCCTCAGCGTGATCTCGCCACTGCTGAAGATGGAGGGCACAAGACGTACCCAGACTCGCGGACGGTGGTGCGGGGTAATCGCTGGTCTTCCGTGATGGAGCACTCGCGGCTGGACACCGCTGCTGGCTTCTTCAGGAGGCCGCCATTTTGAGGAATCTTGCAGTCCGGGCCGGCGGGCTCCAAACAGGCTCACCGTCACTCAAATGCGGTGATGCAGGGCTCCTGCGCCCCCGCTAGTAGCTCTGGGGTTACTCATGGTGAGAGTTAGGTATTTACAAATTACATATTCATTACAGATTACATATTTAGAAAAGTTAAAGCGATTAAGATTACACAACTACATATTACATATTTACAGAGTTAAGGAGAAAGGTCGTTATACCTCTTGAGAGTGTCATTTAGCAGTGAGGATCACAGCATTAAATGTGAGAGCATATGCCTGGTGGGGACCTTTGCAAGGAGTGATTATTGAGAAAAATGCCTTTGGAAGAGAAAAGTTGTAACGTCCGTTTGGAAGATCCGGAAAGAGGTGGTGTTGCGAAGGTTAGGAGGTAGGGGGTTCCAAATTCTAGTCACATTACCTGAGAAAGATTTGTCATAAGCCTTTTCCCTTTGGAGGATTGAGATTCAAGCAGCAAATTTTCAGCATGTCGTGAAAGTCTGAAGCCACCTGATATCTTGATTTTGTTTGCTAGGTAGCGAGGGGTGGAAGTATGAATGGCTTTATGGGTGATACAAGCATTATGCAAGATTGTTATTGCCCGTACAGTCTTCGCTGACTGACATAGTCACAGACTTTCCTACACCAACCGCAATAAGGGCGATGAGGACGGGCACTACATCCACAGAATTCATCAGCTGGCAACTATTGAAGATCAGTCAGCCCCCCTACCTCTCTCTCATCAAGCAAGCAACATTCTGAAGCCCGCCCCCCTGCTGTCCAGCATTGTGTGACAAGGTCACGTGGGAGCTGTGCTCTGCCCACATAATCACCCCTAGGGATAGTGAGAGAAGAAGAGGCCTACCAGAGACCATGGCCCCACACCCACCACCATGGCTCAAACAAATGCAGGACTTGAGTGCCAGGGGCTTTGAAACACACCCAACACTCCCTAGTCGAGGCCCATGAGCTGTGAAAAGAGAAGTGGGAAAATAGAACCCTGGCTCCCCAGATGGAGAGAAGATAAGAAGAAAGAATAAAATAAAAGAAAGAAAAGGAGCGAGAGCTCTGAAGAAAAACAAACAGAAACAAGAAAATAACGGCAGGAAGCAATGGGTACATCACAGAAAAAACTAAAAATATATGTAGCACAAGAAAGACAAAGGGAAAGTCACACCATTCAGTGAACTGACAGACTACCATGGCAGCAACCTTGTGCAAGGCACAGGTGAGCAGTTCAAAGAACTACTTCTAAGCGTCCCTTTATATGGAGTGTACTGTCAATCGATTGCTCTTATTTCACTTCGCAGGAGAAGTTGTTTAAAAACTTTGAAGATCTACCCAACATAGAAAGAGAACATGACCATAATGCCGGTATAACCAATCTCAATGTACACTTTGATCCCCAACTAAATCCTGAGAGGTTCAAGCTCCAACAAGCATGGTCATGTGAAGGAGAGTCAATGAATTATTTTATGTGCACTGGGAAAGAGAAGCGGTTCATGCAAACCCTAAACAAAGCTCTAAGAATTGAAGCGGAGAAGAATGAAGACGTGGAGTGGGCCCTACACAACTTGCTGAGGATGAATCAGAACACAACGCATTACACACAGTATGCAGCTGCTCCGTTGCTCGAGAGGCCTCCTGAAAGACATCATTCCAGCAGCATGAAAAACGCCATTCCACTAGGCATTAAATTATGCCAAAAATGACAGGAGAACAGCAATGACCGAGGGAGTTGACGAAGATGGGCCCTTCTGCCAAACATAGAAGTAGGAGACAATTTACTAATCAGGGATCGCCACTCGGGGTGAAAGTTTGCACGTCCTATAAAAAGGAGCTTTGGCATTTCATTGCTGTTATGAGGACAACGATTGTGGCTCAGAAAGGAACAAAGACCATCTCTTGGAAAATCTGTATGTTTAAAATGATCTCAGTGACCCATAACACCCTGTTCTTTCACATACCCAGAATCAATACATCATTCCGAGATAATATCCGCTACTGGAGCTTGTGGTATACCTTGCAGCCAAATCCCTGCCCACTCTGACTATGCTTGGTAGCCAATGCATATCCGATGCGTATCAAAGTTGACCCCATTGGCTCCAGTTTTAACCTAAAGTGGGAAGGTATGTGGGTGAGCCACTTGGCCATTACCAGGAACCCATAATTGCCTGAGGCCGTGGAGCAGCCAAGGATATACGTAAATGGGGCAGTGACCACTTCTGGTTCAGTCCAAGCCCATTAACGCTGAAAGTATTATTTCCTGCTCATCGCCTGACATCCTCACTGACCTCCCCACACTGCTCACCACAGGGCTGACTGACAAGGAGCATAAAGGGGATGTGAAATCGGCAATTGCAGAGCTCCCAAACTTCCTGATTCTTTTAGTAGTAGCAAATTAAGTCCAGGTTTTTCTTTGCATTCTGGTCTTGTGGTCCTAGATTAAAAGCAGGACTATAATTACGAAATGCAAAGAGCTAACTGAGTAGATAATCTATTCACATGCATATAGGAAACTTGGCAACTTTACTGAGGGTCTAAGAGGATATTTAGGGAAAGACTCGGGACCTCTTAGGACCATTTGAGGCAGTACTGAAGGTAGCTCCCTTAAGGATCAAGTGGGGATGTGGTATGAAGAAAGGAGAGCCTCAGGTAAATTATGGTCAGCAGTAAGGTCTGAAATTTGTTGAAGGTATTTTAATGATCAGCAGAGTTGATCACAGGGCTGTGAGGGTGTCTCATGATTGGTACAGTATTTTTGAGGGCAAAAGGGTAACTACAGGGCTAAGAGTTATGGGTGATGGTATCCAAGGGTTCGTCCAGAGAGCCTGTGGGCGGGGTCTGAGCTGATGTGCGAAATTGTCGAAATGATGACGCAAAATTCTTCACTTAGCATGAATGTGGTTTGCTGGTATCTTCTGTGACTTATAACGTAAAATGTGTATTTGTAAAGTGCACTTTAACCCAGAACAGTATCTTAAAAAAAAAAAATTGTAAATTGATACTTGTATAGCGCACTACTCACCCGCAAGGGTCTCAAGGCGCTTGTACGAACACCACTGTGGAACCCATCCTGGCTTTCCCTGTGAGGTGTCCACTCCTGGGCACCCCCAAGGTAGAGGCCAGGCATCCTTAGCGTTGTGGGGCCGTTGTGGAGATTAAGCAAGCTATTGCCCAGAGTTGCAGAGTGGGACTCCATGATTGGAATAGGCACCGAGGCGAGAATTATCAGGTCCGTGGAATTTTGAGCCCAAAACCCGCCGAGGCGGGGAATTGAACCCTGGTCCCGGGCTAGACCTCTGCATCAGGGTCTGACGCTCTAACCATTGGCGCTGTGGCGGGTGTGGAGTGTGGAGTTCTGGAGAACTCCACACCCGCCACAGCGCCACCGACTTCTGCATATTGAGCTATTACGCTCGTTTCTCGATCCAGACGACAATTGCACGCTGGACCCGGCCTTACCGATTCCTCCACTGTATTATTGTGTTCTGCCGCAAGATCCGCCGACTTGCCAGGTTTTATGCGTAAATGCGTCAAAAGGCACAGTGATATTTGAAGACAACAATGATTATATTTTTGTCCTGGTGATGATGCCCCTCATTTTACTTAGAGCGGTAACTGCAAACACAACAATGATGGACAGAATGTGGATCAATGTCACACATTCACCCCAGTCCAAAGATCTAGGCCCAAATCCATCGTTTTTCCACTCCACACCACCCTGGGTTAGACAATGGCGATATGCAAATCAGCGCTGACCCTGTGCCCCATGGGAACAGTCCAGTCCGAACTACAAAAGCCATGTCCTTCCCAGAACGGAAACAAGCATCCGAGGACCGGCCCGGTTTCGAGGTAACACCTCTCTTCAGCCCGGCTAGCTTGATTCCAGTGGTGTGGAGTGCCTGGGACTCACGTCTGAGCATCCCCAGTACACTTAGAGCGGTAACTGCAAACACAACAATGATGTCCATCATTGTTGTGTTTGCAGTTACCTCATTTTACTTAGGCATTGAAACGCCGTCGACCAAAAAAAAACCCGTATGCAATATGACATTTAAAATATTGTGAAAATGCAATGGTGTGGTGATAACAATCCTTGTCTGTAACACTGACTACAAGACCAAAAAACCCCTGTATGCAATATGACATTTAAAATATTGTGAAAATGCAATGGTGTGGTGATAACAATCCTTGTCTGTAACACTGACTACAAGTACACAGACTTATTTGTGCTTTGCTCTTTTTACCATTCTGTTCGTTGTTTTGTCTTAAATGTTGTGGGTCACGGCTGTGCCCACTTGTTATTAATGTGCTCATTTTGTTTTATCAAAATAAATTGTTAAAATAAATTCCTTGTCTGGCTGGACAAAAGACATAACACTGATCAGGTGTATGATTATCAGTTCAGTATACTATTGTGTCCACGAGTAGGGACCATTGTTTTGTGTAATATGATACTGCCCAAGGTCCCTTTGACATACCTTTTGGGTTCCCTTGTCCTTCTTAAACACGCTCTAACCATTGAGCCACACTTCTCCACATGGTGCTGAATAACAGATGTTTATTGTTACTCAATGGTACTCATTTTATCGACCTCAGAAGGATGAAAGGGTGAGTGGACCTGCCCAGATTTGAACCTGTGACCATGAGGACAGACACAGGCCCTTACACAGGCAGCATTAGTCCACTAAGCCACTAGACACAACTTATGGTGGCCACATTAGTCCACTAAACCACCAGACCCAGCATATGGTGGCGAGGGCACACCACACTAAGGGCCCAATGTAGGTAATTTATTTTTACCCGTTCCTAAATACCGAATCATACCGAATCGGTATTTATGAATCGGAAAACCATATGTAGGAAAAAAATTGGTAACAAATTCCGATTCGGTAACATTTGGAATCCACACTCGGTAAATACCGAATCGGTAAATACAGATTCAGTAATCTCCGAATCGGTTTCACCCATTCAACCCTATGGGCCTCCAGTCCCATAGGAATGAATGGGAGACACCGACTCGGAGATTTCCGAATCGGTATTTACCGATTCGTTAAATCCGATCTCGAAAATTCGAATAGATGACATGTGAGACAGTGAACCAATCAGGGACACCCACCACACCCCACAACAAAGCAACTGAGAACGCAACCAATCAGATGCAAGTACCACACCCCAGTACCTGGAGGTGGCCACACCCATGCAGGTGCAGAGCATCAGAACTGTAGAGAGAGCTGGAGGGGAGACAGAGGAGCAGGCTGCACTGAGCCCAGCAGAGCATCACCATGGAGTCCCAAGAAGCCCAGAAGGATGGAGGTGACAGAAAGAGGAAGCTAAAATTCAGCACAACTGAGCTCCAGGTGCTGGTGGAGGAGGTAGTGCAGCATTACAGCCAGCTTTTTGGGAGACAGTCCGTGCAAGTAGCAGAGTCTGTCAAGAGAAACACCTGGCTGGCGATCCAGAGCAAAGTAAATGCCCTAGGGGTCACACATCGTCAAATTGAAGACATCAAAAAAAGGTGGTATGATCTGAGGATCATCACCAAAAAGAAGATTGCAGCTCAGAGGAAAGAATTCTCAGTCACAGGTGGAGGGAAGAACCGTGCACCAAGCCTCACTGAACTGGAGCAGCTGGTGGAATCCAGCATGGAGCCGGAATGTATACACGGGATTGGGGATGCTGACAGCTCAGCCAGAGCTGCATGAAAGAAAGGTAAGATGCATGGACATGAATCCCCACCCATTCCCTGGCCCCTTCCCCAATGTGGGTGACTGAATCACAATCCAGTACACATGTCAGTACTCACCTGCAATGCATCATGGTAGCCGTAGTCATAAGAACATACATCAAAGCAGCCAACACAGAATCCTGCATGCCATGCCACACTCCCCATACACAAGCAGTTGAGGCATAGTACATAGTGTGATAGGAATGAGTGTAATGAAGACACACAGGTGACCATTGTCCATGTCTGCCCACAGGAGTGTCATCATGCAGTGCAGTGCAGAGAGGGGAGGCGAGTGCACCAGCAACGGCTGCGAGGGAGAAGCCTACTGACACGTCAGGACCCAGCACTGTCCCTGAGGACACTTCCACAGCGCAGGCACCCACAGCATTGAAGGAAAACACCACAGCACAGCCACTGTCACCCCTGCTGTTTGGGACACAGCCTCCGGACACACCAACCTCAGGGTCCCCTGTGCATGCGAGGCCAAGGAGGGAGGACGTTCCACCACTCAGGATCCTTGCAAGCTCTGATGAAGAAGAGGTGGAGGTAGACACACCTAGCACTCCACCACTGGCTGGCAAGGCAGGGCAACAGGGGTCATCAGGATCTGTGCATGGCAGTGTCCGTGGTCGTAGGGCACGTGAGCGCGAGGAGGGGCAGAATATGCAGGTTTTTTTTGCCAGTTTGGAATCCACCATGGTGAAGATTCAGCGCATGCAGGCCAAAGGGATCATGGCTATGCACAGACAGGTGCGCATCCTGAACAGCAGGATGTCAAACATTGATCGGGGGATATGCTCCACGTCCCTAGATATGAAGTCCATGTGAAAGGAAATGAGTCCATGGCAGAGGGGGTGAGGCAAATGGGTGTGCGCAAGGGTTCCCTATGTGACATGCTGGAGCGTGACCAGACAGAAAGGCGCAGGAATAGGCACGAACTCAAAGCAGCTGAATAAGTCCATCAACCGTCTGGCAACTGCAACCACCCTGCTATGCCGCAGGTCAGTGAACATGCAGACTGAAACTGTGCACTGCTGCAGTGACTTGTCCAGGGGCATGGGGAGAGTGACCTCTGCTATGGAGGTACTGCTGACACCGCAGACAGCCACTGCTGGTAACACGTGTGCCGGGGACACAGAGGAGTCCACAAGCAGGAGTGGATCCAGCACGCCTGTACAGGACGTTCGTCAGAGCACCAGGCTCCATGCAGATGACCCTGGCACCACTGCGCAAGTTGACCCCCTGCCCCGTAGCTCCCACAACATAATGCGTAAGCGCAAACATTAACAAAGATTCCTGAACACAGGATAGGTCGCAGTGATGTTAACTCTGGACACCCAGTGTGAAAAGTGGATTTTATTTGGTTAATGTGTACTGGTGTATGTGAAGTCCATTAGTCCTCATGATATGTGATTTCTACCTCTGTGCCCTCCTTGGTGGCAAGATTGTGCAGCATGGCGCAGGTCGCTATTATCTTGCAACATGTAATTGGCGTGTACTGCCGTGCACCTCCACTCTTATGGAGGCACCTAAATCTGCTTTTCAGCAGTCCAAAAGTGCGTTCCACCATGCAACGTGTTCTTCTGTGTGCCACGTTGTAACGCCTTTCACTCCTGGTGGATGGATTCAGGTAGGGGGTGAGTACAAATGAACGCAGGGCATATGCACTGTCACCTGGGTGGAAAATTAATTAATGATCAGTCACATACTCATGATTGCTCCTTCTGCATTGACTATCAGGGTGTCTCATAATTATTTACCTAGCAGGTATCCATCGCCAAAATCACCAGCAACAAGGCGTCTGTATATCCCACTATTCTGGAAGATGTAGGAGTCGTGGGTACTCCCTCAAAATTTGGCAACAATGTCCGTCATTATGTTGGCAGCGTGGCAGATCACCTGCACATTGATTGAATGTGTAGACTTCCGGTTTCTATATATGTGTTCTGCTGCTGCAGGTGGGCATAGTGGGGTGTGCGTACCATCAATACAGCTTATGATGTGCAGGAAGTGTGCGAGTTGGTAGAAATCGGTTTTGGTCTTAGCTAGTTCTGCAGGTGAGTCGGGGAACTCAATGTAGTGTCCCATCCTCTGCATCATGACGTCCAGGAATTTTCTGAAAAAACGTGGAAGGCAGCTCTGGGACACCCCACCTACCACAGCTATCACATTCTGGTAGCTCCCAGAAGCAAGAAGGTGTAGGCAGCAAAGCACCTGCACATGGGGGGGATGGCGTGTGGTCTTGGGGTTGGGTGTTCCAGATATGGGTGGAGGTCCCTGATCAAGTCCAGGATGGTTCTGGGGTGTAGTCTGTATCTTTGCAGGATCTCAGATTCAGTCATTTGGAAGAGGGTGATCCTCTGCCTGTACACTTGCTCCTCCCTTTGCCAGACCCTCTCTCCTGCTGCCTGTATCCGTAGCGGCCTTGTCATTATGTAGAAAGCCGCCATTGTGGTTACACTGTTGCATTTTGGGGCTTTCTTTTATATCCTGCATGTAGTTTCCACCTGCTTTCAATCCATGGTAAATACCGACTCTTAAATACCGATTTTCATGCAATTCGGTATTTTTTGTGTTTCCTACATCTCGATATGCCATTTTTACCATTTCTTATTTTCCGCCTCGGTAAATAAGGATTCGGTATATTCCGAATCGGTAAATACAGATTCGGAATTTTACCGACTGGTTTTTACCGATTCGGACAATTTTTTGACACATACATCTCGAAAATCAGATTCCGGTCGGTAAGGGCCGAAAATACCGATTTTCGGCCGTTACCGACCGGTAATTGGCAACCTACATCGGGCCCTAAGTGACACAACATACTGGAAGGAGACTTGTTTGAGAGAAAAATGTGTGAACCAGGCACTTACAGGTAAAAAGTATGTTAGCTGGCATAATGCAACATTTTGAGAAAATTCTTGAATTTTACATAATGCGAAATTATGGAATTTCACACATTTTACCTGTGAAATTACTATTTTGTCTAGGTCTTGTCTGAGAGCTAAAGAATGCTGTTTGAATAATTAAAGAAGGTGGAACTGAGTGTTGAGGGTTGAGTTGTGTGTCTGAGACTCAGCTAAGGGTCACCAAAGCCCAGCTGAGAGGTTTGAGAATCTCTTGGGGCTGTTTTAGAAATGTTGGGGCACTGTGAGCCCATGCTTGTGGGTTGCGCATTTCTGAAGGCCAGCAGTGATGCTCTTGAGAACGGGCAGATAGGGGGCTACAAGTCTACACAGGGGATCTGAGTGTTTCCTTGCTCTAAAATGAGGGTCTGAGCATTAATTGAATCACCTGGAGAATTATCTCTGGGGCTCAGGGTCATGCTCAGTGGGAATGGAGATGGGTAAGGGCCCACTTAGGCTGATAATCAATAGAAGCAGCTCAAAGGTTGGCTGAGGCTTTGGGAAGGATGCTAGGTGTCATTCTTAGAGCTCTTTAAGTTACTATAGAGGATTTGAGGGCAAGTAGTAGTACTTTTGGAGGATGGTAGAAAAGTGCTCTAGAGCTTCGGCAGAATGGTTGGATCTAAGGGCCTATAGAAAAGAACTCCTAAGGGCAGGCGGAGGGAGGGAATGATGGTCTTTTAAGGCTCAAGCAGATGTCTATGAGCTAAACTAACACGTTTGTGAGTCCAATACAGGTCTATAACCAGGGTCAAATGTGCTGGCGTCCAGCAGAGAGTTTTGAGAGCCACTGAGGATCTCTTAGGGTAGCCTGAGAATCTCTGATGGCATGGCAGATACAGTGACTGGTCCTTGGAAATGGCTTATGGCTTGCAGAGTGGTTCTGATTGTCAGCCGCAGGGCTGTAAGAGTTGGCTCCAAGCCTACTGAAGACACAGGGGACTTCAGAATGTCAGCAATGGGATTCTGCAAGTCAGTGGTATGTGATGTGAAGGTCTCAGGTGACTAGTTAATGGTTTCTAAGGTTTACATGAGAGTCCCTGAAGACTCCCTGTGGGGCTCTGAGGGTCATATGCAGTATTCTGTGGGCTGGCTAACAGGTTGTAAAGGCTAGCTTAGTGCTTCTAATGTTGGGCATCAAATGGACAATGTAGGTGGTCTGAGTATCTGAAAGGGCAGGTTGAAGGTTCCTAAGGGCTTGCATTAAGAGCAGTGGATCTCTGTTCATGTATCCAAGAAATGTGTTTCCATAGAGGATATCTGCCTGGTTGTGTTCCAGCTGTTTCAACATGAGAGTTGATAGTGGAGCTCTGACAGATAATAGAAAGTGTGTGAAGGTTGATTGAAGGCCACATGAGAGACTTCAAACTGTAGTGGTGGATGATGGGAAGGCTAACAGAGGCATTACTGAGGGTTTGCGGAAGAGCAACGGAGGGCCATTGGGAAGCTTTCGAGGCCTTGCACAGTGGGTTTGAATGACAGCCGAGGGCCCACGAAGGGCTAAAGTTAGGTAGGGGCCTGTGGAGGGGCGGTGTTAGCAGAGTGAGTTTAAAAGAGTTAACTGAAGGGTACACGCTCTCTAAGGGTATTTTTACACTGGGGCAAGAGGGGCCTGAATGCCTGAAAGAGGGGATCAAAGGGCAGTGAAGATGGCGTTGGGACTCGGCTGGGGCAACAGGGATACTCTGAGGGTAGAGTCCAGTAGAACAAATCTGAGCTTGGCAAAAGAGTGACTCAAAGTGCCAGTGGTAGGACTCTCAAGGGCAGTGATAGCTACAAGAAGGGCTTTTGATCAGAAAATTTGATTTTGCGGTTGTCTTTGGAGCTGTGAGGGGCATTAGGGTGCTCCGAATTTCAACAGTATTCTGCATTTATAGGGGCATGGGTTTAACAATCCAACATGGCAGTTGCCTGACTGTGGAGCGTGGAGCTCTCGGCTCCGATCCCGAGATCTGCATCCATCTGCTAAGGTGCACTGACCCCCCGGCCCTAAGGAGAACCCTGCTGAGGATTCTGTGGGGCACTAGACACTTACCTCGGCTAGTGGAGCAGCACATTCCCGGCTTTATGGGCTTGCTGGGTTCGGGCATTGTAGCCTGGCTGTGGCGGGCCTGCATCTTCTCCCACTGACGCTATTGGAGGCCAAGACCATCTCCGGGAGGTAAGGGTAGGGGCCTCCCGTGCTGCATAATCCGGTGGCCCCGGCGGGGAGATAGGTGGCCCCTGAAAAAGGGGATTGTGTGTTGTGCCTGGCATGCGTGCAGGAGCTAGGTTTCTGCTCTGCATGCCTGGGTGGCTGGAGCCATGCTCCTAGATTTTCAGAGCCCCCCTGGTAGGCCTGGACTACTTGATACCTGACTTTGTATTCCAGAGGATGAGCGGACTTCAACCCTTGGCCATTTAACCCTCAGCTTCGTGCGTGAGGCCCTTTGCTGTCTCTGGAGGGGAGTTGTGAAGGAGGTGCCCCATCGTGGTCCCTTCAGTGGGGCTCTCCACTGCTCCTTGTGTCTCGTCTCTGAGGGTAGCCATAGGAGACGCTGCAGCAGACTAGAGACTGTCTGATCTTCGGGCCTACCAGGTTCCCTTTCAGTGGTTGTTTGCTGTACCCTGGGCACGTGATTGGTGCCACTGGAAAGCTGCACATGGTGCCCCTGCCCCCAGGGATTAGCACTACCTGTTCTTCATGATCTCTTCCATCCAGACAGGATGCTTATGCTCCCCCCCCAGACGACAGAGGCAGGGCAAGTGGGCCCAGGCAATGGGTCTCTATGTCTTTGCCAGGAGATATGGATTACACAAAGCCGACTATGGTGACTTTTCCTCTGACGGATCCCTAATGTCGACTTCGGAGGCACGCAGGACCTCACTGGGCCGACAAGTTAAATGCTATCGTGGCGGCAATTGAGACATTGCGACCCACTTAGAGGCAAAGGTGGATGCAGTAGTGCAGTACATCAACCTCCTCTGTTAGGACCATCAATAACTGATGGAGCAGCTCACCCATGCAGAACACTCCCTAACTAACTTCAGCCCCAGGAGTCCGATCTACAGAGGCAAATGTGGGACCTTACGGAGCTGGTTCAGTTCCTGGAAGCACAAATGGAGGATGCTGAGGGCCGCGCCCGGCGCAGTAACCTAGAGATCATCGGCCTATCAGAGGGCTGCGAGGGCCCAGACATCATATACCACCTGGAGAAGTGGTTCAAAGATCTGGTTCCAAATTCCACCTTATCTCTTTCTTCTCCATCCAAAGGGCACATTGTGTTCTCCCGCGGTGCCTCCCACCAAAGCTCCTCCAAGGCCCATTGTTGCCAAACTCTTACATTTTTAAGACTGTGACCCTATCCTCCGGGCAGAACCCCCCCGGGCCCTATCGGCTGCCGCCGCGGTGGTCCGGACTGAATTAGTATAGTTGGATCTCCTTGATGTATGGCGAAGTCAGCACCATTCTAGAGGGGGATACACACACTACTCCGCTTATCATGCACTCCACACCCGAATAGCTTACTGGTTAGCATCACAACACCTCTCCAATAATGTGAGGGACTGCCTGATACTGCCGCGCACCCTGTCTGATCACTCTCCTCTCCTTCTGATTCTGGAGACGCCGGTACATAGAATCCCCCATTCATGTGGCGTTTCCCCCCGTACTCCCTATTGGATGAGGTTTTTTGTGGTGAACTCGCAAACGAAATTGATAGTTTCTTTGAGACTAATTTGGGCTCTGTGGAGAGCATCCAAACGCTATGGGAGGCATTCAAGGTACACGTGCGCGGGATAGCCATGGCCAAACACTCCGGTGTCCTGAAAGCAATTAGGCAGAGACTCAAACACCTTGAGACTCAGCTCTCAGAACTGGAAGAGAGGCAGCAGGCGGAGCCTGAGGGTGACGCCCTGGAGCAAATTAAACAGCTGGTGACGGAATTTAACGCAGAAGCAGACAGGGAAGTGCGTCATATGGGTAAATACGCCACTGCCCGCACTTAGGGCGAAGGGGATAGACCTGGCTCTCTCCTGGCCAGAATAGTCCGCAGCGAGAGGCGTCAATTGAGAGTGGGCGAGCTGGTGTCAAGCTCGGGGGAGACCCTTACCGATGAGGGGCAGATACTTGGGGAATTCAGGCAATATTACTCCACTCTATATAAGTCGAGGTCCACGGGAATGGAGGAGGCAATTGACGACTACTTAAGTTATATCAAAATGCCGCAGCTGTCCAACTCGAAGAGAGAATTCCTCATGCTGCCCATACAAAAGGAGGAAATAGTGGAGGCGCTTGAGAGCATGCGGTCAGGTAGTGCCCCGGGGGCTGACGGGCTAACTATTGGCTTCTACAAGGCCTTCAAAGACCAATTGGTGCCCTACCTCTCCAAGCTCTTTGACGATATATGCATGGAAGGCAGCATGCCTGCTACAATGCGGGAAGCTCTCATTGTGACGCTCCTGAAGCCTGGGAAGCCCTCCACTGAGTGCGGCTCATACAGACCGCTGTCCCTGATAAATGTTGACGCGAAGCTCTATGCTAAAGAGGGAAGTGGTTCAGTTTGGCGCGCTGTCTGGCTTAAAGGTGAACTGGACGAAATCTGTAGCATTCCCCCTGTCCCCGGTGACAAGTAAATTTGTTATGGATTATCCTCTACAGTGGTCTGAGGACCCGATTAGATACCTGGGCATACAGCTACATCCGGATCCAGACATATTGGTGAGGGAAAACTATGGTGTAGCCTACAATAAGCTAACCGAAGATGTGGACAGATGGTGTAAACTCCCGTTGTCCCTGGCGGGTCGCATCGCTCTAATGAAAATGATTGTACTCCCGAGGTTTTTATTCCTCTTCAACAATATTCCGGTGATTCTCTCTAGAGCCTTCTTTAAGATGTTGACGCAGACTCTCACGCAGTTGGCTTGGGGAGGTAAACAGCCGCGGGTCCAGTGGCAAGTTCTGACGCTCCCGTATGAACAAGGTGGCCTAGGTGCCCCGGATATGGAGCTGTATTACAGGGTCGCGCAGGCGACTCACTTGCACACATGGATACACGGGGATCGTAATATTCCGCATGTGGTGCTCGAGACCCTGTTCACGGACCCCCTCCCCCCACCGGCTACAGTATTTGAGCCGGCCACGCGCCGGGTAGGATTTCTGGATTCGATCTCATCGACGAACCACGCATGGCATTCGTTGGCCAAGAGACAGGAATGTGCACTCCTATACTCCCCACTCGCTCCGATTGAGTGGGCCGTCTGGCTGGCGCCGCTACGGGAGAAAGGGGTCACGCGCGCTCTTAAACAATTAGGCATAATGAAGCTGGGAGACCTGTTCAAGGACGGGACGGTGGTTACGTGGGAACAGGTTGCCCCTTCCCGAACCTCAGAGACGTTGCTGCACCGCTTTCACCTACACAGGGTCCGTGCAGCACTTCATGAGCTACTTGGTCCGACCATGGCGGAACCTCCCGAACTTCCAGAACTGTCATATGTCATAAAAACGCCCTCGCCGAGCCACTTGATCTCGCGGCTATACAAGTCAGGACAGCATCATAGGGAACAGCCGCTCTCGAAAGCCCGATCGGCGTGGCAACGGGACCTCAACACACCAATAGATGACTCAATGTGGAAATATTGCTGCCAAAACACTAGAAAAGTGTCGCTCAACGCCAGACATAGACTTATCTATTTTAAATTCCTGCAGCGAGTGTACTACACCCCAGAACGCTTACACAGATACGGGCTCCGACAGACGTCGGAATGCGAACGTTGCCATACACAGGTGGCCGACTTCATGCATCTGGCATGGGCTTGCCCGGGTATTAACAAATTCTGGGAAGACATATTTCAAGAATTAGGGCAGATACTTGAGCTGGAGCTCCCGGTCGACCCGGCGCTGGCGTTACTGGGCCACACAAAGATCCTACCACCGGCGACACGTCGCCTGGCATATATGGGGTTACTAATGGCTCGGCGAGCGGTGGCACAATGCTGGATGCGAGGTCCGCTCCGACCAAACATAGATGGGCCAGGGATATGCTGTACGGCTGCACCCAGACGCAGCTCTATAGCGAGCTCCAACCCCCAGTTAGCAGACCAAAACATTTTTGGGACCTGTACCTGACTTACAGATCCACTAAGGATACTGCGGATGCAGCTCAGGAGGAGACGGAGGAGAGGCCGGAGGGGGAGGAGGGCCCAGAGGATCAGTTTCACAGCACCCTATAACCCGAGTGGGTCGGTAGACGAGACATATGGATCCCGAGGGACGCCAGAGGGGCACACGACATATAGCTAACACTGGCACAGGGGGTACATAGTGCGGAGGGTCTGGCGGGAGGGGGTGGACGGTGGGAGGGGATGATCCGAAGTGGGCGTAGAGTTGGGCAGAGTAGCACACTGAACCTAAGTGGCAGAGTAATGGCGGAGGTAGGCGCATAGGCAGTCGGGGGGAAGGGGAGGGGTTGGGCGGGATTGTTGCGGGAGTTCAGTCAGATTCTAGTTAGGGTGACGGACACATACACCCCGCCGTATGATCCACTGCATCACCGCATCCATCGCTCCACTCTCACTTGGGGAGGGGGGCGGGGAGACGGGAGGCTGCACGCTTAGGGTACAGACTGGGCAGTGCACTCTAGGATGTTGTTCTTGATCTCTGTATTATGATTGCCCTAGTTTGCTGCCGGCCCCAGGGTTGTAGGCGTGAAGCTGTGTGTGTGTGTACTTATGCCAAATAAAAGTTTATAAAAAAAATAAAAAAAAATAAAAAAAAAATAACAGTGGCATGTTTCCAGGTGTCCAGGAATGTGGCTGGATTGATGGAGGCTTTGAGAATGGTAGTTGGTGCTTTGCTGATAGGCAGAAGTCCTTTGGTGAAGGCATGGTGGGGACATCAGTCAAATATGGGCCCTGAGTGGATGGTCTTCATGGTACTCGTGGTTTCGAAGATGATACCACAAAGTCAGAGTTTGTTCTTTGGCTCTGATGGGAAGTTGATATGCGATGGTGACGGATTCCGGTCGAGGGTTGAATTTGCCATATATGGATGTGATTTTGTTGCAGAAGAATTCCAAGAGCTTGTTGCATACAAAACTCAGTGACCAGGCTCATCCTTAACCCCCAACCCTAGACTCACATGACCCTGCCCCTCAGATTGCTCGACTAGCTCTCAATCCGCACTCTTAAAATTCCTCTTGAACACAAAGTCTTACACAACATTGGCCCCACGTACCTCAACAATTGCATAATCTTCCACAAACGTACCATACACCTCTGCTCAGCAACACTCCTGCTCCCACAAACCCTGCACTTATGAAGAACTAGATCCGGTGGTTGTGCCTTCTTCTATCTTGCTCCTAAAGCCTGGAGCGTTCTGCCCTGCACATAAGAGCCTCCTCCTCAGTTCTTGAATTATGCCGGGAAACTGAAGCTCCTAGCCCAGACCCTAGCTCATCCTCTACTGCACCTGTTTCAGTGCCAGGATACCCCCCTGAGTGAATTGTGTCCTATACAAAAACACATTGCATAACATGTCACACTTGGCCCACCTTAAATGGTCATAAATAAGTACGTGCATTACATCAACGCATAGTGCTCCATAATAGGAATCATACAGGAAAGGAGAAGAAATTATTTTGGGGATTTCCTAGATCATAGTAAAAAAAAACAAAAAAAAACAAGGGGTTAACACAGAAGTCCTGTCTTTATATTTGTGTCTACACTTGTGTTTTAAATACTCTGATGCAGAAGAGGTGGTAGTGTCCAGCCAGGGGTGTCGTGAACACCCGCCTCCCTCTCTAGCAGCTGCAGCACGGTGGAGTACTTAATAGGCCTCGTCTGTCTGCAGCTCAGCAGATAAAGGCTCCTAAATAACATGAAAGGGTGGGTGTGTTAGTGAGTGACAGGATGGATGGATGTGTGTGTGAGTGAAATGATGGACGGGTGAGTGAAAGGGTGGGTGGGTAGATGGATGGAAAAATGGGTGAAAGGATGGATGAGTGAAAGAATGGCTGGATGAGTGAAAGGGAGGGTGGATGGAAGGATGAAAGGGTGGATGGATGGATGAGTGAAAAGTTGCAAGGAAGACGAGGGAAAGGATAAATGGATGAGTGAGCAAAAGTATGGATGGCTGTAAAGGGTGGATAGATGGACGGAGTGAAAGGATGAGCAGATTTAGTGAAAGGGCGAATGGATGGAAGAGTGAAAGGATGGATGCTGGGGCATTGTGAACCCCCACCTTTAGTAGCAACAGTGGGGTGGATTTATTAATGGGCCTCTTCTGTCCGCAACGTGGAAGACACATGTGAGTGAGTGAGTGAAAGAATGGATGGATGTGTGAGTGAAAGGGCGGATGGATGGATCTGTGAGTGAACGGGTGGATGGATGGATCTGTGAGTAAAAGGATGGAAGGGTAGATAGATGCATGAGTGAAATGATGGATGTATGGATTGATCAGTAAAAGAATGGATGGATGCGTTGAAGGGAGGTTGGATGGAGGGATCAGGGAAAGAATGGATGGATGAGTGAAAGGGTGGGTGGATGGATGGATGAAAGGGTAGCTGGGTGGATGAGTGAAAGGGTGGATAGATGGATGAGTGAAAGGGTGACTGGATGGACGATGAGAGAAAGGATGGATGAGTGAGTGAAAGGATGGATGGATGGCTGGGTAAAAGAATAGATTGTTGGGATGAGTGAAAGCGAGGCTGGATGGATGGAGTGAAAGAGTAGATGATGGAGTGAAAGAAAGGATGGATGAGTGAAAGGATGAATGGATGAGTGAAAGGATGGGTTGATGAGAGCAAGGATGGATGAGTGAAAGAATGGATGGATGAGTGGAAGTGGAAGTGGAGGTGAATGGATGGATGGATGAGTGAAAGTGTGTGTAGATGTGTGGACGGGTGGATGGATGAGTAAAAAGATGGATGTCTTAGTGAAACGCTGGATGGATGGTTGTAGTCAAAGGTTGGATGGATTGATACATGGAGTGAGAGGGTGGATGGATGAGTGAATGGGTGGATGAGTGATGGTTGAGTGAAAAGATAGATAGACAGATAGATGGATGGATGGATGGATGGAGGAGTGAAAGGGTGGATGAGCGATGGATGAGTGAAAAGATAGATAGATAGACAGATAGATAAATAGATACATTGCTTTGGTGATGGAAGTATAGGTTTGGATATGGATGGATGGACGGAATGGTGAAACACTGAATGATGGATGAAAGAATTAATAGATGACAGGATTTAAAGGTGAAATTTGGGATATCAGCAGGTGGATAGAAGGATGAAAGGATGAATGGATCTATGCTTGGATGGAAGACACAAGAGAGCTCCTCTGGGGAGGGTCATGATGACTTGTTTCATTTGGTTGGTGTCATAAGAGCTTCGAAGTGGGGGTATTTTTATTTTCTGGCTACTCCCTTGCATCCAACTACAGATCTTTTAACGTGGCTACTCCTTTTCGCCCTTAATTTCTACTTTACAGCATTCTGTAGAATAATTGCTAAATTCCAGTCCATGCCAGCAGCACATGTTACCAGATATGCAAATCTTTAGCAGTCTAAGGATAACAGTACAACTTTTCAGGAATGCGAAGAATAAAGCGTAGGCGTCTGAGAGGTGAACCGCTGATTCTAGTAACACAGCATCCAAAACTATTAGCATCTCACTGTGCTGCGTTATTCTTATGCACAGCTGTTCCTGACAGGCAGCGGTTGCTGGAATGCTGCTCTCCTCCCAATATAACCAGTCTGCTATTACAGAGTTTCCGCACTACTGCAATGAGCAGACCCCTAACATCCTAGACGATGATAAGAGATGGCTTGCTCTTGTGTAACACATTTCCAGATTCTGCCTGGTTCTGCTTGCCTCGTTAGCATGCGTGCACCGCGAGCACAGACAGCACAGCACCAAACGAAAACACATTGGGGCATATTCTCAATGAACTATCGCTGAGTTATCGATACTTGCAGCCAAAGTCGCGATAAAGTTATTTCCCATTCACAAGCAGGTGCAAGCAGCCCATATCACCAGTTTACCGGCGATAGCAGACGCAAAAAACATCGCCACAGATGACATCGGCAACTATCGCTAATGAGATGCAGAGTAGGTGTTCCCGTGCAAAAATCGGAGACAACACCAAGTTACAACATTCTCACGACCAGCCAGATCACGATAAGATCACAGAACCCGTGATAAGGTGTGTTAGAAGCAGGAATCTAACATCTGCTCTGACCTGGTGTAAAGTCCGACAAAGCCTGCACCAGAAAAGGGAGCCCAGTCCAGAGCCCCACCTGAAGAGCAACAGACACCATGGAGCCACTGATCATGCCGGCTGGACACCCAAGCGGGCCACAACCCCCACTGCCACCCCCCAGGATACTCCCCCCCGGGCCCTACCACGGCACCCCCACCTCCCCCCCATAATGCACATCAACGTCACAAAATCATGAACAGTAGCATTCACCTGCTGTCGCACCATTACAACAGTCAACATACATGTGAGTACAGTAAATCTGTCTCATTCATTCACCATTGATAGTCCCAAAAAAAATCACAATCAAATTCGTCTACAAACAACAGTTTGAAAAGTCATGACGTGGCACACCTGGACAATCTGTGAGTGACAGCCTGCAATACAATATCCAAGATAAGAGGGTATGTCAGGCACCAATGAAAGGACAGAGAGAGGGAGAAAGAGAGAGAGGGAGAGAGAGGGGGAGAAAGAAAGAGAGAGACTGAATAAGAAGCGCAAGGCCAATCGGGCCCATGGCTCATCCATACATGCCAACTGCTGCGTGTGTTTCGCAATTGGTGCACCCCAAATCTAAGGCCCAGCATCAAAGTCTGCGCAAAGGCCACATCACAGTTAAGAAATGCAAGCAGTAGTCAGACCAAAATTAGTAAGAAAGCTCCTTTGTCTCAATACACAAGGTTGAAGGACAACCGAACATCCGACCTTGGTCCTGAATGCTGCTGGCACACTCCGCGTGAGATACCATACCAGGCTCTGATGGCTCCCACACCACAAACTGCGCTAATGAAAGACCAACGTGTCAACAACCCACACACACTTGTCCCTGTTCGAGCTACACCTGAAAGGGATTCCCTTGACACATTGGTGAAAAACAACCCATACGTCCAAACGTTGCACACTCATAACTCATTTCCCAGAGCAGCAGCATATCTTCCACCGAACAGCCGCCGGTCTGACGGTTGCCGGTGCTACGAGACCAAAAAACGCGAAGGCAGGCAATCCCGGGCACATGCACAACCCCTGTCACGTGAAACTGTACCATGCACGAATGCTGCATCTGTTGGGATCAGTGCCAATGGCAGTGTTACGAATCATTTTCCATCTGAGTTTCCGTCTTGCCTACGTCACCTGCGTCCAGACCTGGTTCCACTGTCGAACATGCACATTCGAGTGGCTCATGGAGGTCTGCCTATCCAATACAACGGTAGCTGAATTGGATTATGACTTGACAGTGTGCCCCCTGTTGGCCCACGAACAGGAGTGCCACCGGGATACCCGTGCATGGGATGCCTTGATCTTTGGCGTATGTGCTGTCAGTTGTGCATGGGAGATAGCACAACTCCTCATGTGCAGTGACCACATCGAGGCGCTCCCCCTTTGGTCTGTGTTGCGGTTCGGTGAAACGGCGAGGATGGAGCACATCTGCCCAGACCAATTAATGGATTGGCTCTCCCTGGTGTTCCTAGAACTCGACAACAGCGTACTCTTGGAACAGTTTGCTCATAAAGCTGCGCTTGCATTCATGGACGAGTACCTACGTTCCTGCAGCCACATCTGATTGTCACCCAGAACACAGGTCCCAACACCTTGTTGCATGTCGGAGGAATGGGCACATATCCCACCACAACAGTGGACATGTCTGCCTTCGCTTGGACTCAGAATGCATGTGTGTGGAACTACGCATTTGTACACACACCTGTGCAAGGTGACGCAGTCAGTCCCATGCGCGGAGCTGCACAGCATTGTTTGTCAATGTTCCCAAATCATCCATACTGCTGGGGGGAGAGTACACATATGGCAATGTAGTACGACATGTGACCTTGTAGGACCCTTTCACCTGCTTACTTGCAGCAGAGCAGACAGTCGGCGCAGTCCAGTGGTAAAGCACGATGCTGATCCCATGGGCTGTGAGTCGTGTCCCCTGACACTGGGCAATGAGCACAGGCCAAACATCACATGACTTGTCCAGCAAGTGAAGGTGGGCTGAGCGCATTGCCATCTGTAATGGTTGTGTTCATTTTTGCATCCCCATATCTTGCACCTCGACATGTTCCCATGCTGCCTGTAAGTGTCTTAAGCATTTGTCTGCATGTTGTGGCCGTTGCATTGCCCGTACTGGCACGCACATGCCAATAAAGTTTACGCAACTTCACTAGTGTTCAACTGTGATGAGTGTTGATTAAAATGACAAATCGTGTGCCTCAATGAGCATTGTCCGTACACAGGAAGGGACTGACTGACACCTGTACAATGGGGGTGGGTCCCTTCTGATAGCTCCACCTCTGTGAGCCAGACATTGTTTTTGGGATAGTTGCTGGCAGAACTGGGCACTTACGTGTCTTCAGCAATGTGACTATGGTGTCCAAATACTGGCCATGTTGAGCAATGTAATACATCAAAACCGACTGTGCCCACACAGATGTGTGTGACTAGGTATGCAAAGAGACATGCAGTTGTTACATGTGATGGTGGATACCACTTCTGGCCTGCTACCGAATTTTGTCATTTCTACACACAGCCCTATTCAATACATCGACGTGTGACTATGTTGGGGGGTTGTGAGATTGTTGTTCATGTGCAATGAGTCCACAGCTAGTTCACACCTTCACAGTCATCTAATTGGCCATGTGGCTCAGGGTCAAACATGCACATTGGTGTAATTTACCAGGGTGTACCTTCTTGTGCAATCAATGTCCCTACATCCATCCATACTTTTATCCTTGAGTGAACATAGACATGTGTGATTTAGAAATTTTTATTCACATTCTGAGCAGGCCGGAGCTGGAGCAGTACATGGCCATGACAAGCCCACATTACATGGTAGCCCAGTGGTGGGGAATCCAGAGTCCTTTTGGGAATGACAAGTGATTTGTAAGAGGAGGAGTTCAGTCTGCAGCCGGATGGCTGGGTCATTGGTAACACGAGCAAATATGGCAGTCCATGTCGGGGTCTAGGTGAATATCACAGAGTGTTCCGGGGGACAGTGGGAGGTATTTTTCCACGGCATGATGCAGAGGGCTGAACCAGGCACGGACAGGCCATATGGCGGGGATGGATGCTTCTACCTTCTTCCTCACACAGTCATTGCCATCCACACCTTACTCCTCTGATATGTCTTCTGTGTCAGCTGTATGTGGTGGTTAATGGCTGCATCACTTTGTGCCACTGACGCATCAGGGTGCGAAGGTGATAGGACTGCATCACTGTGTGCCACTGACACATCAGGGGTCGGAGATGTGTGTGTCGAAGTTCCCGCAGAAGTTAACTGGGACAGGCTCAGTGGCAGCAATTGCAAGATGAGGATCTGCAGGGTATGGAAAATCCCAGCTACATCTCGCTGGTGTTCCACCGTTGAACCCATACTTCCTGCCTGCATCAGCTCTATTGTCTCCATTGTCCTCCTCATCTGTGCCAACTCTGTGCTGTCATCGTTGGAGCCTGTCTGACTA
Source organism: Lissotriton helveticus (assembly GCF_964261635.1). Lineage (NCBI taxonomy): Eukaryota > Metazoa > Chordata > Amphibia > Caudata > Salamandridae > Lissotriton > Lissotriton helveticus. The sequence continues at coordinate 430,273,288 of NC_136063.1, forward strand.
GACAGTTCTTGAATCCGAGTAATGGCCCCAACAATGTCAGCCAAGGGTTGTCGGAGAGCATGGTGCAGACAGAGGGTGTCCGTTAGGGACTGTAAGTGATCCCTGATGGGACTCAGACACCCATGTATGGCATTGAGTTTAGCTGCCACAAGCTCTAAACCCACCCGCAGCTGATCAGCCATCTCCTCCTGGCAACCCAACACACGGTGTTGGAAATCCATGTGTTATTCGGGGGGAGTCTAGGGAGACAGCTATGTTATGTTATGTTATATTTATTTATATCGCGCATGACTACCCCAGCAACAGGGCGTCCCAGCGCTTGCGGACATACCTAGTTATAGTGCGACCAAATGGAAGTGTAAGTGCCAAATCACCAGGAAATCCTAAGCAGAAGAAAACAACCAGGTTTTGATGTGTTTTCCGAAGAGAAGATGGTTAGAGATAGTACGTATGCTTAAGGGAATGGAATTCCAAAGTTTTGGAGCGAGATACCTGAATGACCGGCCACCTGCTCTGCACCTCCGAATCTTGATAGTACATGCCAGAGAGAGGTCCGCAGAGCGGAGAGCCCGCGATGGAATATAGAAGGAACAGAGGCCCCGTAGGATTTGGGGGCCAAGGCGATAAAGCATTTTATGAGTTAGACAGAAGGTTTTGAATTGTATGCGTTGTTTAACGGGCAGCCATGGTGGAGTGTGCTTCCTGCTGTGTGGTCTGTGCAGGGTGTGAGGTCAGCTCGAGGCAGCTGGGCTGCCTGCTCCTGGGGGTGGGGTGCGGAGGCCGTCCATTAGGCGTTGCAGGGTGTCTGAGCATATGTGGAGGTTGTCCTCTTCATTATCACTGATGAGATTTGTGGTCTGCTCTGCAGGGGGTGTTGATTGTCCCTCTGCAATGTAAAGGGGATATGCAGATTAATAGTGTGTCCCATGTATGTTGGCGCTTTGTAGATGTTTACATACAGAGAAGCATGGGCATAAAATCCGCTCCGCTCGCGGATTTTCGGATTTTCGGCAAATTCGCAATCCACGAACTCTCGCGAATTTGTCGAAAATCCGTGAATCCGGATTTTTTGCTTGGTTGCGGCGCGCGGCGTGGTGCACGGCGTTCACTCTCCGTCATTAAGCGTTTGCCGAGTTGTTTTTCTCGATCATATTTTGCGAGTGCTGCGCCATTTTGGATCTTGCTGCGTGATCCCGCGGGAGTTTGGTGCCCGCGAATACGTAATCGCGGCTTGCCACCTTGCACAGCACACCTCGCGAGAGTTCGCAATTGCGAACACGTAGTTGCGGTGGAAAGGAACAATCTTGCACTCGCGAAATAGAGATTTTGCAATTCTGCACAAGAAATCCACCAGCAAATAGGATAAACCTTCAGAAAATGATGATTTTTATCAGAATCACTCCTCAGGTTGACATTTGCATGGCCTTTTTTTTTGCAAGGAGTCCATTTTGGGGGGGGGGAGGGAAGGAAGTGCCCCACAGTCTCCAACTTCCTGTTCCTGTCCAGCAGGCTCCTCCCAGTGCTTTGTCCATCTCCTGGTCACTTTCATTTGGATCTGGAGCTGGAAGGATTACTTTTTTGGGTGCTGCTGGATATTTGGATTTGAGGCCTTTTTGACTTTCTTTGAATCACTTTTGGATTAGAAATCAACTTTCACAAGTAAGTTTGTTTGGGGCATTACAGTTGCTGCAACTACAATTTTGGAACTTTTTCAGAACATTAAATAAATTATATTGTGGGTAGCCACAGTATCCAGTAGGACCAGGGTTGGTTATGGGTGCATGATACAACTGTTTTGTTGAATTTAAACACCATTGAGGCCATGGTTGGGCTGGGATTGTGCTTATTTTTGTTGTTTTTGTCGTTTTTTTGGGGCTGCTGGTGGGGCCTTTTGCCCAGGGGTGGTGGTGCATGGACTGAGTGTGCCTGTGGTGTGGTCTCACTCTCTTTAATGTAAACATCATGGATGGCATTGGATTGTGGTGATTTTTGGCTGTTTTTCTGTTTTTTGGGGGTGTACTGTTGATGTGGACTGGCCATGTGGGTGGTGGTGGTGGCCATCTTGAGTGCTGGCTGGTACAGGCAACATGTGCTTGGGGTGCAAGGGGCCATTTTGAAGAGAGGCAGTGTCTGAGGCCTGCACTTATTTTGCCTACTTTTCATCCATTATGCCCAGGGGTAGTGAGTGTTGCATGGGCCTAGTCTTTCTGAGGGGAGTGAGTGTTGCATGGGCCTAGTCTTTCTGAGGGGTGTCTTCTTGAATTTAAACACCATTGAGGCCATGGATGGGCTGGGATTGTGCTGATTTTATTGTTTTTTGTCGTTTTTTTGGGGCTGCTGGTGGGGCCCTTTGCCCAGGGGTGGTGAGTGTTGCATGGGCCTAGTCTTTCTGTGGGGTGTCCTCTTGAATTTAAACACCATTGAGGCCATGGATGGGCTGGGATTGTGCTGTTTTTTGTGGTTTTTGTCGTTTTTTGGGGGCTGCTGGTGTGGCCTTTTGCCCAGGGGTAGTGGTGCATGGACTGAGTGTGCCTGTAGTGTGGTCTCACTCTCTTTAATGTAAACATCCTGGATGGCATTGGATTGTGGTGATGATTTGTGGGTGTTTTTCTGTTTTTTTGGGGTGTACTGTTGATGTGGACTGGCTTGTGGTGTAAGGGGGGGCCATTTTGAAGAGAGGCAGTGTCTGAGGCCTGCACTTATTTTGCCTACTTTTCATCCATTATGCCCAGGGGTAGTGAGTGTTGCATGGGCCTAGTCTTTCTGTGGGGTGTCTTCTTGAATTTAAACACCATTGAGGCCATGGATGGGCTGGGGTTGTGCTGTTTTTTGTGGTTTTTGTCGTTTTTTTGGGGCTGCTGGTGTGGCCTTTTGCCCAGGGGTAGTGGTGCATGGACTGAGTGTGCCTGTGGGGTCTCACTCTCTTTAATGTAAACATCCTGGATGGCATTGGATTGTGGTGATTTTTGGGTGTTTTTCTGTTTTTTTGGGGTGTACTGTTGATGTGGACTGGCCATGTGGGTGGTGGTGGTGGCCATCTTGAGTGCTGGCTGGTACAGGCAACATGTGCTTGGGATGCAAGGGGCCATTTTGAAGAGAGGCAGTGTCTGAGGCCTGCACTTATTTAGCCTACTTTTCATCCATTATCCCCAGGGGTAGTGACTCAGTGTTGCATGGGCCTAGTCTTTCTGTGTGGTGTCTTGAATGTAAACATCATGGATGGCATGGGATTGTGCTTATTTTTCTGTGTTTTTCCATTTTTTGGGGTGTATAACTGAACTGATGTTCCTGTCTTCCATTGCTTTTAGGTGCACAAGACTCTAGAGAACCACCAGTGCCAGGAAGAAGTCCTGCAGCGGTGTGTGTGTGCAGCATAACGTCACGCGACGTCACGTCTGGACACAGACAACTCTGCAACTCGTGCAACTGCTGCCTGCTGTTCTGAAGAAGATGGCCCCAAAAAAAGTTACCCGTAGCTCCTCTAGCAAGAAAGTTGCCAGTAAGGAGCAGAAGAAGCAAGTTACCAAGGAGACTGGTGTGCCGGCCGCCCCTTTTTTTGGGAGTAAAAAAAAAAGTATGCCTGCAGTAGCAGCGGGATCTGCTGGGGACTAGGCTGGGAGCAACACCCTCACTCCATTGGGCTCAGTGCCACCACCACCCCACGCCAACTTAAGTCCAAGCCCTTCAGTGCTGCAGAGGCACTTAGTCTAGTTGTTCAATCACCATCGACCAGTGATGTTGGCTCATCGCAAGAAAGTAGCAGCAATGTCCCTCAATCAACACAGGTTGTTGTAACTCATCTGACGAGTGTTGAACAACCACAGCCGCAACAAAAACCACATGTGCAAGTACAAGCCCAAGTACATGTGGAAGGAGAGGCAGCGCAAGGAGATGCGCAAGCAGAGGTGCATGGAGGGTCACAAGTGCCCACAATAGTTGTTCCTCCCGAAGTAGGGGCACATCAGGAAATCGAGAATCAAGGCGAGGTATCATTTGAGGAAGACACTCCTCCTGATGATCATTCATTGTCTTCCACACCCCTAGCAAGGAAGAGATCAAGGGTGGTGTCTACATCTTCTTCAAGCACACCTCCTTCTGATGATACGGATCAAAATTGGGAACCAGCACCACTGCCGTCTGAGAGTGAGGCACATGATCTGACAAAGGTAGTTAAGCGTAAAAGGAAGCTCGTCCAAAGTCTCAGAGTTATGGAGTGTGATGATGAGGCTCAACAAGAAGTGGCGGATACTGCTGCTGATGAAGACTCTGACAACGACGACCCAGTCATCATAAAGGTCACTGCAGCCCCAGCGGGCATGCAGCAAACAGACATTTTGACCCTAGCCCGAAAAGCTGCTGAGCGTGATGATGATGATGTTGTCGACGAGGAGGCAGTGGAAACACCACAATCATTGGAGTTAAGTACACCAACTCGTACCGCTTCCATATTTCTTTCTCACAAGAAGGGACTTCCATCCACCTCGACCTTAATTAGTGGCGGTGAAAGTGCACAACGTACAAAAGTTGGGCAATCCAGATCCTCCACTTCATCTGGCATTAGCAGCATGACCACCACCACCAGTATCGCCGCCTTCTCCAGGCCCCACAGACACTTCAAGTCACCAGTTTGGGACTTCTTTACTGTTTGCCCAAAAAGGGAAAAGTTCGCCATTTGTACCCTTTGTAAGCTTGCAGTTAGTCGTAGTAAGTCAGGTACCAACTATGGTACCGGAGGCCAGAGAGGTCATCTTGAGAGACAGCACACTGTCGTATGGTTTGCGCACCTAAATGCGATCAAGGAAGCCCGAATTGGAAGTCAAGAAAACGTTGATGTTGCATCTGATGATGACAAGGAGGAAGAAGACGTGTCAAACACTTCACTTACACCCAGTACCCCTGTCAGCAGCACACCCCATGTGAGGCACACTAAGAGTGTTGGAGCGAGTGAGACACCAACGCGCCAAAGTTCACCAGCGAGCATAATTAAGTCAACGAAGTCATTATCATCCCGTAAATGCTTGGTCCATGGCAACATTAGAACCATGTTTTCTTCAGACGCGCCATATGAACGCAACCACCCACTGACGCGTCTGTATAACACTAAGCTGGCTAAAATGCTAGCTGTGGACCTTCTCCCTTTTACTTTTGTAGAAGCGGTAGGTTTTCTAGAATTAGTGGCAACGCTCTGCCCTAAATGGAAGGTTCCTAGCCGGTTCTATTTTGCCAGAGTTGCGGTTCCAGCACTACATGAAGATGTGCTGGAGGCGATTGGGGCAGCTTTGCAGAAGAGTGCTGTTCACACAATACATCTGACAACAGACATGTGGACCAGTGGCGCAGGCGCTGATTACATGTGCATCACTGCACACTGGGTCTCTTTTTCAGGGGTTAAAGCAAAGCTAAACGCAGGTGTTGACCCGGACCAAGTTTTTAAAGCTGCTCGGAAACATGCAACACTAGCCATGTTTGGCTTGGAGAAAAGTCACACAGCACGAAACATTTTGGACGAGTTTAACAAAAAGGTCTTTCACTGGCTGTCCCCAAAAAAACGCCAGATTGGTTATGTTTCCACGGATAATGGCGCCAATGTAGTTAAGGCCATGGCGCTGGGTCACTATTTCAGAGTGCCGTGTTTGGCGCACTGTATCAACCTGGTAGTTCAAAAATTATTGAGTGATAAAGACAGTCCAGCGTGCGAGGTAATGGCCACCTGCCGCAAAATGTGCAACCATTTCAGCCATTCTTTTAAGGCCCGGAAGCATCTGAGGAGCCTGCTACTTGAACGTCGAATGCCAGTGAAAGCACTCATCCAGGAGGTGGCAACACGTTGGAACTCAACCTTCTACATGCTTGAGCGTCTGTATGAGCAGTATACGGTACTCGATCACTATTTCTTAAAAGAGGGTACAGCTCAGAAGGACCTGCGGATGGGTGCGGCGCAATGGGACATAGTTAAAAGCCTGACAGACATGCTTCGTCCTTTTGAGTTCTTCACGCGTGCAGTCAGCCAGGAGGACTGTAATTTGGGAAAAGCTATCCCATTGTTGTGCATGCTGGAGCACCAACTGAAGGCGGTGTCTTCTGAGTTAGAAAAAGATGAAAAAAACAAAGACCCTTTTCTTTTGTCGGAGAAATTATTAGAGCGCCTACGTGGTGATGAACGTCTTAAAAAGATCAACTCAGAACAGCATTACATTTGTGCTACTATTCTGGATCCACGCTACAAAAAGGCGCTGGCAGGCCAAGCATTCTTTCCTTTTGCTGATGAAGATGTTAAAAAGTACAAACGTTGGCTAGCCTGGTCAGCCAAGAGGTTTGAAAAAGAACGGCAGGATATTGAAGGAGAAGGCAGTACATCAGCATCAGCATCAGCAGGCATCCCCAGTCAAAAGAATCCACTTCTGCACCTGTGGCTGTGGCACAAGTGACCTCTCAGCCGTTAAAGACACCGGCAACCGGATCATCTGCACCACACACAAGAGTAACAGTGGCTGCTGAAGCGGATTGGCTAACTTTGCTTGGGTATGGTTCTCAAAAAAATGTCACAGGCACAGCAAAAAGTAAGCAAAGTGGAGGAACCGTTGAGGACCTTGAGTCGATGGTGCAGGACTATCTGAATGACTCACCAGAGGTCTTTCTTAATGATGAGCCATTGCAGTATTGGCATGGGAAAAAACAATTGTGGCCACAGCTCTCCAACCTGGCTATAAACTATTTGTCTTGCCCACTCGCAAGTGTGTCTTCTGAACGTGTTTTCAGTGCTGCTGGTGGCATTGTAACTCCCAAACGGAGCCGCCTCTCGCCCAAAAATGTGGAGAGGCTAACAATGATAAAGATGAATCAGCACCTCATACCACCAGATTACAAAGTACGAGAAAGCACGCCGCATGAAGACGAGGAGGACGGCAACGTAGATGAGGGGAATTGTTCTCTGTTCGGTGACGCTGACCTCATCCTGCCTGAATTCGCAGAGTATGATGACGAAATCTTCTTCTTATTCCCTGACACGAGCCCTGAAAATGAGACAATGAATCAATAACTTTCTTTTTCGTCCTTATTCACTTTTATTCCTGTGTGTCTGTCTTTCTTTGTTTTGCACAGTTAATTTAATTCAAACTTTAATCACCTAATCCCAAAAACAAGCCCATCAGCATAACTGTCTTCACTTGTTTGCTTATTGATTTGAAGGTGCCGCAGTCTACATTCCTCAGGTTCACAAGTTCAGAAGAACATGCTCCTCTATCCTCCTCCTCCTATTTCCCTCAAAGCAGAGGGCTGGATTACGCCCAATGAAGAAAGACTCAGCACTTGTGGGGGTGTTCTACTTCTTTGCGGGTGAGTTGACGGCTCTGGGCCCATTGCTGTGAAGCTCTAATAACGGGTAAAAGTGTTTTGGACAAAATATGAGGCGGAAATTTCTTGCCGTTTTTGCTGACTTGCTTGCCTTTGAGGTGCTCTTTGGCGGGGTTCCGGGTGTTTGTGGGTGAGTTTTGGGGTCTGGGAGCACTGCTGCGACAGTCTAATCTTGATTGCATTTGCTTTTCAGGAAATCCGTGGTGGAAAACAGGAGTTATGATGATGACCTAGCTGCACAGCGCGTTTGGACCGAAGGCCGAGAGATATTGTAAGTATGAGATTTTGCTTTTTGGCTGTTTGGGGGTGTTGTCGCGTGCTTTTTTGCGGGTGGGTTGGCGGGTCTCTTGGGTCATTCCTGGGAAGGTCTAATACCGGATAGAAGTGGTTTGGACAAAATCCATAAGGAAAACCCTTTTTTTTGCTATTTCTTCTGACATCTTGCTCAATGTAGCGTTTTGGGGGGCTTCCTGGTGTTTGTGGGTGGGTTGCGGGGTCTCTGTCGAAGCACTGCTGCGACAGTCTAATCTTGATTGCATTTGCTTTTGAGGAAACCCGTGGTGGAAAACAGGAGTTATGATGAATGATGACCTAGCAGCACAGCGCGTTTGGACCGAAGGTCGAGAGATATTGTAAGTATGAGATTTTGCTTTTTGGCTGTTTGGGGGTGTTGTCGCGTGCTTTTTTGCGGGTGCGTTGGTGGGTCTCTTGGGGCATTCCTGTGAAGGTCTAATACCGGATAGAAGTGTTTAGGACAAAATCCATAAGGAAAAGCCTTTTTTTTGCTATTTCTTCTGACATCTTGCTCAATGTAGCGTTTTGGGGGGCTTCCTGGTGTTTGTGGGTGGGTTGCGGGGTCTCTGTCGAAGCACTGCTGCGACAGTCTAATCTTGATTGCATTTGCTTTTCAGGAAACCCGTGGTGGAAAACAGGAGTTATGATGAATGATGACCAACTGCACAGCGCGTTTGGACCGAAGGTCGAGAGATATTGTAAGTATGAGATTTTGCTTTTTGGCTGTTTGGGGGTGTTGTCGCGTGCTTTTTTGCGGGTGCGTTGGCGGGTCTCTTGGGGCATTCCTGTGAAGGTCTAATACCGGATAGAAGTGAACTTGCACCCGAGAAAAACAGACGCACACCATGATGAGTGAGACAGACTTGCGTTACTGTACCGGTCCAGTACATGCAGGTGGTGAAGCTATTACTTTTCTATTACGGGTGGCACTGAGAATACTCTGTTACAAGGGCTACTGCTTAATTAATTTACCTTTCACCCTACAGTGCAAATGAGTACTAGAAAAGGAAAATGAAGAAGCTAAATAATTAGATTATCTATCACTTCACATGGGATGTATTTGATGACATATGGGATGACTTTAGGTGCTTTGCTTATTATTGAGTGAACAGTGATACACCCACACATGAATGACGTACTACTACTAAACTAAAGTTATTAAGAGAGGTACGGAGTGTCCACCGTAATAACCGGATATATGCTGTGCTTGCAGTTGCAATACAAACTATTGCTACTATTCATGGTAGTATTGGACAAATTTACAATTTCTTTTCCTTGCCTTCCCTACACTGGAACGGACGTGCGGGTGCGGTGTTACATACTCTTCAAGGTAACACTTAGTTCATCCAGTGACCATCTACTCTCTCTAGATACACATGTGCTATCTAAGAGTCAGATAATACCATGCTCCAGGCATCCATCCATTCAAAGTATATGCACACATACAGTTTATGTTTCACCCACCCAGGCTGTTGTCCTTCCACCCATCCTTGCTTCATCATTGACCCAGCCATGCACCATACCATATTCTTTCCTTCCCAGCCACCTCGGGGGCCAAGCAAACACATATCATTCTTCTTTGCCAGCCATCATAAAATTTCTCGTCCTTCCACACTTACTTACACCCTTATTTCGCTTTTCGAATATATAGCTTACCTGTGCCCGCCACCACCGTGTCAACCCTCACAGGCACATTGGTGTCGTCCGGCACTCGCACGCCTCCTCCCCAGAAGTGTTGTCCTCCTCATCCACCACCTCCGCGCTGGCCCCGCCACCAGATGTTCCACCTACAAAGTACATTTAAGAATGTTAGAATACACCACTCACTACTATATAATATTTGGTCTAGGAGGAATAAAGAAAGTTTAAAAAACGAAATACAATGTAATAATTTGTAACTGTATACTCTACAGTAAAAATGTCCCTTTTTCCAGGGAAGGCTGTTGTCTTGCTGCACTTTTTGGCACAACTGATGAATGCTTGCTTTTTATTTTTAACACACAACACTTTTTCTCCTAACAGAAGCTTGACTTCTAAGAACACGATCAGGGTCAAGCTCAAGTTCAAACCAGGTGAGAGCTCAGCTCGACCACAAGAAATGTGTCCAATTAATCCTTAGCACTAAGCACTTTTCCATTTTCAGTTAAACGGTTACTTTTATGACAAAGTTGATTTTAATAAATGTGTTTAGTTTTAATAAAGCTTTTAAACTTAAATAGACTCTGTGGTTTTTGGTCCTCCAGACTAGAGTGGATGAGCTAAAGGTTTTGGAATTTTGCAAGCATGAGTGCCTCTGACACTTCTTGACTGTGACTCCGTACTCTTGCCCTGCGTAGGATAATCTAATGATCATTGGGGATCAATCATCGGTGACTTAGGGAGCTAAATGACTCTGCCACACTATCTAGTCAGTAAGGATATTGGGGGTTCTTCAAAGTCTGATATCACTGAGGTATGTGGAAAGAAAGTCTACCTGCGCCTATTATAATTGATAAACAATGCACTATTTAGTGTTCATAGTTCGGTTTGTGCAGATTTGTCCCTGCAACAGTAGTAGAATGGATTGTCCTCCTATCCAAAACAAAAGTAAAGTAGTATCTTATTCTTTCTTGGTGGTCATTCACCTTTTTATTGTTGGCAATTGTCAAAGCATAAACATTTAGAAGACTTGAAAAGACATTATGGACAATCCCAGAGGACTGCACTCAGTGCATAGAGCTATTGCTGACTAGAATGGGAGTCCAATGGAATTGCCAAATGTGCAATCTTAGTTAGCTACACACACAGACTAATAAGAATAATCTAGTAATACCACAGGGAGTCATAGTCGAGGCAGGATAAGAATTTAGATCCAGTCTACAAGAAGATCAAAGGCGATTTAGAAAAAATCGAATGAGGAACGCTAGAAAAAAATAGGTACTCTTTATTAAAATTAAAACTTACTGGGGCCAGCAAAGGAGCCCTCGCCTGCCCGATCCTGGCCTGCATCCTCCTGAACAGCACCCTCCTCCTGTGTCCTCTTGCCCTTGGGGGGAGCTGATGTACAACATGAAAGAAAGAAAGACCAGAAAACATGGATGAGATTTGTCAACCAAATCAAACATTTCAAAAGAACTATAACAAAATATTTTTGAGAAATAGCAAATAGATAGACAACTATTCCACGGGATATATTGACCTATCTCATGTGGTATACTACGTTATTCGTATTGCCTGATTTGCGGACCGTTGACTTTCAAAGTTCCTATGTAACTCAATAAACAGACTACTAAAAAGGTTTGCCTAGGCCTGGCAGGCAGCAGTCCGCAGCACGCAAAGTGACAGACAAAGTCCATCCTGCTTGCAGATCAGTGAATACTCAAACTATCAATCCACCGACCACCACCACTATTTCTTCTTATAGCCATGTGTCTAAAGGAAGGACTGGACTTCAGTCTGTTGGGGCTGATTTAGAAGTCCCTTGCGGCTCATTTTCCTCCATTGTTGCGTGACTTTTGTGACGCAGCGGCAGAACAAAAGAGTCGCCATGGTGCGGCGTATATATTAAAAAAAAACGCATATGGGAGATGCATCACGTTGTAAAGCCCTGCGCCATCAGGGGGCGTTCCGGCGCAAGGGAGGGCGTTCCTGCGCAGGAACGAATCCTAAAAGTGGCTGAGGGAAATCTACAAGATGTCAATCAGTCACTTTTAGGACAATGATGCGTGACTCAAACCCTGCGCCTGCTTGAAGCCGACGTACGGCTTGATGCAGCATTGGGGAGATAGGGCACCCCAGAGCATTGCTGGAGCTGCGCCATCGTTGGCACGCAACTCCAGCAATGCGCCGCCTTTACGGCACAGATGCGTAAGGCTTCTGTGACGTTTTGGGCCAATGGGTGGTGGTGGCATGGCGCACAATTACTGCCGCATCCCTGCTACTTTGCAGGGATGCGCCGGTAATTGAAAATATGACCCTTAGTGTCTAGCATTACGCAGTTCTTTACACTACACTCATACATAAGTTCTCAGGCCAATGAAATGAACACAAAATACAAAACAAATAAGCATAGTAGCAAGCAAGGCTACTGAGAAGGAGAGCAGTGCACCTGAAATGCATAGAAGATTTTGAAATATAATTTACCTACAATGTAATCGGCAGCATTATTGCTCTTGGTAAAGAACAAAGATTTGCAAATAACAGAGCCGGATAAAACAGATTAGTGATGAAATAGCTAGAAATAGCTACTACTACTCACCAAGCCCGGGGACCTCTTCGCCGAACGCGTCCAGCAAGTCCCGTTCCCGGTCCATGACATCCGTCCAGCGGTGGGTGGCCTGGTTATAGGTGCGCCGGACCCCAGAGAGCTTAAACATGGCCCGGCACACCTTCTCCCACCGCTTCCGGCGCTCCCGGATGCCATAGCCAGTTGCGATCTTGCCGCCTCCCAGGATCGTCTTGGGGAGGCGGCGCTGGACGTGGAAGATGAGTGCGGCCACCTCCTCCGCGCTAAAGATCTCCCGTGGCATCACTTCCTCCCCCCTCAAACGCCCGCACGGGAGCCGGGCACGGGGTGCGGGACCCTTCCCCTTCTCAGGGTGCTTCCCGGCTTCCTTTACCATGGTCTGGGCAGAAATGAGATAAATAATAAAGAAGAAATAGAATAGGGAAGAAGAAAAGAAAAGAGTTTCAAAAAGTAGTTTAAAATTAACAAAAAGTAGCAGAAAACACAAAAATATAGAGCTAGAAAAATAGAGGGATAGATAATAAGTAAAATAGATCAAATAAACTTCAAACAAGCAAAGGATGGCAGAGATTCAGAGAGGATACAGAAAGCATGCCCAGAACCATAGCAATGAATGAGAAACAAGATGGCCGCGCCCATTCAGGACCGCGTGGGTAAGTTCGCGTGAGATTTTCCTCGCGATCACGCGCAAAATTGTACTAGCGAGCAGCACACTTTGCGAGATTACACATAGCGGCCGGAAACGGAATTACGTCACGCAAACAAGATGGCCGCGCCCTTGTACGACCGCTAGGGTAACTTCGCAAACGTATAGCTACAAGCGCCTTGGGAACACGCACAAAATCACGCGAACATACACGCCGCCCAAAAAAAAAATAGTGTATTCGCACGCATTCGCGGCTTCCGAAATCGATCTCGCACGGATTCGCGCCCCGGAAATCGCGCGAAATTGCAGAAAAACGATTTTTGCTAAACTGAAAGCAATCAGCAGGTGCAAAAGTTCAAACTTAACATTAGTAACCATTCACTCTAGTGCTTCCTGAGGGGCCCCTCCAGAGTTCAGTTGCCTATTTGCAACTATTCCATGACCCTGCTATGACCCAAACAGCAGGCTCATAGAATAGCTACAAGTAGACCATAAAGGTTGAGGAAAATGAAATTTTGCCTGACCAAGATGCCCCCTACGTGTACCCTATGTTACATATATGTGCATGTCACCCATGCATATTTTCCCTTAAGTGGCCTGAACAAAGAGGCCTCTGCAATCACGTCCTGCATTAAGGTGCCTGTCATCAAGTTTCCCAAACGTTAAGCTAACATGAAGGCCCATGTATTTCCATTGTGCACTTTAAAATAAATATCGTAATGAACCCTTTCTTTTGTGGTTCAGTCTGAACCACTTTCTGAATCAGGGTTTTCATGACTCCTGACACACTGAAAGCTGCAATTACGTATCTCTGACCTCGCATACTTCTAGCTCAGCTGAGCAAGGGTTGCCAAGACAGTATATTTTGCTTAACAGTTATCTGCAGGCCCAGTGAGGAAGGTAAACAGAACCTGTCCGCGGAAGATAGGGCCTGGCCTCTCTGTCTCCATTGAAGTAAATCACAGTGCTTGCATCCATAGAAAGCTCACCGCCCCCATGCAATGCACGAAGAAATATATGCTTTTTCTGATTCTTAGCGATGAGCAACCTTTGCTTCAGATAATACATCCCATGACTTAAGATATCAGTTAGTACCAGACGTGCTGGTCGCCTTGACACTAAAGATCTCTCTACTAGACTGAAAGTCAGCTCTCCTCCCAGTTACACGTCAATTGCACGTCATGCTCAAATTGCATGCACAAGTAGGGCAAAGTTCCAGCCTGCCATGTAACTCCTCCTCTATGTAGCCACCCACCTATCACCCACCTGTGACTCATCAAGTGTACACCCTCATGCACGCCCACATGCTCTTATCTCTTTCTTTCTTGCACTGCCTGGAGGGCTCCTCCCTATGTACAAGGAAAAATGTATATATGTGATGTTCTCTGTAAATAATGTTAGAAGACCCTTCCTGAACCTCAGTGGCGATGGAACAGATTCTCCCTTAACTCGAGTTATTGGAATAAAGCCCTTTTAACTTGGACACCACGGACTCTCTGCCTCTCATTTGATACATGCTAATTGTTAATGCCTAGAAATTATGCCAGGGTAATATTTAATTTACCACATTAATTTGGCGCCCTTACAGGGACATATCCTTTTCCCCACGCGCCGGTGTTGTAGGTCCAGCTTTGCCCCCTTCTACAGCCGTGACGGACTTTAAAGTGTACACGCCATCGGGATTTCCCGCTACTCCCTCAGGCCCAGGAGGAGGACGGACTGTGACCAGGCATCCATACGAGGCGGTGAGGATTGCGGATCGTCTCAACCAGAGCCCGACCTGTGAGAGAGCAAGGTCCGAGGTTTCCAGAGGTCCACCTGTTTCGAGGCGCATGCGTAGACGTAGACGTAGATGCGTAGAAGTCCGAGGCCTTCAAGTTTCAAGTTTTGCTTCTCGGTGAGTACCATTGTGGGGAATGCATAAAGTTTCAAGACGGGTTCATTTTATATGAACACGGTCAAGACGGGTCCACGTTATTCGTGGAAACGGTAAAGACGGGTTCACGTTATTCGTGAAAACGGTAAAGACAGGTTCGGTCACACGAGCACGGTCAAGACGGGTCCATGGTAAACGTGGGCACGGTAAAGACGTGTCTCATTTTTGAGACCGGTATGGTTGTACTGTATTCCAGTGCATATAGTTTTTCAAGTACATGTTTAGTTCTCTGTATTGGTTTAGATCATGTTTGTTTTAATGTTATGATGTTTTAGTGTGAATGATTGTTGATTGTTTCAGTCTATTTTTGTGTATTGTACTTCCATTTTGTTGGTTTCAACATGCCACTGTTTTCAAAATTGCGTCAGATAGGGACCAAAAAAGGTATACTAGAAGAGTCAGTTAACATCCCGCCTAGAGACACACCTGGTCATTATATGTATAATAAGCATGGATTAGACGCCATCTTGTTTTTAGATTTATGGGTAGACTATACAAAGGACCTGGAGGAAAAGTATAGATGGCCTATCTCAGGAACATGGGATTCAGAATGCATTATGAGAGTAGAGGAAGCGCTATGGAAAAAGAAATCAAGACCCTCTCAGAAAGATGCCATTGAATTGTGGCGCAAAGAGTCACATAGGAGAACAGAGAAAGAATTCAATAAAGCAGAGAGAACTAAACAAGCAGAGGAAAAAGCCAAAGAAAAAGAACTACGGGAGGAGGGGGAACGGGTCAAGACAGAACAGGCTGATAGAGAAAGAAATGCCGTCGTTACTGGTATTTATCCCGTCCTCTCAGAAGAACTAGCTAGAGTGACCACCTCAGAAACACCCCGTAGGTCGCGAACGCCACCACCTGTACCCTTTAGAGTATGTAGAAAGAAGCCGACAGCATCAGAGACTGTGTAGTTCCTTGTAAATAGCTCCTTGTAAATATGGTTTATGAAGAACATGTCATTATTATAACTTGTTAAGTTTCTTGTGAATATGGCTTGTGAATAGCGCCATGTAGTTATGGTTTGTGCAGAGCATGTTATCATTACGTTAGGCAGGAGAGAGCTGGATCTCTTTCAAGTGCTTGGAGAAAACGTTTTGGAGATATACGTGTTATGTGATAACGTGGAGAGATGAGTTCATGACTTTCCCATGTACTGCAGTCATTGGGGAAAGATTGTGCTTCAGCTGCCAAAGAGTTAATATCTTGTATTGAGAAGGCAGTATTTGTTTTAACATGCTGTTTAACAAGGTGTTGAGGGATTTTGGCGTTTTTTGGTCGAGATTTGGCCGATTTATGGTCGTTTTTGGTGTTTGGGGGGGCGTGTTTTTGAGCGGAAATTGGTACCCGTTCCAGTGGATGGATTTAGTTGTTATTCGGTGAGGATTTAGGGAATCGCTTGGACTACTGTGATGCCAAATTTGAAAAGGATCTAAGCTGTGGAAGTGGTGGAAAAAGCATGTTTTGTGCGGAGGTGCGATTTGCCATGTTATCCAATGGGCGTTTTTCTGAAAATTGAGAAATTATTTTGGGGGTGTTCCAGGTGCGCTAGGGGTCCGGGGGTTGGATCAGCGGTAGAGGAGGTGGATGGCCAGGTGTGCTGAATTTTGGGGATTTTTGGCTTGGGCGGAAGGGTGTGTTTGGCTAATGTGTATTTTTGGAAAATGGAGCTGTTTTGATTTGTGCGCGCTTTTAGGCCGAGATTTCGTGGTGTGCTAAGTAGTTCTTAACTGAGTCTGCGGGATCGGCTGAAACTTGGGAGTGTCTAGTTTTGCGGCAAAGTAGTTTGAAGGAAATTGGTGGAGGGGAAGGTGTCTTTTTGGCGTAGTTTGGAAGTGCGTTTTGGCACGATTTCATGGCTGTGTAGCTCACATGCATGGTTATGTGAGCTGACACTAAAAGTCAGTGAGTATTTAGTTGAATGATGGTTTGATTTAACTTTTTCATTGGTTGCTGGGTCTGCCTATGTGCTTTGTCAGTTTGCTGACTGAATGGTAACATCTTGCATGGAGAGTAAAGAAGTGTTCATTTAACATTCTATTTCAAATGCGTCCGTGTATTTGTGTGGGTTTGCCTTGGAACACTTGATTTAATGTGTTTGACTCAGAGGTCGGTAAGCTGTAAATAAACCAGTCGGATTGAGATAAGGGTTTGCACGGAGGGTGCTTTAATGTTTTCACGGTTGAGAAGAAAATATAAAACAGACCCATCATAGAATGTGCTTTTAATTAGTGTAATGCAACTGTGTGTTGTTTTTTTAAAATTAGAATTTGTTCTACAAAATATACATTATTATGTTTCCCAATACAAGCTGCCCTTTAGAATAGCGTGTGACAGTTAATCCACTCAATTAGACAACATGGTTTTTTGAACCTCAATTAGAGAAAATGGCCTTTTGAAAAATGATGAATCTGGCCCTTTTTATAGGTAGAATAGAAGAGCTTGCACACTTAATTATGAAATGTTAGGTATGAAAATCTTGGTTCTGCAATACAAAATGCAAAATTATGGTGTTTCACATGTTATTTTCAAAAAGTAAAATGTGATGTGTTTCCATGTCATGTTGTTTTGTTTCTTTTTTTCCTTTGCAGCTAGTAGCAATATTTTATGATATAATTATTTTTAAATGCTAGCATGTGTCTAGGTTACGAAATAGTTAATTACTGATTTTAGGATGTTTTTTATCACGTTTTGAATTTGCTTCAGTTAAGTTAGAGAATGTTGGTTAGCTCTCTGGCCTGGGTACAGATATGTTTTGAATTACAGAGAATGTGCTTTTCGACCTTGAAGTGGCCTGGTTCCTAGGGAAAGATATTTTGTAAAGGGAGGGCTTTTCCCTCTTGGAGCGCCGAGCAGTGCCTGTCTTGTTATCATTGGCCATACTCCAATTCTTTTCAGCGGACAAGTTGTTGGCAGTCCTCCAACTGACTCAGGCTTCCTTCGCATGCAGATAAAGGATGCTTGCAATTTGACCAAGTTCTCTCTCCAGTAACTTGGCAACTGTTCTTAGCTCTCAGTGTTTTGAAAGGGTGGAGGAACAGCCCTGTGGGTGAGAGCATGCTTGCAAATGAATAGTTTTTCCCTCGTAGTGTAAACAGAATAATTGGCAGGAGTTTCGCTCTTGCAATGAGTCCTAGCATTTACAGTCAGGCATTAAATAGACAGCTGGACAGTATTTATATGCCTCCAAACACTGCGCTACTTCAGTACTTAGATGACATCCTAATTACAGCACGATCAGAACCAGAATGCGAGAATGCATCACTGACAGTCTTACATTTTCTGGCTGACAAGGGGCACAAGGTGTCCCCTTCCAAGTTGCAATTCTGTGAAAAGCAAGTGGTGTACCTTGGACACTTACTTTCCAAGGAGGGTAGGCAACTAACACGAGAACGCATACAGCTCATTTCAACTTTTCACAGCCCAAGACACAGAAAGAAGTATGTGCATTCATTGGCCTCACTTCTGTATACTTCTGTATACTGTAGGCAATGGATTCCCCAGTATGCCTATCTAGCCAAACCACTCATACAATTGACAACACAGGAGGCAGCCACTTCGACTGTCCTCCCTTGGACACAAGAACATACCTTGGCATTTGAGGAAATAAAAAGAGCATTATGTCAAGCACCAGTTTTAGTGACTCCATGTTACAGCAAACCTTTTATGCTTTTCGTAACTGAACGAGATGGAACAGCGTTATCTGTCCTTACACAAGATCAAGCAGGAAAACACAAGCCTTGTGCTTATTTTTCTAGTGCCTGAAATCGGTTGCAGCAACAGCCCTAGCCATCAGACAAAGTGACTCGATAGTGTTGGGTCACCCTCTGACAGTACAGGTTCCACATGCAGTGGAGGTTCTCTTAAACAGGACACAGACACAACATTTGACTGTAGCAAGACTGACAGGATATGAACTGACATTATTTCAACCACACATAGAGATCAGACGTTGTAATATTCTAAATCCTGCAACACTTTTGCCCTCAAGTACAGTAAATGCACCGCCACACGACTGTGTGGAAGTAATGAATATAGTGACGAAACCAAGACAAGACCTGACAGATATTGCACTTCCAGACCCAGACTTAACGCTCTATGTAGATGGATCCTGCATGAGAACGAGTGCAGGAGAATTAGTAGCAGCATATGCTGTGACCACTGCTACTAAAGTCATAGAGACACAGAAAATAGACACACTATCAGCACAAGCAGCAGAGCTCATCGCTCTGACACAAGCCTGCATAAGAGCTAAGCACTTGTAAGTAAACATTTATACTGACTCACAATATGCTTTTGGCGTTGTTCATGATTTCGGGGTCTGATGGAGGGAGAGAGGTTTCTTGACCTCCCATGGGACCAAGATCCAGCACGGCCAGCTCATTCAAGCCCTGTTGGAAGCAATACATTTACCTACAGCCATTTCTATCCTGAAGTGCAAAGCTCACACCAAAGTTACAGACACCATTTCCCAGGGTAATGACCTGGCAGACCGAACTGCTAAACTTACAGCCCACTGTACAGGTACCATTGCTGACAACATGTATGACAGTCAGGGATCCCACTCAAGATGTACTCGACATACAGACACATGCCACTGCAGATGAGATAAAGAAATGGACTGAACAAGGAGGGGTCCAGACTGAACAAGGTTGGATGACTAAGGGAAAAGGTACATGGTTTCTTCCAGATTCTATGGTACAAATAATCATAAACACAGCACATAGTCCAGCACACTTGGGAGAAAAGGCAATGATAGACAGCTTGCAGAATATCTGGTTTAACAAGCACATGCATGCAGCAGCGAAGCAGAAAGTACGAACATGTATGATCTGTTGTCAGTTTAATCCAGGTAAAGGCATTCCGGTGGAACAAGGCGGATTTCATCCTCCTGACCACCCTTTTGAGGTCCTCCAGATGGATTATATCCAAATGAACAGATGTAGAGGTTACAAGTATGTCTTGGTAGTTGTGTGTGCACTATCTAGATGGACAGAAGCATATCCAGTTCCAGATTATACTGCTGTGACAACAGCCAGGCAATTAGTGCGCGAGTACTTCCCCAGGTATGGATTGCCTCGGGTCGTATATTCCGATAACGGTCAGCCATTCTCCTCTGAATTAATGAAACAAGTGTCTCTTCTGTTAGGATATACTTGGAAATTCCATTGTGTAAGACACCCTGAAGCAGCAGGCCTTGTAGAAAGACATAATCAGACAATCAAAACAGGACATGCTAAGATATGTGCAGAAAAAGGCGTGGATTGGATGGTAGCTTTACCGGTTGCCCTCTTTTACATGCGTATGGTAGCTCATTCCAGAACAGGCCTATCCCCGTATGAAGTAGTCTTCGGTAGACCGCCAAATATGTGGGGTACGCCTATGCCTAAAAGAGTAACTGATGTTGACAGTAACATGCTGACAGATTACCTGGCTTCCTTGATGTCTGCACTACTCTCTTGTCGTTCACAGGTTGCTGCCGCCTTCCCTGACAACACCCAGGTCAAGGAACACGCCATAGTCCCTGGGGACTTCGTTTTTGTGCGGAACTTTGATCGATCAAGCCCCCTTGAGCCACGTTGGAAGACGCCGAAGTTGGTGCTACTGACCACGAGGACCGCAATAAAAGTCGAAGGACGCAAGGGAAACTTCACGCTCAACACTGTAAAAGACACTTTGGACAATCTGGAACTTTGGAAAATACAGACTTTGCGCCACTTGCGCCGCCTGCGCCGCCTTTACTAGAAAAGACTCCACAGCAGGAGTATAAATCTAAGTTACGATCTAGTAAGTCAGACGTAGTTTAATTGTCTAAGTCCATTCGGTGGTGAATCGGTTAGACTAGATTTCTGACATGTATAAGATCACAGACGAGAATAGTAAGAAAAACAAGATGAAAGCAAAATACTGCAAATTATTACGCAGTAGATGTATAGTTACTTTGATCATTCTTTTTATTCTGTGCATTGTTATAATCTGTGTCAGTTTATTACTACATGTTTTCTTTCCTATTTCCTCACATATACACTCTTCCAGTAACAGTACCATAGAGCATACATTTAGTGAACTGCCACCTCATGAATTGTCATATCGACTTGCATTGCGTAACAATACTTTTATTCAAATGTTACACCATTCTCACCAGACCAGCAATGCGACTGATTGCTGGGTATGTGGCCAACTGCCACCTTATCAAAAGGCGAAGGGAGTTCTGCTCTTCTATCCTCTACCGTTCTCACACAATGGTTCATGTGGAGCATGGTTTGCCTTAATGACCTCAATAGATAGAAAGTACATAGCTTATCCAGGTGGCTGGATATATGGAAACCTGAATAAAGTAATGAATGAAGCATGTTTTCCAGACAAAGACGGATTTCCCCAAAGGAAGGGAACCGATCTAGAGAATGAAGAGTACGAGCAGGGAAATCCATCCGTTAATTTTATAATGTTAAATGTTCAGCCCAAGCAAAATACAGGTCCACCGTTTATTTCAGTTCTACCAGCAAAAGGTGATTTATGTGTTAGAAAGAAAGGTTCAGTACATATGGGACACAGCGAGTGTAAAGTTGTAGTAGAGTTTAATGATGAAGTACTTTCTTCTTTCAAAACATCACGCCATACCTATTTCATTTGCGGTCAGACAGCCTATGTACATCTGCCCTTAGACTGGGGTGGGACTTGTTATATAGCATTCTTATTGCCACCTGTATTCTTGGCCCCATCCCATTATCATAGAGATTCACGACTAGAACATGTTAGAGTAAGGAGAGAGACAGATGCCTCAGGGATTGATCAGACTGAAACAGCTTGGGAGCAATATACAGATTTCAACAAAGCATTCTTTTTCTTCCTAGGTCCTGTCCAAAACAGTAAACTGATACGCAAGTTAACAAGGACTCTTGAAGCAGTAGTGAATGTGACTGCATCTGCCCTGGCGAACTTGACCCAGGAACAGTCTGCTATGAGACTTGTTGTTCTTCAAAATCGTCTCGTTCTAGACGTCATCTTGGCGGATAGGGGCGGAGCTTGTAGCGTGATCCGATCTAGTTGTTGCGTTTTCATCCCAAATAACGCGCCATCTGTGTATGCAGCGATAACAAGGCTCCACAAGATTGCTC
This sequence comes from Lissotriton helveticus, assembly GCF_964261635.1. Classification (NCBI taxonomy): domain Eukaryota; kingdom Metazoa; phylum Chordata; class Amphibia; order Caudata; family Salamandridae; genus Lissotriton; species Lissotriton helveticus. The sequence goes on from NC_136063.1 coordinate 430,294,857, forward strand.
ATGGCATACATCAAGACCCAGGCACATGGACTTGGTCCAGTTGGCTCTGGGGTGTGATATCTGCTTGGGGATGGAAAGTGTTGTCCTTCCTAGGAATGGTCCTACTTATGATATTTGGTTGCTGTCTCTGTCTGCAGTGTGGCCCGGCCATTTGCGGCCTGTGTGCAACTGCATGTGTTCCACATCCAAGTATACAAAGGGTTAAGGACGAACAAATGATGCTGTATGATCAACTATACGGTCTCATGAATATAGATGTATCCTGAAGGGTTACGTAGGGGACAAGGAGGGAATGAGGAAAATGAAATTTTGCCTGACCAAGATGCCCACTACGTGTACCCTATGTTACATATATGTCCATGTCACCCATGCATATTTTCCCTTAAGTGGCCTGAACAAAGAGGCCTCTGCAATCACGTCCTGCATTAAGGTGCCTGTCATCAAGTTTCCCAAACGTTAAGCTAACATGAAGGCCCATGTATTTGCATTGTGCACTTTTAAATAAATATCGTAATGAACCCTTTCTTTTGTGGTTCAGTCTGAACCACTTTCTGAATCAGGGTTTTCATGACTCCTGACACACTGAAAGCTGCAATTACGTATCTCTGACCTCGCATACTTCTAGCTCAGCTGAGCAAGGGTTGCCAAGACAGTATATTTTGCTTAACAGTTATCTGCATGCCCAGTGAGGAAGGTAAACAGAACCCGTCCGCGGAAGATAGGGCCTGGCCTCTCTGTCTCCATTGAAGTAAATCACAGTGCTTGCATCCATAGAAAGCTCACAGCCCCCATGCAATGCACGAAGAAATATATGCTTTTTCTGATTCTTAGCGATGAGCAACCTTTGCTTCAGATAATACATCCCCTGACTTAAGATATCAGTTAGTACCAGACGTGCTGGTCGCCTTGACACTAAAGATCTCTCTACTAGACTGAAAGTCAGCTCTCCTCCCAGTTACACGTCAATTGCACGTCATGCTCAAATTGCGTGCACAAGTAGGGCAAAGTTCCAGCCTGCCATGTAACTCCTCCTCTATGTAGCCACCCACCTATCACCCACCTGTGACTCATCAAGGGGTCGATTCCGATCCGGTAAAATCCCCGTCCGTACGAATCGTATCCGGAGCCGTTTCCGTACGACTCGTACGGATGCCGTACGACCGGACGATTCCGATCGGCCGACCCGGACGTGATTCGTACGGTACACGTCGATTCGTACGGAAAAGCGCACGATCACCTACACACCGTACGGCGCGTACCCCCCATGATCGCAGGGGTATGCGCCGTACCCCTGTGATCATGCGGGGTATGTGCCGTACACCCAGCGTACATGGGGTACGTGCCGTACACCCACCATACATGGGGTACGGTGCGTACCCCATGTACGCTGGGTGTACGGCACGTACCCCGCATGATCACAGGGGTATGGCGCATACCCCTGCGATCATGGGGGGTACGTGCCGTACCCGGGGGGGGCGTTCCGTACCTTTTTCGGCGCGAACTCTGCGTTTACGACTGTTTTCGGCTCCCGTAGGAAAAGGGTCGTACGGCGCGTACCCGACACGAATCGTACTTGCTGGGTCGTAAAAACCAGCCGCGAACCGTAGTGATGTCGCGTACAGCCGGTTCCGAGTGAGACTCGTACGGAGATTTGAGTCGTACGGAGTCCTGTACGACTCGTACGGAGTTTGGCACCTGGTACAGATCGTACTTCGTCGTACGTACGGGACGTCTACGGGTACGATTTGTATGGGGAAAAAACTCTCCGTACGACGATTCGGAGCGCATTTTACCGGATCGGAATCGGCCCCCAAGTGTACACCCTCATGCACGCCCACATGCTCTTATCTCTTTCTTTCTTGCACTGCCTGGAGCGCTCCTCCCTATGTACAAGGAAAAATGTATATATGTGTTGTTCTCTGTAAATAATGTTAGAAGACCCTTCCTGAACCTCAGTGGTGATGGAACAGATTCTCCCTTAACTCGAGTTATTGGAATAAAGCCCTTTTAACTTGGACACCACGGACTCTCTGCCTCTCATTTGATGCATGCTAATTGTTAATGCCTAGAAATTATGCCAGGGTAATATTTAATTTACCACAAGGTCCTGTGAAAAAAAATTGCACTGCAACAGAAAGCAAATTACAGATAAGGAAGGAAGCAGGTGCCAGCTAGACTGGAAGTTTCAAAATTACTGACACATTAATCACCCCCTAATTAATTCATGGCAGTTGAAGAAGGGCAGGTGTGCTTGCTTTCACTGCAACAGAAAGCAAATTACAGATAAGGAAGGAAGCAGGTGCCAGCCAGACTGGAAGTTTAAAAATAAGTGATTAATCAACCCCAAATTAATTCATGGCAGTTGAAGCAGGGCAGGTGTGCTTGCTTTTTTTCACCCCCATAATCTACAGTGCTAAACAAACCTAATGGGTGGCAGTGAGGATGTACCAGAGGGTGGCATGGGTGTACCAGAGGGTGGCAGTGGTGAAACAGAGGGTGCTGTGAACCTGTGATGATAAACCAGACGTAGAAACAACATAGTCGCGGCCGTTGCGAGCCGAAAAGTAAGTTCGCATTTGCGAAATGGTCCACAAATCCTCGCGAACGCTCGCCAACACAAAAAACTTAAAAATCCGCTAATCCGCGAGAGTTCGCGGATTTTGCGGATTGCGAATCCGTAAATACGCAAATTCGCGTACGCGAGATCCGCTAGATCCGCCCATGCTTACATACAGACTGCATGACAATGTACATTGTGACTGTTTTGGAGGAGCTGGTAAATTAATGGCAGACAGTGGACATTTCAACAACATGACGGATATGTGGTTGTACTCTTACATCATCTCACAATTTCATGCAATGCCAGAAGTGATTGGCCAGTTTCTACGCACAAGCAACACCAGCTGTGTCCTCTGTCCTGTGGTGTAAGTGTTGCAAATTGTACCACATTGTCTTGAATGTTGATATGCTGTGATTGCTATGTGTGTGTGCTGCATTGTGGGAGAGTCGCCCCTGCAGCTCTGATTTAGCGAACCCATGTCCCTTTGAGGCGGTGTGCCTTTGACTTGTGTGCTGTTTGTGGGCTGGGATGATTGTGACCTGGGTCATTTGTGCGCTTGGACAGATTTTGTGGTCTTGTGCATTGTTTGTCTGCTGATGTGTTATTGTCGTCATGGTTTGCATGTGCACGTGGATGTGTCAGAGTGTGACCTGCTCCTTTACGGATGTGATCCACACTGGGCAACCTCAATGTTGAATCGTGCACCATGTTAATTATTTTGACTGCACCCATGCTATCGGTCATGCAGTGTCACTTGCATTGTCAGTGTGGCTCACAGAGCCGCTGCTTTCCTGGATTCTGCACATGTGGATGGCTAGGTTGTGACATTGGTGATATGGAAGGGGCCCCTTTGTGCACATAGTGTACGGTGCCCCACTTGGTGTTTGTATGTGTGCTGCAGTGTGCCAAGGGTATCAGGGACATGTTCCATTTTCATTGTGAGTGTGCAGTGTGCTATACTTAATTGCACATTGTGCCCATCTCTCCTGTCCCCCCAGTCCCTGGTCGTGACTCACACTGTTGCTGTTGGGTCAGGGCATATTGAGCTGTGTCCAGACCCCCAACTCCTTGCACCGTCTCCACACTGATGACTGTGGCCATTCCTCCAGCTCATCCAGCTCCAGGAGTCCCACCTCCAGTTGCCTTAGCTGCCTTCCTGTTGTCGGCGAGTTTATGTTTGGTCTGGCTTTGCACATCATGCCAGCGCCTCTTGACCTCCTCCATTGACCTGTTCGACACTCCAACTGCATTCACATTTTTGACGATGGACTGCCATATTTCCGTTTGTGTTGCCAATGATGCAGTGGAGGTGACGAACAGTTGTTGGTAGTGTTCTATCACCTCCGTGACAATGATCTGGTCTTCCTGCGGACTGAACCCTGTCTTCCTCTTCCTCTTCTCCTTGCCCTTCCCCGAGCACGGGGTTTCTGGCTGGTCCTCCGTGGGGCTTGTGGGGTTCGGGTTGTCCTCTGCACTCGGTCCGGGTGCATCCATGGTGCTAAGCAGTTTGCTTTGGTTTTGGTGTGGCATTTTTTTGTTGCTTTTATAGTATATTTTCCCGCATGACTCGTGGGAATTGGAGGCCTGTGTCTGGTTGTCGCAGATTTTTGTATCGCGATTTGGGGCATCGCATCTTTTTTAACGTTCATGTTTCGGATTTTTGTGTCGTTGCCTTTATTTTTATACGGTCATTTAGCGTGATATCCTGCTACTATCGCATGGTGCCGCCGGGTTGGGAATTGAACGTTAAAACGGTGTTATTTTGTTGCGATAGACTGTGATATACAAAGTTGCGTTAAGCTAAATTTGCAGTGATTATCACCCCATTGGGGCTTATTTACAAGCCCCTTGCGCTGCAGATAGGTCACTTTTTACATGGGAAAAAGTGACTTACCAGGGGTACAAGGGACTTGTAAATAAGCCCCAATGTTCCTTCTAACAAAGTCTGGTTGTTGCTTCCTTACCCTGAAAATGGAAGCTACTGAAATTAGGTAGGGGTGGGCTTAAATCACAAAGGTACATTTTTGTTATTATTTTTACGCCTGTCAGGAATTGATATTTATAGTTCTACTCACCCTTAAATACTACTCAAGGGGTGGGAAAATGGTTGTACTAAGGCATGCTCAGCCTTCGAAGTTTGTGAACACTCACAAACGTTTGGTTGTCAGTATTCACAAACTCCTGTAGTTTTCTTTTCCAGCCTTAGTACCAAGGATCTTTACTGCAGTTGCCATTAATCCCATACCTGGTTGGAAAGGGGAATGGATTTCCCCTGGATAAGGTAGGAGTGCAAGTAAAAATCTTTTTTTTTTAACAATCTTTTTTTTTCTTGTGAATGAAAAAAAAGTGTGTTTGCACAGATGATCCTGTTCCCACTGTCCTGAGATATTTGCTATGGACAATGTCACTTACTTGACCTTCCCAGCACCTGCCGCAGCTTTATATGCGGTTTTAGGGAAATGTTTGTGAAACCCAGAGATTACTAAATCTACACTTGTGAATCTACTTTTGAGAGTGTAGATTAACTACTTTTTGTGTATCATGCCCAAGGTTTTTCTAGCTCACACAACCACCATCAGGCCACCTGTTAGGAGAGCCACCTTCATCCGACACCTATTAAACTGCTGTGAAGTCTGGAAACTGAGTTTTTGTTGTTTAAATTCAAAAGTGTGGATGATATGACCCATGACATGCTTTGCTGTTACATACAAGCGCAGGACCGGTTGAAGAGACCATCAGGAGAATGGGCCAGCAGCTATGTGGCAGCTTTTATTTGTGCTTTCCACCGGGATAAGACAGCATCCCCTGGAAGGTAACTTACTAGTAGTATCAACAACTGTATCAAATTTCAACTTTAAGAAGCCACTTTCTGGACCTTTATGTGAAGATTTGGTCACCCTTTAACAAAGAAACATTGCCTTTTGCTTTTAACTGCAGAAAGCTAGGGTGTGAGGGCAATCTGGCTGTGACCTCTGTCACCACATTAATCACTAGGGTTAATTCGGGTGATGTGGCTGGCTAGGCGGGTGCGCCTTCTTCTCTCACTGCTCTACGTGCGTCCCTCCCGAAGCTGTGCACTCGGCCCAGAGGACGGCACTTCCCCTATAGAAGAACCGGTCTCCGATCTGTCTCCTGGGCCTACGAGTAGCTGCTCTCCCCTGCTAAAACCTCCAAGCAAGCCTCAAGTGCAGAAAACTAAGCCTTTTTTAAGTGCCAGCTCCCGTTTAACTTGTAAAACATTATTGTTTAGGCTGAGATCATATAACAATAAATACATTGACCAAAGGTAGTCTCTTTCTCTATTGTGTTCTCTAACTCCCACTATTCGCTCTGTCGTTGAAGCCAAGCTAATGCCCCATATAAGCTATAGCTGTGTAACCCCCTTTAACATCCTCCACAAGTTACAAGTAGTCGTTCGCATTAGGCAGGGCTGACCGTAGAGTTTATGCCGCCCTAGGGAAAATTGCTCAAGAACTCAATGTCATGCCTCCCCACCCCAGCCCATGCATGTACAATCCCTCACATGATTTATTTAACATATATGTTGCCCTTTAATTAGGTCTATTAGCAAGATTACAGTTTGCAAAGTACATGAAGACTTCAAAAATCTTTATAAGTAAACAAATCTCAGTTCATGAGTTCATGGCCGGCTTTAGCACTGGTGGCGCCCTGTGCGACAACGTTTGTTGGCGCCCCCAATGACCACCTCTGCCACAGACTACCTCAATATCACAATTTAACAGTGCTCCTCAAGTCTTCATAGGCAGTCTCTCAGATTAATTTAGTTTAATAGCGCCACTCATACCAGTGTAGGGTGTCAGAGCACTTTACATCACACACATTCCGCACAGACAATCATCCGTGTTTAAAGGATCACTGAAACAATATCGACGTCAAGAATATCGAAATACAAAAATATCGAGGTAAAAATATAGAATACCAAAATATCGACCTCTTATCTCCAAACAGGAAAGTACAAAAATATCGAATCAAAAATATCGATGTAAAAAATATAGTTAGTCAAAATATCGAATTTTTTAAAATACATTAAATTAATTCAAAATTAATGAAATAATAAATATAATTAACTTAAACATACTTAAAAAATTTAAGTAACCTTAAAATAATAAATAGTTAATGTAAGTTAAAAAAAACATACAAATTGATTTGTTAATACATATATATATATATATATATATATATATATATATATATATATAAACGTAATATTAAAAAACAATTTACAATATTTTTACCGTAGGATAGCGGAAAGGGTAACATTTACTATTACCACTCCAGTGAGTGCAACAGTAGGGAAATCGTTGGATAGCGTAGAGGTGAAAATTACTATTCCAATTCCAGAGAGTGCAACAGTAGGGAAAGCGTTAGATAGCGTAGGGGTAAAAATTACTATTCCTACTCCAGAGAGAGCAACAGTAGGGAAAGCGTTGGAGAGCATAGGGGTAAAAATTATTATGCCCACTTTAGAGAGTGCAACAGTAGGGAAAGCGTTGGATAGCGTAGGGGTAAAAATTACTATTCCCACTCCAGAGAGTGCACCAGTAGGGAAAGTGTTGGATAGTGTAGAGGTAAAAATTACTATTCCCACTCCAGAGAGTGCAACAGTAGGGAAAGCGTTGGATAGCGTAGGGGTAAAAATTACTATTCCCACTCCAGAGAGTGCAACAGTAGGGAAAGCGTTGGATAGCATAGGGGTAAAAATTACTATTCCCACTCCAGAGAGTGCAACAGTAGGGAAAGCGTTGGACAGTGTAGGGGTAAAAATTACTATTCCCACTCCAGAGAGTGCAACAGTAGGGAAAACGTTGGATAGCGGCAGTGTAAAATTCACTATTCCCACTCCAAAGAGTGCAACAGTAGGGAAAGCGTTGGATAGTGTAGGGGTAAAAATTACTATTCCCACTCCAGACAGTGTAACAGTAGGGAAAGCGTTGGATAGCGTAGGGGTAACACTTACTATTCCCACTCCAGAGAGTGCAACAGTAGGGAAAGCGTTGGATAGCGTAGGGGTAAAAATTACTATTCCAACTCCAGAGAGTGCAACAGTAGGGAAAACGTTGGATAGCGGCAGGGTAAAATGTACTATTCCCACTCCAAAGAGTGCAACAGTAGGGAAAGCGTTGGATAGCATAGGGGTAAAAATTACTATACCCACTCCAAAGAGTGCAACAGTAGGGAAAGCGTTGGATAGCGTAGGGGTAACACTTACTATTCCTACTCCAGAGGGTGCAACAGTAGGGAAAACATTGGATAGCGTAGGGGTAAAAATTACTATTCCAACTCCAGAGAGTGCAACAGTAGGGAAAGCGTTGGAAAGCGGAGGGTAAAAATTACTATTCCAACTCCAGAGAGTGCAACAGTAGGGAAAGCATTGGATAGCGTAGGGGTAAAAATTACTATTCCAACTCCAGAGAGTGCAACAGTAGGGAACGCGTTGAATAGCGTAGGGGTAAAATTACTATTTCCACTCCAGAGAGGGCAACAGTAGTGAAAGTAAATACTTCATATATAAATACAAATAAATTAAATATTCATACCAATTACAAATTAATTAAAAATAATTAACAATTTTATATAATATAATAATTAATCAATTAAAAATACAAATAAAAATGAATTATTAAAAAATATTACCTATTAATACAAAGTATTTACCAATTAACAATTAACGAATTAACTATTAAAAAATTATTAAAAATTAGAACAACTAAAAACCAATAAATAAATTAAAATATTTCATTAATTACAATTAAATTACTTCCCACCCTATTCCCCTATGAACACACAACCCACAACAGAAAATAAATTAATAAAATTAACATAATTATCAATTAATCAAATAATTAAAATTAATTACCAATTATATTTTAATTATTTACCAATTAAAAATTTAAATTACAATTAATTCAAAATAAATACCAATAAATAAAATTACAAAACAAATGATTTATAATTAAATTACTTCCCACCCTATTCCCCTATAAACCCACAACCCGCTACAGAAAATAAATTAATAAAATTAACATAATTATCAATTAATCAATTAATTAAAATGAATCAACAATTATATTTTAATTAATCACCAATGATCAATTAATTAACAAATAATTCAAAATAAATACCAATAAATAAATTAAAAAAATTAATAATTATAATTAAATTACTTCCCACCCTATTCCCCTATAAACCCACAACCCCTACAGAATTATATTACGCAAAAATGGGATATTAGTAAAAAATTTAAATTAACTTACTTACCTCATATTCGATATTTTTGTTGTCTATATTCTGTCCATTCTATATTTTTGTTCTCTATATTCTGTCCATTCCATATTTTTGTTATCTATATTCTGTCCATTCGATATTTTGTCCATTCTATATTTTGAATTCGATATTACTGCTATTCTATTCGATATTTTTGTAGTCTATATTCTGTCCATTCGATATTGTGTCCATTCTATCTTTTTAATTCGATATTAATGCAAATCGATATTAAAAACTCGATATTTTGAGTGTATACCTTGTTTAAATCAGTGTATAGAAATTGTTACATAAGACAGAGGACTACAAGGTGTAGGAGTCACATGTCATCCATTCTAGTACGCAGTATAGTTGTGTTATGTTATAACAATTTATAGAGCACACAAATACCAATGTCTCAGTGCTAGCTACTCCTGAGACAAAACAGAGTGAGAGGAAACAGTTTTAAGGGGACTTAATTATTAAGAAACCAGGTTTTTAATCTTTTCCTGAACATTAATAGTAAAGACGTGTCTAATCTGACAGAATTGCAGAGTTTAGCAGCAGCCACCTCAAAGCTTCTGTCACCCCAGTTAGGTCTATATGTTCTGGGACCAACCAGTAGATTGGCGCCGGCCGAGCGCAGTGACCTGCTCGGTATGTAAATCCTTAATGATTTCTTCAGAAATGTGGTTCCTATATTATGTGTGGGTTTATAGGGAATGCACAGTGCCTTAAATGTTATTTTGCTTCTGATAAGCAGCCAGTGAAGTTGACTGATCATTTTAGACACAGAATGAAATTTCGTTGTGCCGGACAGAAGTCTGGCAGCAGCATTTTTGATTAGTTGCGATTTGTTTGGAACCAATTGCTGAGCATTAATCAGTAGACCATTACAATAGTCTACCTTAGACAGAACCAAGGCTGATAAAATCGTCTTCCTGGCTTCAATGGGGATAAAAGGAAACAGTTTCTTTGTCATTCTGAGGATGTAGAAGGATAAGGAGACTACCGAGTTGATGTCTGGTTTATAATGATGCCTAAATGGCTGGGCTTCATTAATTTCTCTATGATTTTCCTAGGCAGCAACGCTAGGGTTTTGCTAAAATGTTGATTTGAGTAGTATTTTTCATTTCAGTGGAGTCCAAACACTTACAAAATGTAGGAATACTTAGCCTCAGATAAGCTGTGGCATGGTTGTCTACAGATGCACACTTAGGCCTGTATTAGAGCCTGGCAGAGCAACATTACCACATGGAATTCCACTCTGCATGATGGTGATAGGGTCGGTGCTGTCTCACACGGTTCTCTTGGGACCCAAATGTTACTATGTGGTAACTCAGCATGGTAAAATCACACAAGGCTTTGGCTGCAGCTACAGCTAAGGCTTTCTCCCTTTTTTCTCATTCAGGGGACCATACAATGCTCCCTCTGCGAGAACTAACCTTCTCCTTCTACCTCCTGCTCCACAAAAACCCAGTCTATCCCCTCACCCCATCAAGATTCCCCTGCATAGGTTTACCATCTGTTCTGAGCCGGCAGAAAGTGTATGCATGGAAACTCATGGAACTGGGAATCCAATCCTGTGTGGTTTTTGTTGGAAACCAGCACACAAAATGCTCTCCCAAAGGTTAGTGGTTTTATTTGCAGTAAGATCCTGTTACAGGAAAAGAGCAGAAAACGCCTCTCAGCAGCAGAGGGATCGGATCAGCGCTTTTCAAACACTGCCCTGCTCAAAATTCCCCCCTGTTCCAACTTCAGGTGGAATACTAAGATGGAACATGGCCAAGATCCCAGAGCTTTATAACCGGAAACATCTGTCCGACACAGTATTTGCCAATTCCTTGGGAATTAGCTAATAAATGGATGGTGTCCCATTCAACTCGTAATCGGGGCTATAATATTTTTTATTAGTGGGAAATTAAGGTGTTTTGCGATCCATGCAGGCGTGTAGGCAAAAATGTTTACTAGCAGTTATAATGATCAATGAATGTACTACAATGTGGAATACATGTTCATGGTGCATGGAAACTTCGGAGATCTTTATGAGTAAACATATAAACATAATCAAGGAACATTATTGTATTGCCACATCAGTACAGTCTTTGTTCCGCTGATGGGGCCACACAATGCTCCAAATCAGTGTCCTTTCAGCATAAATATTCAGAAGAGGATCGAATAGGGAGACCAGATCTCAAGGACACCCTTTCTCAGATCTGGTGTGGGACCCTCATCAAAAGTTTCATATGTGTTGGTCAAGAGAAGAAGTGCTATCGCCTGTTTTCCGTTCAGGTGCATATTACTAAGCTGTTTAGGTCAGCAGTATGTTTTTTTCTTTCAAAGGTTTATGGCTCCTAATGAATTTAAAAAGACATGTTGTTGTCAAAGTTACAAATAACCATGGATCTTCTGGAAATTTTGGGATTTAATATTAGCAAGGTCAAATATTAATTTGTTGTATAATCAGGAGTCAGATCCTTAGGAATTGTGGTAAACACTGCAGAAGATATTGTGTACTCGAAACGAGTAAAGGTTTTCTTGGAGAAAAGGTGCCTTCAGAGAGCTAATAAGGATTGGAGGGTTGCTTGCCTCCTCTATTCAGGTATTTGTTCAGAACTCTTGCTCCGCAGAAAACTTATAGATTTAATAGTTATTAACCATGAAAATGTTCTTAGTATGGGCCTAAAGCGATGCTAAAAGTAGAAGCTAAGGAAAATCGTCCTTGGAGATTTCAGAATATGCAATCCTGGAACAGCCCAACTACTTTTTGACCTTAGCTGCCAGCTTCAGGGGTTGAGGAGCCACACATGGTTCACCCCATAAGGGGTGGGAGTGTAATAAATATAATAAGTTGTATTTTATGTAAAGCACTTCTGAAGTTACTAAGCGCTGAAAAGGAAACCGGTTTAATGGTACTCAATTTACTCACCAAAGTAAAGATTCGTGAGAGACTCTGAAGAGGAGGAGGGGTGAGTCAAAATTGATTGTCACACTAGGTGCCACCAGTGCTTAAGCCGGTCCTTAGTTGATACTGAGGCAGAGCGAGAGAGAAGAGGAAGTAGAAAGTTGTGAGTTAAAAATAGAGGTAGCAATTAAGACACAAGGTAAAATGAAGTATAAATTGTGAAACTTTGAGATAGGTTGATGTGTTAAGGAGTGTGAGCTGAAATAAAGAAGGGGTGCAGAGAGAAAGATGAGAGAGAGGGAAGTTAATGTTTGGCATCGAAAAAGAGAGGAAGAGAAACAGGTAGCAAGAAAGAACTAACGTAGTAAGAGAGTGTGATAGAAGGAACAGGGGTTGAAAAAAAGAGGAGAGGTGACGGGAAGGCAGAGAAAGGATTGTGACCTTGTTATAAATAATACCAAATCTTATATTATGCAAATAGGAGCACGCCCAAAAAAACAGTATCCATTTGTGGTAAAAGCTGACAAGGTACCTGTATCTAGATCATTTTCATACCTGGGTGTCCTGTTTGACGACCAGTTAAAATGGGGCCCGCTGGTACAAAGGAAAAGAGGCGAGATGATAAGGGCAAACTGAGCAATATTCAATTTCGCGGCTAAAATGGGCAAACGCCCAGTAGCCGCGCTATTGAAGATATACCAGGCAAAAAGTGTTGCCCTGGGTTGTTACGGAAGTGAACTATGGGGTTATGCCACCGTTGAAAGCATTGAGGTGGCGGAGATAATCTTTCTGAAACAATTACTGGGGGTACCCAAGGGAACAGCTAACCTAATAGTTCACGAGGAAACCGGAACACCCTACATCACCGATACCATAGCACTTCGGCCTCTATTGTTCTGGCTCAAGTGCTGGCTAAACAAAGACCTGGTCCTTAACCACCAGCTGCTAAGTGATGTGTTGTCCCAGGAACATATGCTTAGTGTACCATTGCTTAAATATCTAAAATTCTGTTTTAATGGGATGGGGCTCCCAGATCTTTTTCTTCAACCGGAACTGATTGTCTCCGCTGATGTAGAGTTTGTTAAAAAAAACTTTGTGTTAATGAAACAACTTGCAAGAGATGAGGCGGAATTGGTAAAACCCAGCATACGTAGATTTATAATGCTCAAAACCACATCTCTAATGGAGCCTTATCTGTCATGGCCCATTACAAATCACGAGCGGTTTCTTTTAACAAGGTTCCGGATGGGGTATTACCATCTTTTATTAGCTATACCCAGGGGATTACGTAGAGGCCAGATGTCACCTCCCTGAAGCTGCGACAATCTGTCTCCGCAGGATCTGGTGCACTTTTTAATTTGTCCTTTCTATAACTCCCTGCGGAGGTTTTATTTGAAACCCCTGTTAAAAAAATTAAAATTCAAACAGGTGCGCCCCGCACTGTTTTACCTGCAAATGTTAAAATCTGAAAGCACTTTATATACGGTGGGTTTTCTTAAATCAGCTCTAAAATCCAGAAATGCCAGAGAACCTTAATAGTCTACTAACTTGTTATTAAATCTGTATTTTACTGATATTTTTTTTTATGCCTCTGTAAATAAAATGAATTGAGTATAAACTGAGGAAATGATTCTGTTTTTATCTTTTTAAAACTTTCATGTCCATGTTGTAATGTTGCTTTTATGGTTTTAATATATGTAAAACCGAATAAAGTATTTTGACTATGGATGCAAACTAATGGTGGGATAAATTGAAAAACTAGGTAGTGAAAGAGAAGAGAGAAGAGGGGTTGTAAGAAATGAGGTATTGAGAGTGATGTGAGGTAGAGAATGGATATGCAGTGAGGTGTGGTAGAACACAGTGAGTGAGACAGAGGAGGAATAGAGGGAAGAGATTACAGGGGCGTGAGACAGAACCAGAGCAGCGAGCTACACTGAGAAGCATGAGGTGAAGAGAGAGCTAAGGCAGAGAGAAAGGGTAGAGTGAGGCACATGAAGCACAGAGCAGGGTTGAGAGAAGCAAGGTCATGAGTGAGAAGTCTACATTGTCTGCTTGAGAGTGTAAGAGTTAGTGTAGGGTGGGACATGGATGCACGCTAAGTTAATGTTAAGCATACATACTTTCCCAAATAAACATAATTCATTTTTTATAATGGATGGACTTTTGATGGATGGACTTTTGGTTGTTTCAATTTGTTCACCAGGGGATTCCCTTGGAAGGTGGGGTTCTAAGCAATTACCCACTTGGCTCATGTCTTAAAACATCTCTGACATTACCCCTTTTCACAGAGGCTCAGGAAAGTGGAAGGGCTCTGGGATGAAAAGTGGGTGAGGTGGAAAACGCTGACGGAGCTAGTGATGCCTTAATGAGGTTTTATTCCTCAAGAAAGATGCAATAAGATCACACTTATTTGACAAATTAAAGGGGCTCAGTGGTCAGCAGAGAGATAAACTAGTTACAAGTGTACTGGGGTCGGCCTGACAATCAGTGGTGGGCTCTAACCCAGCGGTTGCATTGACTAGATCAGTAGCTCTTGACCTTTTAACTTATGTGGTCCTCCACTTAATAATTACTGGAACCCGGGGTCTCTTGCTAAATTATTATTGGAATCTGGGGGCCCCAAATTGAGGCATCACTGGAGCCAGGGACCCCGACCCAAGCATTTTCAATGATTTGAACCACAAAACAGGCCACAAAAAATACAGAAACCAGCACTCATCAATCAAATACACAAATGGTGAAATATTGTATTTAATTCACAGACAAATATATAAAAAAATCAACATTTTAATTGTAATGGGAAGGTTGTAGGTTTTCTAAATTCAATTGAAGTCACCCATCATCCATACTATGGGGTATATTTATCCAGGGTTTGCGTCGCGTTTGCACTACGCAACGTGGTGCATGTGCGACACAAACCCTAAAATGTAATTTATCAAGCCACGCAATGCTATGTTTTGTGACTCTGAGTAGCTTGATAAATCAGGAGTAACGCAAGACAGCGCACATCGCTGTGTGATGTTAATCTGCCTCAGGGAGGCCTTCCATGGGTGTTGCGTGGGTGTTCCCATGGACTGTGATGCATTCCCAGATTTACCATTACTGCAAGACCTGGGAATGTGCCAAAACGTGACGCCTTACCAGGGGAGGCTTGACAAGGCCAAATAGCTTTATTTCTCCTTGTTACATCTGCTTTGTATGTGTGCTGTAAGAGGAATATGCCTCAGGAAATTGTTTTTGTGCTGGAAGGTGCCCCTTCCTGCACAAAAACAATCCTGTCTACCACACAGGCACCCTTGCACTATGGTGCAAGGGTGCCTTTGTTGGCGCTAGGCTGCCCAAACATCGCTAGTGCAGAGGTAAAGGACAGGAATGCATCGTATTAGATTCATTTGGCGAATTTCTGCCCTTTCCCATGATGTAGGGCAGCGGAGCAAGGTAACTTACTGCCCTGCGCCACAAATATCATAAACATGCCCCTTGTTCTGCAGCCTTATGCCTCAATTTGATCACACGACTCCCCAGTGACCTTTTAATGCGCAGGTGGGTGCACTCAATCAATCAATCAATCAAGTCATTTATAGAGCGCACTACTCACCCGTAGGGTCTCAAGGTGCTAGGTGGGGGGGGGGTGCCGTTACTGCTCGAACAGCCAGGTCTTGAGCTTCTTCCTGAAGGAGAGGTGGTCTTGGGTCAGGCGCAGCTCGGTCGGGAGTGAGTTCCAGGTCTTGGCGGCCAGGTAGGAGAAGGACCTTCCTCCTGTTGTCGCTCTTCGGATGCGGGGGACGGCGGCGAGGGCGTGGCTGGTTGATCTGAGGTGGCGCTTGGGAGTGTAGAAGTTGATTCGGTTGTTGAGGTAGCTTGGGCCTTGGTCGTGTAGGGCTTTGTGCGCGTGGGTGAGGAGACGGAAGGTGATTCTTTTGTTGACGGGGAGCCAGTGCAGGTCTCTCAGATGTCCGGAGATGTGGCTGTTTCGTGGGATGTCGAGGATGAGTCTGGCTGAGGCGTTCTGGATCCGCTGGAGTCTCTTCTGGAGCTTGGCGGTGGTTCCGGCGTAGAGGGCGTTGCCGTAGTCCAGTCGGCTAGTGACGAGGGCCTGGGTGACAGTCTTCCTGGTCTCGGTGGGGATCCACCAGAAGATCTTCCGTAGCATGCGTAGGATGTTGAAGCATGACGAGGAGACGGCGTTGACTTGTCTGGTCATGGAGAGGGAGGAGTCCAGGATGAAGCCCAGGTTGCGTGCGTGGTCCGTCGGTTTGGGTGCGGTGCCCAGGGCGGGGGGCCACCAGGAGTCGTCCCAGGCGGCGGGCGAGGAGCCCAGGATGAGGACCTCCGTCTTGTCTGAGTTCAGTTTCAGGCGGCTGGTCGTCATCCATTCGGCTACATCTCTCATCCCTTCGTGCAGGTTGGCTCTGGCGGCGGCGGGGTCGTTGGTCAGGGAGAGGATCAGCTGGGTGTCGTCGGCGTAGGAGATTATGTTGAGGTTGTGTTGGCGTGCGATGGCCGCGAGGGGGCTCATGTAGACGTTGAAGAGGGTGGGGCTCAGCGAGGATCCTTGAGGGACGCCGCAGATGACTTCGGTGGCCTCTGACTTGTACGGTGGTAGGCGGACTCTCTGTGTTCTTCCGTTGAGGAAGGAGGTGATCCATTCCAGTGCCTTAATCCATAATGTAATTATTTCTTGTGTTACACCTGGTTTCAGATACTGTTATGTTATGTTATGTTAAAATGTATTTATATAGCGCACGGCTACTCCGACAGAGTGTCCCGGTGCTTTCCACAAACAACTCAGTGTGTAATAGCATAACACGAAACAATACAGAAAGAAAAAAACCCACCCAAAGAGCAACTAAACATTAAAAAGCCATGTCTTCAAGCTCTTCCTAAATTGAAGCAGATTAGGAGTACTGCGTAGCGCCAGTGGTAGGGAGTTCCACAACTGAGGTGCCTTAAAGCCAAAGGAGCGGCCCCCAGTGCGGGCCTTCCGCACGCGAGGAACCACGGCAGTAAAGAGAGCCGCAGAACGCAGTAGGCGAGCAGGGCGGTAAAAGGTCAGCCTGCGCCGTAAATACCCGGCCCCGGAGCCAAACAGTGCCTTGTGCATCAACGTAAGGGATTTGAACATAATCCGCTTACGGATAGGCAGCCAATGGAGCTTCTGTAGCAGCCCCGAAGCTCGCGATCGCCTATGCAGGCCAAAAATCGCACGGGCAGCAGAATTTTGCGCCACCTGTAAGCGCTGGACCAGGTAATCTGGAAGGCCAAGGAAGAGGGCATTGGCATAATCCAGCCTGGACCCAATGAGCGCCTGCACGGTAATCCGCCTATGCTCCGCAGAAAGCAATGGAAGAAACTTGCGGAGCATCTTCAGAATACCGAAGCAGGTGCCCACCAGACCAAGTACGTGGGCTCTCAATGACAGCTTATTGTCAAGTTTAACCCCGAGATTTTTGGCAACTGTCAGGGAAGTTAATTATTTGTAAGTTCTTTTAGTCTGAGAAAGTCAGGATTTATTTGAAGTGTGATGTCTCTTCTTAGCTTCTAACTGGCACTGGGAATAACCAAACACATATTTTCGTACAAGAGCTACAGCTTTTAACATATATTGTTTAATTTTAATTTTAATTTGAAAATCTACCATTTCCAGAGGCCATTTTAGAAAGCAGGTTTTAGGTTGCGCCCACAATCAACATGATCTTTGTTTTTGTGGTTGTCTTACAAATAAAACGTACCTTCTTTCGGTGGTATGTGTGCCCCATGTTGATTCTAATCTTGTACTGATGATCTGTGTTTTTGCTTTGCCAGACATGCAGCTGTGTGTCAACTGCAGAGATTGGAACTGCAGCGGGTGGTTTGTGATTACCTGTCAAAGCAAACAAAGCAAGGTGATGGACGGAATGCGGGGTAAAATCCATCGTTCTTTTGCTCAGCATGCCACCCCAGTCTGGACCCAACCATATGCAAATAATTTTTGGCCCTGCTCCCCATTGGAACAGTCTGGCCCGAACCGCCAGGTCAAGTTCTCCCTGGACCAGAAACAAGCTTGTAGGCTGGCAGCCAATGTATGTCAGAAGGTTAACTCTAATTAAGGCAGTTCTTCTGATTGACATTTGCTTTGTCTGGACTGCCTGGAAAAGATTGGTAGTCCCAAACAGAAAACAATACAGATAACAATAATACACATTTCAGGGCTATTTATTTTTTTGTTACATACCACTGCCTTGAGAGGTTGTGTTTGAAAAACAGCAAAATTCTGAATGTGCATTTTGTAGTGCATTGACTCTGCACACATGGCACTTATGAAAGAGAAGAGGAAGAGAGGTGACAGAAAACTGAGAGATAGGCTTACCCAAAGCGAAAGCAAATTTTATCATAAATATAAAAGGTACATTTAAAGTCAAGCAGAGAAAATTACCAAACTTGCCCTACAGATAACATATTTTGAAGCTGGTTAAAGGTTACAATGCTGCAACAAAAATCTGCTGTAATTCTGTTCAGCAGCGCTTGCAAAGTTCCATTTTCTTATGGAAAAATTAATAGGGAAAATGTATTTTGGGACCCCCACTTTTTTCTTGTCTGCTTTTAACGAATTTTGGGCCTTATTACATGTTTGGTAGTCCTCCTGCGGTGCTGCCACCTCACCATCTGCAGAAGGACCACCAAAGCTGTGGTGCGGGTGCCGGATTATGAGTTTAATCCAGATCGGGAAGGCTGTGCTGAGGTGGTCAAATGGTGGTGGTCTGCCAGGCTCATAGGAGAGCCTAACATGCAGATCACTGCCATGAGAGTGCCTGCATCACGTTCCTGCATAGTATGGCATACACAATGTCATGCCTACCACACTGTACATGGACAGGGGTGCAATTCAAGGGGGGGGCTCAACACGTGCTCCCCTGCATGCACCCCTAGTTCCAGGAGCGGCAGGGGGCCATTGCCTCTTTGCCACCCTTTTCATTGTGGGCTCACCACCATGATAATGATGGTGGACAGGCAGCTCCTAATATGCACGGTGGTGCCGCAGAGGCACCAGCAGCATATTAGTCCTCTTGATCACTGCAAGACCGCTGTGGGATCCTGCATCCCCGGAGGGTGCATCGGTCCTGTGGTAGTCCGACTGCTACATTCCTAATACTGCGGGTGGGCCTGTAGTGTGGCGCTGGTCAGACGGCCACAGCGTATTAAGGCTCTTAGGCCCAGATGTAGGTAAAAAATATTTACCGATTCTTAATTACCGAATTTTACCGATTCGGTAATTAAGAATCGGTAAATATGAAGGGTGGACATGTAGGTCCATCCAGATGTGTATTTTACCGATTCGGTAAAAATCGGTATTTACCGAATCGGTAAATACCGACCGGTAATGCTCCATTCATTCCTATGGGCTTTGAAGCCCATGGGAATGAATGGGGCATTACCGGTCGGTATACACCGAATCGGTAAATACCGATTTTGACAAGGGTGCAGGGGGTGTCACTTTGACACCCTCTAGCACCCCCAAAAAAGGGTCGGGGGCCATATGGCAGGCATACCTGCCCTCGCGCTCCCGAACTTACCGGGGAAAAAACTCAGCTGTACATTGCGGAGTGCGGAGTGCAGAAAACTCCGCAAACGGAGTGAAGTTTACCGCCCAGGCCTATTTAAAACCTCGCCGTATAGTGCTATTTTACACACCACATGAAGTATAACCTGCCAATCTACTGTGGTACTCCAATAATTTATTTAAAGGGATAAACCTAGGGGGGCGCTAGTGAGCCCGAAGCAAGATGGCCACACATTAGTGAAGCTCTGCTGGTCGGGGCAATAATCCTTTCATTATGAATTTCTCCCAGCCATCCACAGTGGAGAGGCTCCGCATTGGAATCTACATCGCTTGCTGCGGCAGAAACTGTAGTTTTCACAGCTGTTATAACGAGGGGAAGCTCCAAAACTGCCTTGCTGGTCGGTGCCTAAAATGGCGGCAGTCGGGAGCTGAGACCAGTGGCGAGACATATTGACTCCTACCTGTGTTTGGCCTGCAGACAATGGTGTGGTAGGTGGTGGAGGCACAGCGGGACAAACTTCTTTGATCCTGCGCCGCACGGACCTGCTTAGATTCAGCGCTTGTGGAGGCCTGGCTGGGACTGGAGAATTGCTGGCGGGCTAGCGCGCGGAAGCTGCACGGACTATCGCAGCGCGGCCCAGCTGCTGCTGAAGTACGGCCCTGGTGATAGAGGGGGACCGGACGATCTGAGAATTTTGCGGCATAAGAGGCAGCTCTGACCGGGACCGGCGTTTGGCTCTGCGGGTGGTGTGCACGACCCGGCTGGGAGTCGGGTGTGTCATCAGCGGCAGCGGGGTGAGTCAGTTACAGCGCTGGGTAGGGTGCCTGTGGCGGCCAGAGTACCAGCTCGGTATTTGCGCAGGACTGCACTGGGGCCTCGCATGTTGTGATCGGACTGGGGGACTACATTGTGCGGGACAGTGGGAGATGTCTTGAAGAGCAGCTGAGTGTCCCCACCGAAAATGGAGCTAGAGGTCACCTTTTGCTGCTGTTGCTCATGGTGGTGCCCATTAAGGCTGCATGACTGCGGAATTTGAATTGATGACCACTTTGAATGTATAGTGGAGGTTGGAGGTGCCTGATATTCGGAAGTTGGTTGGCTCGTGGCGCTGGCTGCACTACCTTTGTTGTTGGGGACTGCAATTGAAGTGGTAAATGTCAGTGAACAGTTTGGGGCCTAGCTCATTGAAGAGATGCCTGCTGCGCCATCTGTCTGTGGTGCAGTTGTGGCGCCACGTGGTGAGCTTAAGGTTTTCTCTATCTGCATATGCTTTTGTGTGCTCAGCACGGCTCCGGAGGGAACTGGGGAGTGCTACTACTCTGGTATCGGGGAGGAGCTACGAAGATCAGTTGCTGAGCTGAAGTGCCCAATTTGTTTGGAGAATGTGCTGCAGAGGGTGGATATCTGCGCCAAGTGAGACTGGCTTGTGGGGTGTGTGGCCCTGACAGGGTGTGGTGAACCTGCATAGCCCTGCTGGCTTGCTGGCGGGAGGAGTGCGGTCCTTACAAATTGTATAGCCTGGTGGCAAGATGGGTGAGCCGGACAAGCACCTGCAATCTACACCCTTCTTTAAATCAAAGCGTGTGAGGAAAACGCAACAGCAGGTAGCATCTGATATGGAAACAGATTTGGAGTCTGGGAATAGCTCCAAGCTGGAAAAAGTGTTATTGGCGATGCAGCAGAGTCTTCAGACCATAGATGGTAAGATAGATAACTTAAATCTGCGTATGGACACCATGTCGGCGAAACTAGACAAACATGGAGTGCGCCTGACGGAGGCAGAGCAGCGTATCTCCACAGCTGAAGACAGGGTGGAACGTGTCACGAAGTCTTGCACGGAGGTGGAGAGGATATTAGAGGTCATACGGGCCAAGAACGAGGATTTAGAGGCGCGACGGTGACGCAACAATTTACACATCACGGGAGTACCTGAAACTACCAACACAGGCAAATTAGAGCTTTATGTGAAAGAAATGCTTAAAACCATGCTGGGTGCAGAACATTTTTCCAATGTACTGGTGGTGGAGAGGGCACACCGTTCTCTTGCACTGCGTCCTGTCCCGGGGGCACCTGCGAGACTATTAAATTAGCGCTACAAAAGGGGGTGGTGATGGACGGAGCATCTGAACCAATCAAACACTCACAGCCAGTCAAAAGATCTGGGTTTGATCCATCACCGTTCTTTAGCCCACTCTGCCACCCCAGTTCAGACATGGCTATATGCAAATCAGTCTGACCCTGTGCCTCATGGGAACAGTCCTGCCCGAACTGCCAAGCCATGCCTTCCCCGGACCGGAAACAAGCTTCCGAGGACCGGTTTCTGGCATTCCAGCCGTCTTCAGCCCGGCTTGCTTTAATCCAGTGGCAAAGTGAGCAAGGGACTCACGTCTGAGCATACCCTGCCACACTTATGGCGGCCAAAGCGGTACAAAAGGGGGTGGTGATGGACGGAGCATCTGAACCAATCAAACACTCACAGCCAGTCAAAAGATCTGGGTTTGATCCATCACCGTTCTTTAGCCTTCTCTGCCACCCCAGTTCAGACATGGCTATATGCAAATCAGTCTGACCCTGTGCCTCATGGGAACAGTCCTGCCCGAACTGCCAAGCCATGCCTTCCCCGGACCGGAAACAAGCTTCCGAGGACCGGTCTCTGGCATTCCAGCCGTCTTCAGCCCGGCTTGCTTCAATCCAGTGGAAAAGTGAGCAAGGGACTCACGTCTGAGCATACCCTGCCACACTTATGGCGGCCAAAGCGATACAAAAGGGGGTGGTGATGGACGGAGCATCTGAACCAATCAAACACTCACAGCCAGTCAAAAGATCTGGGTTTGATCCATCACCGTTCTATAGCCCACTCTGCCACCCCAGTTCAAACATGGCTATATGCAAATCAGTCTGACCCTGTGCCTCATGGGAACAGTCCTGCCCGAACTGCCAAGCCATGCCTTCCCCGGACCGGAAACAAGCTTCCGAGGACAGGTTTCTGGCATTCCAGCCGTCTTCAGCCCGGCTTGCATCAATCCAGTGGCAAAGTGAGCAAGGGACTCACGTCTGAGCATACCCTGCCACACTTATGGCGGCCAAAGCGGTACAAAAGGGGGTGGTGATGGACGGAGCATCTGAACCAATCAAACAC
The DNA here is from genome assembly GCF_964261635.1 of Lissotriton helveticus. Taxonomy (NCBI): domain Eukaryota; kingdom Metazoa; phylum Chordata; class Amphibia; order Caudata; family Salamandridae; genus Lissotriton; species Lissotriton helveticus. The sequence continues at coordinate 430,317,263 of NC_136063.1, forward strand.
TCACAGCCAGTCAAACGATCTGGGTTTGATCCATCACCGTTCTTTAGCCCACTCTGCCACCCCAGTTCAGACATGGCTATATGCAAATCAGTCTGACCCTGTGCCTCATGGGAACAGTCCTGCCCAAACTGCCAAGCCATGCCTTCCCCGGACCGGAAACAAGCTTCCGAGGACCGGTTTCTGGCATTCCAGCCGTCTTCAGCCCGGCTTGCTTCAATCCAGTGGCAAAGTGAGCAAGGGACTCACGTCTGAGCATACCCTGCCACACTTATGGCGGCCAAAGCGGTACAAAAGGGGGTGGTGATGGACGGAGCATCTGAACCAATCAAACACACACAGCCAGTCAAAAGATCTGGGTTTGATCCATCACCGTTCCGAAACCGGTCCCAGGATGCTTGTTTCCGGTCCAGGGAAGACATGGCTTGGCAGTTCGGGCAGGACTGTTCCCATGAGGCACAGGGTCAGACTGATTTGCATATAGCCATGTCTGAACTGGGGTGGCTGAGTGAACTAAAGAATGGTGATGGATTAAACCCAGATCAGTTGACTGGGGGTGAGTGTTTGATTTGTTCAAACCCTCCGTCCATCATCCCCTTTTGTATCGCTTTGTTCGCCCTAAGTGTGGCAGGGTATACTCAGACGTGAGTCCCTTGTTCACTTGGCCACTGGATTCAAGATAGCCTGGCTGATGAGGATTATGAATCCGAAACCGGTCCCAGGATGCTTGTTTCCGGTCCAGGGAAGACATGGCTTGGCAGTTCGGGCTGGACTGTTCCCATAATGCACAGGGTCAGACTGATTTGCATATAGCCATGTCTGAACTGGGGTGGCTGAGTGAACTAAAGAATGGTGATGGATTAAACCCAGATCAGTTGACTGGGGGTGAGTGCTTGATTTGTTCAAACGCTCCGTCCATCATCCCCTTTTGTATCGCTTTGTTCACCCTAAGTGTGGCAGGGTATACTCAGACGTGAGTCCCTTGTTCACTTGGCCACTGGATTCAAGATAGCCTGGCTGATGAGGATTATGAATCCGAAACCGGTCCCAGGATGCTTGTTTCCGGTCCAGGGAAGACATGGCTTGGCAGTTCGGGCTGGACTGTTCCCATAAGGCACAGGGTCAGACTGATTTGCATATAGCCATGTCTGAACTGGGGTGGCTGAGTGAACTAAAGAATGGTGATGGATTAAACCCAGATCAGTTGACTGGGGGTGAGTGTTTGATTTGTTCAAACGCTCCGTCCATCATCCCCTTTTGTATCGCTTTGTTCGCCCTAAGTGTGGCAGGGTATACTCAGAAGTGAGTCCCTTGTTCACTTGGCCACTGGATTCAAGATAGCCTGGCTGATGAGGATTATGAATCCGAAACCGGTCCCAGGATGCTTGTTTCCGGTCCAGGGAAGACATGGCTTGGCAGTTCGGGCTGGACTGTTCCCATAAGGCACAAGGTCAGACTGATTTGCATATAGCCATGTCTGAACTGGGGTGGCTGAGTGAACTAAAGAATGGTGATGGATTAAACCCAGATCAGTTGACTGGGGGTGAGTGTTTGATTTGTTCAAACGCTCCGTCCATCATCCCCTTTTGTATCGCTTTGTTCGCCCTAAGTGTGGCAGGGTATACTCAGACGTGAGTCCCTTGTTCACTTGGCCATTGGATTCAAGATAGCCTGGCTGATGAGGATTATGAATCCGAAACCGGTCCCAGGATGCTTGTTTCCGGTCCAGGGAAGACATGGCTTGGCAGTTCGGGCTGGACTGTTCCCATAAGGCACAGGGTCAGACTGATTTGCATATAGCCATGTCTGAACTGGGGTGGCTGAGTGAACTAAAGAATGGTGATGGATTAAACCCAGATCAGTTGACTGGGGGTGAGTGTTTGATTTGTTCAAACGCTCCGTCCATCATCCCCTTTTGTATCGCTTTGTTCGCCCCAAGTGTGGCAGGGTATACTCAGACGTGAGTCCCTTGTTCACTTGGCCACTGGATTCAAGATAGCCTGGCTGATGAGGATTATGAATCCGAAACCGGTCCCAGGATGCTTGTTTCCGGTCCAGGGAAGACATGGCTTGGCAGGTCAGGCTGGACTGTTCCCATAAGGCACAGGGTCAGACTGATTTGCATATAGCCATGTCTGAACTGGGGTGGCTGAGTGAACTAAAGAATGGTGATGGATTAAACCCAGATCAGTTGACTGGGGGTGAGTGTTTGATTTGTTCAAACGCTCCGTCCATCATCCCCTTTTGTATCACTTTGTTCGCCCTAAGTGTGGCAGGGTATACTCAGACGTGAGTCCCTTGTTCACTTGGCCACTGGATTCAAGATAGCCTGGCTGATGAGGATTATGAATCCGAAACCGGTCCCAGGATGCTTGTTTCCGGTCCAGGGAAGACATGGCTTGGCAGTTCGGGCTGGACTGTTCCCATAAGGCACAGGGTCAGACTGATTTGCATATAGCCATGTCTGAACTGGGGTGGCTGAGTGAACTAAAGAATGGTGATGGATTAAACCCAGATCAGTGGACTGGGGGTGAGTGTTTGATTTGTTCAAACGCTCCGTCCATCATCCCCTTTTGTATCGCTTTATTAAATTAGCGCGACATGGATGTGGCCCTCCGATGTGCACGGGAGCTGGGCACCACTAGCTATCAGGGGCTGGAAGTGGCGCTGTTCCCGGACTTTACAGTTGCGGTACAACAAGCCCCAGGGGAGTTTCAGCAAGTTCAAAAGAAGCTGCAGTCTATGGAGATTCCGTATGCCATGTTATATCCCGCTCGGCTCAAGATAATGCATGGGAACAAGCCGCGGATTTGCATGACCCCAAAAGACGCTATGCAGTACGTTAAGCAATTGGAGAGGCGGGCTGCGTCCAGACAGGCTGGTGATGATGCGGACAATGAGGATTAGCATGTTCTTGCTGGTCGTATGCTGCTCTGGTGCAGGGCAGCTGTGGCGAATTGCGCTAATATTGATTTCTGTTAACGTTACTTTTTTCCACAGCCAGAATAACACTTGATTGGGACATTAGTAAATGCTAACAATGTGAACTGTACAGATATGAGTAGAGGGGTTGAGACTGTTGGACCCACCGGGATGCAGCTCTATTTGTAATATTTAGTTGGGGAGCTATTTTGGTGGTGATGTCGGTAGTACTGTGATGTTTAACCACACTATGCACGGTATGGCATTGGGAGTCAACGGGGGATGTGGGACACTGTGCTCTATATGATTGTACTTGCATATTTTGTGATATGTTGTCCTCCCTCTGGTCTCTAGAACGCTTGGAGGAGACTGCTGAGTGATGCAGCCTATTGTTTAATTGAGGAAGGAGGTGGTTAAGTACATGACTGCTAAGCATGGGCTGGCACCGTCTCGTCCATTGCTGTGGGTATAATAGAGGTTGGATGTGCTGGGAGTGAAATATGGACCTGCCCCGGCGCCCCTGGGTACCACCAAGGGTTCGATGGGCGACTGGTGTCCTCCTGAAGTGAAAAACCTGACTAATCTTTTTGTTCTCAAAAAAGTTGGGTGGGTCGTGAGAGGGCTAGCTTCTCAAGACGGGTTGGGAGGGGGGGGGGTTGATTCTGAGTTTTATTGCATTGAGGTGCCTTAGCATGATTGGGATGCTTAGGTGGGTGGGGGTATTATTGGGGAATCGATTCATGGTTGTTTTTTGCAGAGCAGAGTGCAGGAACGGACAGAGTGTATTATATATGACATAGGTGCATTCAGTAGAGTTGTTATTGCGGTCTTGAACATCACAGATGCCGCTGGAGGGTGGTAAGGTAACATGCATGACATGGAATGTTAGGGGATTAAATAATACTAAGAAAACAAGGCAGGTAATTGTCTTTCTGGATCGGCACAACGTGCAAGTGGCACTATTGCAAGAAACTCATTTAACCAAACCTACAGCAGATAAAGTGGCCACTAAATGGGCGGGTGTTAAATTTGCATCGTCCTAACCTCATATGCGAGGGGGGTTATGATTTTGTTTAAGAAGAATTTTGTTCTTGAAACGTCCCTTGTGGAGGTTGATATTGATGGCAGGTATGTCATAGTGCAGGGGAAACTGTGTGGGATGATGGTTACCATTGTTAATGTGTATGGCCCTAATATTGATAGTCCTGCCTTTTATGAGGGGTAATGGAACAAGATCTATCGGCTGCAGCTGACTGCTATTATTTGTGGTGGTGATTTTAATGTCATCCTGGATCCGGATCTAGACAGGCACACTACCTCAGATTCTGCTGTTAAGAAGGCTACACATTATATACAGACTGGGATGCAGAACTTGTCCCTCATAGATATCTGGAGACTGCGACACCCTGGGGCACTGGAGGGCACTTGCCATTCTTATGCGCGTCAATCTTGGTCCCGTCTGGACTACTGGTTAGCCACTAGTGATATAAACTTGCTGGTCACGAATGCTACTCATTTGCCTAGGACGCTTTCAGATCACTCTCCCTCGCTCTTTACTATGATCATACCTCTATACAATCCTCAGCTGTATCAGTGGCGATTACAATCTTCTGCTCTGCAGGACCAAGTGTTTCGTCAGGGTGTAAGGGAAGCTATTTCACAATACTTTGAGCACAATGCAGGCACCGTAGATGTTGTAGGCACTGTATGGGAGGCATTCAAAATGACAATTCGCGGGGTGTGCATAGGCCTCCAGGCTGGGGTACATAAGTCACTGCGAGGGTCCATGAAGGCCCTTGAACTGGAACTTCTTGGGCTTGAAAGGCAATATGAATGTGAGCTCAATGCGACTACATTAGCGACTATTAGGTCAAAGATTACTGAATATAATGAGTTGGCAGAGCTGTAGGTGAAAGATATGGCAAGGCGCTGGACGGCCAAATACTATGGAGAGGGGGGGCGGTCAGGTAGAGTGCTGGCGGCAAAAATAACAACGCTGGGTTGAAAGCAGTAGAGTTACTTCAATTTGTGTGGATGGAACCAGACATAGTGATAGTGAGGGCATCCTGGCCTCTTTTGCCTCTTATTATGAGTGTATGTATAGCAGTAGGCCGACGGCTGAGATAGCTGAATATCTAGCAGATGTAGCCTTAGTGTGGTTGTCAAAGGGACAGCAGGACTTCCTAATGCATCCGTTAACCTTGGATGAGATACGTGACGCGGTGCAAGCTTTGCCTACTGGTAAAGCGACAGGCACGGATGGACTCCCTGTGGAGTTTTACAAAGAGTATTTGGATATATTTGCACCCCATCTTCAAGCGATGTTTGAAAGTGCCTATGAACAGCAGCAGTTGCCTGACACGCTCCGGGAAGCATTGATTGTGGTTCTCCACAAACCAGGGAAGGACCCTGATCGGTGTGACTCATACCGGCCGTTATCGTTTAAGGGTGGGCGGCCAGCTACGCTCCGTGCACGGAGTGCACGTAGTGCCGTCTCCTACGCATTTTGTGTAGCGGGCGTAGCCAGGCGGCACTACGCGCGCTCCGCAGACGGTGCGTAGCCGGCCGCCACCCGCCTCCCTCCCGCCCTCCCTAAATACTTAAATAAAAGGACAGTAAGCTTTTAAAAACACTTACCTTGTCTGCCGCGTCCCCGGGGCTCCCTCTCGCCGTCCCGCGATTCGCGCCGCCATTTCGGATACTAATGCGCATGCGCGGGCGGCCGCGCATGCGCATTTCTCACGAGAAATGCGCATGCGTGGGCACCCGTGCATGCGCATTAGTATCTGAATCGGTGGCGGCGCGAATCCAGGGACGGCGAGAGGGAGCCCCGGGGACGCGGCGGACAAGGTAAGTGTTTTTAAAAGCTTTCTATCCTTTTATTTAAGTATTTAGGGAGGGCGGGAGGGAGGCGGGCGGCGCGTAGTGGGGATACGCGGAGTGCGCGGGTGGGCGTAGTTTTGCGCCCACTTCGCGTAGCTCCGCGGAGCCCCACTCCGCACACTACGCCCAGGGTTATTATCGTTAATAAATACGGATGTTAAAATCCTCGCTAAGGTCCTCGCCACTAGACTGCAATTATTATTGCCTTTGATGGTGCTGCCAGACCAATCAGGGTTTGTCGCTGCTCGTTCCACGGGGGACAATTTGAGAACGTTATTTGCAGTCATGCACCTTTTGAAACCCACACTACCGGCAGCGGCAGTTCTGCTGGATGCTGCGAAAGCATTCGATTCCATCTCCTGGCGGTATATGTTGGCGGTGCTGCATCGTATGGGGGTGCCATTCATATTTACTAATTGGATTAAGCTGCTATACACAGCACCAGTGGCCCGTGTTCGCATTAATGGTAAGACCTCTGCTGCCTTCCTGATTGGGCATGGGACGAGGCAGGGCTGCCCTCTGTCGCTGCTTATCTTCACGCTCATGTTGGAGCCCCTGGCTTGCATCTTGCGGCAACGGCATGCACAGGCAGCGTTACGCTTTCAGCAGCGACCATTTTTGGTGTCAATGTACGCCGATGATATGGTCCTATATATAAGTGAACCTGAGGTAAACTTAGAGCAGCTAATACGGGAGTACATTAGATTTAAATGGTACTCGGGGTTAGGAATCAATTGGGACATGTCCGTGGTTTTCGCGCTAACAGATTGTATGAAACGAGTGCAATTAGAATACCCAGTAATATGGAGTGATGAACCGGTCAAATACCTGGGAATATGGGTGCACAAAGATCCACCGACTGTTGTGCGTGAAAACTATGGGACTGCGATAACTCACCTCGAAGACAAAGTCAATAGGTGGATACAGCTCCCATTGACGTTCGCAGACAGAGTAGCATTGATTAAAATGGTGGTCCTCCCGCGATTTCTATATTTATTTGTCAACATACCAGTTATTTTGCAGCAACATTTTTTTAATACATTGCATGGGATACTGATCACTTTGGTCTGGGGAGGGAAAAAGCTGTGCATTAAGTGAGGAGTCTTGACGCTACCTTATGAGCAGGGTGGCTTTTGTGCCGGACATGTACTTGTATTATCTGAGTGCGCAAGCGCAATATGCGTCGTATTGGCAGAATGCGCCGCCATACACAAAGGCAACTGGAGCCTTACCTTTTAAATTTACTTCAGGGCTCGGTGGAGTGTGGGCGCCATCTTGAGTTGGGCAGGTCAGGCGACCTAGCTCGACGCCACACCCCCCGCGCTCCGCCCCTATTTAGCCGTCCCCCAATGATGGAGCGCAGCGGGCGCGACGAAGGCGCGCCGAAGTCGAGCCAAAGTCCAGCCCGTCTGCGCCCGTCCGCGGCCGGACGGGGCTAGGGGCGCGACCTCATGCCCCTCCCTATTCCCCTACGGCCCTTTATGCTCTTCGTGGCCCTTGGCCCCTAGCAAATTCCACCATCAGGCGCATTACTGCTTCTGGCCTTTACTTAAATCCTCATTATCCCACACCTTCCAACTTGGCTCCTTCTTCGTCCCACCTTCCTGATTCTACTCACGTATCCCTTCCCCCTCCCCTATCTCTTATTTTACTTAATACCAGGTCGGCCGTAAAGCACTATCAAGAGCTATTTGTGCTGTTGGATACTCACCAGCCTGATATGTTACTCCTAACAGAAACATGGTTCTGTGACACCTCATTGCCCTCTTTGCTGGCCGCCCTTCCCACTCCTTATGTGGCCCTTCGTGCCGATCGATCAGGGGACAAGTTAGGAGGTGGAGTAGCCCTTATTGCTCGAGCCGAGTATAACTTTCAATTTCTTCCCTCCCCCACTATCAATTTCACCGAGCATTTGGTAGCTCGATCACTGGCCTTTTCTCCCCCGCTCACTTGTTTATTGATGTATCGCCCACCTCAGTCATCTCATCTATTCCTGCTGGCTTTTCAGGATCTGTTGGCTACTTTAGCGATAAACCATGCCTCTATCCTGGTACTAGGGGATTTCAATTATTGGTCCTCAGACCCTCAGGAAAGCACAGCTTCTAAACAATTCTCTGATTCACTCACATCCCTTAATTTTACATCTCATTTGCACACCCCTACGCACATCCACGGCCATGTACTAGACCAGGTCTGGTCTCTTAATGCCCTGGTCTCCTCCATGACCGTGTCCCCTTGTCCCTGGTCAGACCACGCCCTGGTATCCTTTTCTCTCCACCCTAAGTTGGCAACTAAGACCCCACCTACCAAAAATATCTGGGCACGAAATTGGAATAGGGTGGACCTCCCTGCCCTGTCATCTTCGCTGCTGATCTCCGCACCAAACCTAGAGGGTCTATCCTCCACCTCTCAAGCCATCGCTATTGACACCTGGCTTGCTGGAGGTTGTGATAAGGTAGCCCCACTACGACGGATATCCACCCAAAGATCAAAGGAATCAAATCGCTGGTTTGGTGACGACTTAAAGACAAAGAAGCTGGCTCTTCGGCGGGCTGAAAGGCATTGGAGAATGGACTACTGCCCTTCATTAAAAAAGTGTTATCTATTTTTGCTGAATGACTACAAAAAAGCCATATTGAGTGCTAAAACAACTTACTTTTCAGCGAAAATTCTGGCAGCGGAGAACAAATCCAGGGAGATCTTCTCCATTGTCCAGGACTTGGCTTACTCTGACAGGGCCACTCCTAAACCATCCCCTTCCCAGTCCCTCTGTGATTCTTTGAACACTTATTTTTTAGAAAAAAATGTTAACATCAGAGCCAATATCCCATCTCCTTCCCCTGCTTTTTCTGAGCCTTCTCCCCCGACTGCCCACGGCTCTCTCTCCTTTTTCCCCCCGCTCACTGAGGAGGCATTCCTTGCAATACTCCCCAAAATAAAATCTGGTTCCCCGGCGGATATCTGCCCAGCCTACATTCTACAACAGATTTATTCTGTCTGTCCCAAACCGCCTATATCCTTCCTCAATAGCTCGCTGGCTCAGGGCGTGGTAACTCCAGCCCTTAAATCTGCCACCATAGTCCCCATCCTTAAGAAGCCTGGGTTGGACCCTTCCATTCCAGCCAACTATCGCCCCATCTCCCTCCTGCCTTATTTGGGCAAGGTGCTAGAGCGACACGTAACATCAGTCCTCAGTGCCCATGTGGAAGCCAATGGTGGTCTTGCGTCCCGCCAAGCTGGTTTTCGGCCTAGGCACTCCACCAAGTCCGTCGTGGTATCGGTCCTGAACCATCTCAGGGAGGGCATGGACCAAAATAACAACCAGGCCCTGGTGCTCCTTGATCTCTCCGCCGCCTTCGACACGGTTGACCATTCCATCTTATTGTCCCGTGTCGGAGCGGCGGGGGTCGAGGGCCCAGCCCTGGTGTGGCTATCGTCCTTCCTGAGGGACCGTGCCCAGGCGGTTCGGTTGGGGGATTTCTCGGCCACCCAACTCAAAGTCACTTGCGGTGTCCCCCAGGGCTCTTCTCTCTCTCCCCTTTTGTTTAATCTTTACATCTACCCTTTGATCTTCGCCCTCCAACAGCTGGAGGTCACTGTGTTTAATTATGCAGATGACCTCCAGCTTATCTTTAATCTGTCTTCTTCTTCTTATTCTATCTCTAATTTTCAGTCTATCATGATCTTCATCAGGGACTGGATGAACCACAACCATCTGAAGTTGAACCCTGATAAAACAGAACTGGTCCTTACAGGTGGTTCCTCCAGTCCCTGGAACTCTCTCTTCTGGCCCTCTTCCTTGGGATCCCCTCCTACACCCTCCTCTTCAGTTAAAACTCTGGGTATCAAACTTAATAATCATCTCAATCTTCATTCACAAATCAGTTCGGTGGTGTCTTCCTGTTTTTTTGTACTTCGTACTATCCGCTCTGTTTCCCGTTTCTTTTCTCCTTCCGCTCTTAAATTAATCATGCCGCTCTGGTTGTCTCCCGGCTGGACTATGCTAATGCCCTTTACAACGGTATCCCGGCCTATAGTCTGCAGAAGCTCCAGCTGGTCCAAAACCAGGCGGCCAGACTGATTTATGGTCTTCCTCGCTCTCACCACTCTACCCCCTTGTTGAAAGCACTACATTGGCTGCCTGTTAAGGAGCGATCTCTTTTTAAGACTGGATGCATGGTTTTCCAGGCACGTCAAGGGACTGCCCCTGCCTTCATTTCTTCTCTACTAAAAGAGTACATCCCTGTCCGTGAGCTGCGGTCATCCACTCAATCACTTCTCCAAGTTCCCCGGTATAGACGCAAGAAATGGGGCGGATCCAATTTTTCTGTACTGGCACCTTCCTTTTGGAATTCCCTCCCCGATCATTTACGTTTGGCTACACACTACTCTGCCTTCCGTAAAGACCTCAAGACCCTTCTTTTTACTCAAGCTTTCCCAATGTAAATTCCTTTCCTTCCCTGTTACCTCTTCAGTTTTGTTGTTTTACTGCTAATTTGCCTCCACAGCGCCAAGAAACCGCATGGTGAACGCTGCGCTTAATAAATATTTTAAATTCTTCTTCTTCTTAAATTCTTACACACCGCACATAGCGGTTGAAGCGAGTGCTGTATACCCGCTACCACTAAAAGCAATGGCGGTTAATGACGCTACGGTCTTCGAGGAAGATGAGATTGACACGGTGCAATACAGGGAACATGCATGGCAGGAGCTTGGGAGACGAGCAGGGCGGTTGCCGCTATATGCGCCGACCATGCTGCTGTTGCGCCATGGGCGGATATCAGTGACGTGTGAAGCTGGGGCGTTAAAAATTCTGCACGCTGCAGGCAAACACACTAAGGGGGATGTCTTCCCGGGTGGGGAATTCATTGGCTTGCAGACCTTCTCGGAAGGTGGGGCCGGCTTGGTTATGGCCATCTTTATATATGGTAGACTAAGGGCTGTGCTTAAGGCTTTTTATCCCTCTTATCCTGCTGAGCCCTCCATGCTTGCGTCGCTGCAACATGTTTATACTGCGCAAACTAGGGCGAAAATGATCATCCGTCTATATAATGCGTCACAGGCGGATGAGGTGGATGGGAGTGCGGGCCCGTTGAAAAAGTGGAACGACATATTGCCGCAAGAGTTGACGGAAGATGAATGGAGTAGCTGTTGTAAACTAACTCGGCAATTTACCCCTCCCATGCTCATGACGAGCTGAGCTCGTCATGAGCTACGGCGCTCCGGTGCTCATGAGGAGCTCAGCTCGTCATGGGCCGTGGAACGCTCAGGTGTGGGGAGAATTCCCCTGCTGTGCTGAGCTTTCCACGGGAGCCGGTGCACCTGTGACGAGCTCAGCTCGTCATGAGCACAGGAGCGTCGTGCCTCATGACGAGCTGATCTCGTCATGAGCATGCGGGCGCTGTGCGCTCCCCCCTCCCCCCAGGACAGTGGGGGAATCACCCCCGCAGCGAAGAGGTTAAAGCCAACAGCAATTTGCGCCTGATTCATTACAAGTACATACATCAAGTCTATTACACGCTGGCACAACTTTTTAAATATGGGTTGAGGGACTCTGGCAGCTGTAGACCTTGTGGGGCAGATACTGCCGATTTTCAGCACCTGGCTTGGAGTTGTAGTAAAGTGGTGGAGTTCTGGGGGGAAGTAACTGCAGTGTTAAAAGATATGGTGGGGGAACCTGTACTATGTACCATGCTCATTTGCCTTCTAGGTAATGTAATGCACCTCAAAGCGTGTAATCGAAGGATGGTGGCTATAGCGCTCCTATTGGCTGAGCGCGGAGTTTCGTTCTACTGGGATGGAAGGCCGGCACCGAAGTTTTCACAAATTATTGGGAAGAACTGCCGAGGGCCTCTAGACTGAAGGACATCTGGGGGCCATTTAATGCATAGGTACTTGCTAAATCACCCAACTGCGAAAATCCTCTGTGCACATGTGATGGTTTATGTTGTAACTAAAAGGTGACTGATGTTCTGTGCCAAATGTTTCTGTAAAGACTTTGCAAATATGCAAATGTACCACTGTAGCGCTCTGGACACTGCACTTTGTAATGTAGCATTGCTGACTATGTCTCCGGATACTGTTATATTATGAAAAAAATATATATAAAAAAAGGTATAAACCTATAAAAGTCTTTTAATCTAACACTACACATTTCTATAGTGCCTTATTTATTGCTTTACTGTACAGCATACATAGTCTGTTGTATTTTTTATGTAAATACAGAACAGAGTTAAACTGTGCTGCAATCAAGATGGCTTCCTTTTGATTTTGAAAGGGCTTTCCGTACCCAATCATATTGTTTTTAGTTATCGCCATGTACCATGGTACTTCTGCGGTATACTGCCACAAAAGATATGACTACGTTTTTCTGCCTCATAACTTTTAACTATTACTGAACCAATTCACATTAAACACCAAAAAGAATCATCTGAACACCCTTATCTATGTTCCTGCCAAATTACAAAAAATCCATCCAGCCATCTTTGCGCTACACACAAGTAAAAAGTCTATTGAAAATGCAATGTTGTCTAAACCTGTTTTGGGCCCCCTCCTCTCTTCTTTACACCCCTTTGATCAATCAACATGAAACTTTGCATTCTCTGTCAATGTAGAGCAAGGAATTGGTCTGCAAATTATCATCAAGATTCGTCAAAAGAGCACAAAGTTAAATAACAGTCAAAAATCTGAGGAATTCCTATGTCTAGCTACTGCCACTTTGTATGTATGTGTATATATATATATCCCTATTTCTGGTGATGCCAACTATAACTAAAGAGTGTGTTTATATATATATATATATATATTACCTACTGGCGGTCGCCAGTAGGTATATATAGTTAGGATTTTTTCTCTATGGGATTTTTGAAAATTCTATGTCTAATAACTTTGGCGTTTGTGGACGGAATTGGCTGAAATTTTCTGGAAAATGGAACATTTTGTTTCTGAGCAGCCCCTGGAAATTTGGGGGGGGGTTCGTCAAGGGGGGGCTGAGAAAAAAGGGGGGTCCCAAAACGTGTTTTTAACATTGAGTTTTCCATAGGGCGGTTGGCCTCACTTTTAGCCCGAACGGCTGAATGGATTTGCACGAAACTTGGCAAAATTGTAGGGACTGGTAGCCCGATGTGCCTTTTGTAGGTCTCAATATATGTGCTTCAGTGGATTTTAAGAAATTAACATTCAAAAAAAGATATATATCTGTAACAGCGGACCGGGAAGCGCTCCGGTTCGCGGACTTTTCGCGCAACGGAGCTTTGTGAAGCGAAGCTGATTGGTTCTCCGGCGTCTGTAAACATTCCAAACAGTCCGTAGCGGCCGCCATCTTGTCTCTCGGTAGGATCGAGAGACAAGAGGAGGCCAAAGCGAAGGGGCAAATGACCATAAGGGGGCATAGTAGATCCTCGCTGACCCCCTAGGTTTGATGTGGAGGTTTTAAAAGGGCCCCGCGGGGCAAAAAAAAAATATAATAATAATAATCGAACGGCTGAATGGATTTGCACGAAACTTGGCAAAATATTAGGGACTGGTAGCTCGATGTGCCTTTGCTAGGTCTCAATATATGTGCTCCAGTGGATTTTGAGAAATTAACGTTCAAAAAAAGATATATATCTGTAACAGCGCTCCGCTTCGCGTACTTTTCGTGTTACGGAGCTTTGCGAAGCTGATTGGTTCTCCGGCGTCTGTCAACATTCCAAACAGTCCGTAGCGGCCGCCATCTTGTCTCTCGGTAGGATTGAGAGACAAGAGGAGGCCAAAGCGAAGGGGCAAATGACCATAAGGGGGCATAGTAGATTCTTCCTGACCTCTTAGGTTTGATGTACCATTTTGCCAAGTTTGGTGTAATTCCGTTCAGCCATTCAGGCTGTAGACGTATGTAAATGTCCTATGGAAAATTGCATGGGGAAAACACATTTGAAAGTGTTGAAATTTAGAACCAATTAAAATGTTACTTTGGTTTTGTATTTGTGTGTGATGAAAGTTAATTGGTTATGTATATATGTCAAATGAGAGGAAACCACAGCCATTTTGTGATACTACTGTCTGAGGTACATTTGTGAGGAATTGTTGGTGGTGAATTTCTGGTGTTTGATTTACACAGTACTAACACTTTTCCTACTTTTAAAAAGGTGAGTTGTTAATTTGTAAGGGGAACTATGTTGTACACTTGAAGATAATTTGAAAAATGTTTTCTGTTATTTATTTGCAGTCCTTCTGTTATACTAAATACTTGATAAAGTTAGTTTTATATTATGTATTACTAAAAACGATAAATGAAAGTGATTATTTTTTTCTGCAATTTACAGCAAGCAATTTCAAAATAAATGGCTCACAATGAAGAGACCGTGGCAATTTCTTTGTAAGGGGAACTATGTTGTACACTTGAAGATAATTTGAAAAATGTTTTCTGTTATTTATTTGCAGTCCTTCTGTTATACTAAATACTTGATAAAGTTAGTTTTATATTATGTATTACTAAAAACGATAAATGAAAGTGATTATTTTTTTCTGCAATTTACAGCAAGCAATTTCAAAATAAAATGGCTCACAATGAAGAGACCGTGGCAATTTCTTTTGAATTGTCCACTACATTGATTGAAATTGAGAGCACCAATAATGAAATATTGTCACAAGGAGGAGATGACTTGTATGATTCCATTAGATTGATTGAAATGGACAGCACCAATAATGAAATATTGTCACAAGGAGATGACTTGAATGATTCCACTACATTGATTGAAATTGAGAGCACCAATAATGAAATATTGTCACAAGGAGGAGATGACTTGTATGATTCCATTAGATTGATTGAAATGGACAGCACCAATAATGAAATATTGTCACAAGGAGGAGATGACTTGAATGATTCCACTACATTGATTGAAATTGAGAGCACCAATAATGAAATATTGTCACGAGGAGATGACTTGAATGATTCCACTACATTGATTGAAATTGACAGCACCAATAATGAAATATTGTCACAAGGAGGAGATGACTTGAATGATTTTTTTGATCAATCTGTTGATGGCGAATTTATCGAATGTTTGGAGGCCATAGAGTTAGAAGAATTATCATTGCAGACTTTTCATGAGGAAATTGCTGATGAGGACATGGTACTAGTTCTTTCAAATTTAGAAAATTCTGAAGAATAAATTTATATTTAGAAATCAAAAATAGTTTGAGACATTATTCATTTTTATTTTTAATTTATGAGGTTGTAGCGAAGTGATTGTAGTATAAAATGAGACTTATAGTATAGAGTGCAACATTTTTATGTTACATGGTAAGTTTACTCATATTTACTTCCCTTCTGCCACTATATTATCTCCAATGTGTATTTGACATCTCTTCTTCATCTCCGGCCTCCTTTCTCTCACTGTGTGTCTCCGATGCATCTTATCGCTGCTATTTTGTGTAATTACAGAAGAGAGTAAAATAAAATAGTTCGGAACGTGAAAAGGGGGCAAAGTACAGTACCCCTCACCCCCTAGGCCTTTTTAGGCGGTCCCAAAAGGATCAGTTTCTGCTTTCCTGAGAGATTATGGTATGAGTTCCATATACCACAATAATTTGCATTACAACATGCAAGATATCTATCTCCTATTACCAACTTTTGGAGATATTCACGCTAAGCGCGAATATCTCCAAAAAGTAACACCTGCCCTGAGCAGTTCTTAGCCATGTTATCCAATGGAAGGTGGATAACATGGCTAAGAGCATTAGCTCGGTAATGCATGAATATCGCTGACTTTTTAGCGATATTCATGCATTGCGGCCGTTTATTATCGCATTTGCGATAAACCTTGATAATAGCAAGGTTTATCTTCGATAATTTCTGACGATGGTTAGCGGTAAAAAAATTCGTTGGTAAGCATCGTTAGCGATAAATATCGCTTAACTTTGGTAATATGCACCAACGTCTGTTAACGTTCGATTGGAAGGAAATGAGGAAGTGTTGAAAAACATTGTCTGCGCCATCTTGCCTTTTTTGAAATGCCACACTTTTGTCGTGCACGGCAGCCATTTTAGATGCCTTGAGCAGACCCACTCTCTGCACGCTGTCGATTCGTAGCATGGCTCCCCACCCTCGCAAGCATCTTCCCCAGGCACTGGTCACCCCCGCTCTCTGTCTTATGTATCGGCAATAAACCTCCCCCCATCTGCGCTGCTCTTCCCTGAAAATCACACTCTGTGCCCGCCTGATACCTCCCTTTCGCCCTATTCACTACCACACCCTCTGACACTCCTCTTCCTCTGTGTCCGATTGTCCAGGCTATCACCTAGCCCTGCAGATATAGTTTATGGCCCCAGCTGTAAAGAATCACCCCTCTTCAAAGGAGTTATAGTAGATCAAGGCCCACACCCGATGAGATCCGTCACACCACACGTGTTCCTACTATCTGAAAACCATTCTGTATTGTGATTGGGGAGGGGACCGAGCCTGAAGCGGAAGATTCCAGGAATGACTCTTTGTACATCAAAGTTTTTACAATTATGTGTCACATTAAAAATATATAGCACTCCAACAAAGTAGTAGGAATATAAAACTTTAATAACATATAAATATATACAACAAAACAAAAACAGTAAAAACATTTAAACAACGAAGAGACCGTGGCAATTTCTTTTGAATTCCTGATGAGGACATGTTACTAGTTCTTTCAAATTATGAAAATTCAGAAGATGTTGCCTGGGGGTGGGTCGTCAGTAGCAGTCTGTTGTGCGAATAGTTCCAAGGCAGCAGAACGCGCTGAAATCTAGATGGCACGAAAGTGATGTCTAGTAAGTTGCCGCCCAGCAAATAACGGCGTGGGGCGCCGCGGGGGTGAGTGAGTCCAGTAGGCACCACAGCTATTCTTACCGGCATTGCAGAATTACTGCTGGGGACAATGCCTGTGCTGTAGCAGGGTCACAGCAGAAACAAAAAGGATTCTGTTGAAGATGTTGTTGGTTTTCAATTTGAAAACAGTTCTGGTGTCAACTGCTATGCTAATGTAGTGGTTAATGTTTTGTTTTCTCTAGAAAATGTAAAAGAGGGGGAGGCAGTCCAAAGTTCCGTTAAAAGGGCAAAGGAAAGGATCGGTGGTTTGAACTATCAGTCAAAAAGGGGAGGGGGTGCAACAATTTTTCCTACCGGGTCACACTGTGCTTTCACCGGAACTGAGGTCTGCAGGATTCTAGTAATTCAAAGTGAGGCTGGCGCCAGCATGGGAGCGCCGACGTCCCGCGGATACAGTTTCGTCACTCCACGGGCGATCATGGCAGTCATTCCCCATCGGGGGTCGGAGACTCCCGCGGCTCCTCTAGAATCTTCAAGGTCGTGGAGGACTACGGTGGTGGAGTCAACCAGTGACCGGGCCATTTCTTTATGCTGGGCCCGCTCTTGCCAGGTCGACCACCATTTTGAGAGTTCGGTAGCTACTGGCGATCGCGGGGTCAAATGAGCGGACGGGCTTCACCCTGCCGGGCGAGACGTTGCAGCATGGCTACAGTGGAAGAACCCTTTTCCGGGCACCTGGAGCGCTGAGGGTGCAGCTGGGAAGCCTCCACCTGGGGAGGCGGGAGAGGCCTGTTCGCACCGTCTCTCCCTCCCAGTGCACCCCACGGCGTCTCGCTTGAGATTTGTTATGGCCGGACCAGGCGATGAGGACGAGGGGGGGGGGGGTCGGAGGCATGTGCAAGACATCCCCCCCCAGTGTTGTCACAGCCATTATTCAAGAAAGAAGAAGTGTCCCGTCCGTCTTCGGGCCGGGCTTCCGGTAGATGTCGGCCGGACGCCCCTGGCTCTGGCCCCATGAACGGGTTTCTTGGTTTATCGGCTGCAGCCGGATCCCGTCGGCCTCGGCCCCCCGACCGTTGGTGGCCGGACCGGAAGAGCATGTGGCGGGACTACCTGAAACTGTCAAGGGCCACCGCGGCCGGACTGGGAGAGAGAGGGGAGGGTCGAGGAGACATTCCCCCCCCCTGCAACTGTTCAGCGTTGTAAAGGCAATCCCCTGGCCGGGTCCCGCTGGCCTCGGCCTCTCCTCCGGCTACACCCTACGTTAGGATCTCCTGGCCGAGGCGTGGCAGCAGGACCCGCCTTATATGGGCTGCTCCCGGCTGGGCGTAGCCGCAACCCTGCCCCACCTTGGTAGTTTCCAGAGTGGGGGCGGATGTTCTACTGACTTGCATTTTCCCTAGTCTATCGATTTTTTTGGCGTGGCAGGCGGTGGGACAGCGAGGGGTGATTTGGTTTCTCTTACTGTTTTTCTGGTCTCTCACCACTGGCATATTTTAACGTTTTCTTGTTTGTAGGACATTAATAGGTTTTATCATTACGTTATGTTATCGTTTCTTTGTTCGTTGTTTAATAAAAGTTCATGTTCATCAGTGGCCTACTGATTTTCGTTTTCCTATTCTTTTCTTTCCAGGTTGTTTCATGCTAAAGTTTCTGTTAACAGGATACAGTGATCACTTCGTTATTATTGCATATGTCCTTTTCACTAGGGGTGCTCTCTGGTCGGGCCAGATGACCTATCTCTAGTAAATGGTCCGGGTCAAACAGGTGCATCAATCAGTGGGGAGTAGATAGGCATGACAGATTACGTACCCTTTCACTACTTGCAAAGATTTTCCTACGTTTATTTGCAAACCGGGAATACCTCCAAAAAGAACTAATTCCCAAACAGTCAATGTTCGGACAATCAATCAATCAATGAGGAATGAAATAGGTACGACGTGTTAAAGGCTTGCGTTACCTACCCTTCACTATCTGCAAAGGGAGAGAGAATATTCCTATTCTTCCTCGTTTGCAGGCAGAGAAGATCCTTAAGAGAACCAACTTCGAACAATTCAATGCTCGATTCAAACAATCAACAAGGGGTACTGTGAACACAAATGAACGCCGCTTATGTACATACACATTGCTATTTTCAACAGGTTGTTCCTAATGTTTCTATGTCATTTGAGATGTCATCAGTGATGTCATCAGTGATGTCACTGACCATGTCATGAATGATGTAATATGTGACATGATCAGCAGTGGATTGCGGGTGCGCGATATATAGTTAGTGCAACTAACTATATATGGAATTTCAATGGTTTTGTGTGAGTAAAATAAGGTTTTTTAAATGCTAATTCCTAACTATATATGGTCTATAACCTATGGTTTTTTCAGTGAATTTTCAAGGTTTTGTAAATGCTAATTCCTAACTATATATGGTCTATAACCTATGGTTTTTTCAGTGAATATATATATATATATATATATATATATATATATATATATATATATATATATATATATATATATATATATATATATATATATATATATATGTATATGGAACTGTGTGTGAGCGCTGAGCATCGAAGCGCATCTGTTCTATTTAAAAGTGGAAAGGGAAATTAACATCGCAATGCTGTCGGCAGACTGAGAGGCTACAAGAAGACAGGCAGCTGATATGCTGTTTATACAAAGGAACAACAGTGACATCGGAACAGCGGGACAAAGCACAAATAACGAGAGCGCTTTAGATAATAAAAAAACGCTGTGGGACAAACTATGGAGGGCTGCAAAATTAGAGCAAGTCAAGTGGTGGGAAGCCACGGCTCTGCAGAAATATGTGGAGGCACAGATGGTCCCGAGGGGGCTGAGAATATTTATAACACCAACTTTTGTAAACCCGGATCCATAACTAATTGAGGAATGGGTACAAAATAATCATGCCTGCTCGACTATAATGCTAAAATTGCTTATAAAATATGCCATTAAAGAGAAAGAACGATTGGCTGAAGAAATAGAGAGGGTTTCAACTCTATTAAAAGCACTTTACACAGATACAGAATTTGAAGCTGAGATTAAAAAAGTCAACCTTCGCTTACAGAAAGCAGAGGATGAAATTAAGGTAAAGAAACAGAGACAATTCTACAGAGATCAACAAGAATATAAATTGGGACAAATATTCACTTTTGGCAAAAAGTTTGATCAATTAAGAGGAGCAAAACAAGGCGGCTCGAGCAGTATGGTAGAGACTGTCACAACAGTACAAACTGTGGAACAAGAAAACCCTGTATTACAAGCAGTGAGTAATCAAATAACATCAAGCAGTCAGGTGGAAGATGAGGCAAGCACAAGTGGACAAGCAGGAGTAAAATCAAAAAATTTAAAGGAGTTCGACCTGATGGCAGAAGGTCAAAATCCTGGAAGTCCAGGACCACAATCAAACAAAGGACATGGTCGAGGCGCCAGAGGAGGAAAAAGCCGAGGCGCAGGAAAGCAATGGAATCCGAATCCGTCCGTGGGAATGATGACGAGACGAAAAGCAGCAAAGGAATAATGGAGGAGCTGACTGTGGTAAATTTATCAGACATTATACTTACTGATACCCAGATTAATGTACTCTCTTTGGGGTTAACTTTCTGCCCGACTAGCAAATTTGATTACACTGGTGGTAGAATAGATCTCTTCCACTTCACACGTAAACTAAAACTCAAGAAGTGGTTTGAGCATAAAAAATCATTACAGGGGGTGAATAATGTGGGAGATCCTAGTGAATTAACAATTGGGGATTTCTCCACTGTACAACTGCTACATGAGCTAAGAAATGAGGAGACTAATGAAATTGATCCAGCAATAGTAGCAGCTGAAGAACAGCTTATCATTGATAAGCAAAGCGGTAGTAGCTTTAAACCCCGATCTGTATTTCTACCTCAAATCCATTGTGATGCCATAGACATTTTTGAGAAAGGTGTCAAGGATGAATTAAAAAAACTTAACCAAAGCAAAAGTAAAATTGTCCACAATCTCACAGTAGAACAGAACAAAGCTATTGTGGAATTGAAGAATAACACCTCAATAGTCATAAAGAAATCTGACAAAGGGGGGAACATTGTTGTCTGGCCCTTAAAAATGTATCCAGAAGAGGGCTTTAAACAGTTGAGTGATAAAGAGAATTACTGTAAGACAACACGGAAATGTTATGAACAAAGCAATGAACAATACATGAACTGCTTAAAAAGATGGAAAAATTAAAAGTTGATTTCTGATGACGAATTTAAATTTCTGTATTGTGACCATCCGAGGCTACCCACCCTTTATTTACTGCCAAAGCTCCATAAAAACAAAGAGGTACCACCGGGACGACCCATAGTTTCTTCTATAGGGAGTCTATATGAGATGACGTCCAAATACATTGATCATTTTTTGAGACCCTATGTACAATCGCTACCATCGTACCTACGAGATACAGGACATTTAATTGATACTATTGAGTGGGATGAGGGGATTTGGTTAGTAACACTAGACGTGAATAGTCTATATACATGCATACCCCACTCCCTAGGTATAGAAGCCAGCAAATACTATCTAAAAAAGAGACAGGTGTCATTCCTCAAACATACGGACATGTTATTAGACATGATGATGGCATGTTTAAACAACAATTTTTTCTATTCAATCACTCCATCTATTGTCAGACCCAGGGGACGGCCATGGGAACATGCTTCGCCCCCAGTTACGTGGGATTATTCCTGGGCTGGTGGGAGGAGCATGTGGCAAGTAAGATCTATGCCTTTTCCCATAACGTCGTCCTCTGGGCCAGATACATATATGATATTTTTTGTATCTGGCGTGGCACAGAACAAGAAGCATTTGACTTCACTGATACACTAAACAATAATGAGCTGGATCTCAAATTTACGAGCACAGTGGCTAAGAAGAGAATTGAATTCTTACATGTGGAGATTTCTGTGAATGAAAAGAAATTGGAAAGCAGGCTATTCAGAAAGGAAACATCAGGGAATAGCCTGCTTCATTCTAACAGCTGCCACCCTAGGAATTTAGTCAACAGTATTCCGTATGGAGAACTGTTACATGCAAAACGTAATTGTAGCACGGAAGCTGGTTTCCTAGAAGAGATGGAGGTCATGTCCATACGTTTTTTGAAAAGAGGGTACCCTGAAAAAATTGTGAAAGAGGCATGTAAGAAAATCCTACTGGTAGACAGAAAAGAATTGATGGTGGATACAGGAGAGGAAGTCGATGTCAACGCTCCATTACATTTCATTACAACGTTTAGCAGCCAAGCTTGGGAGGTGCGGCGTTGTTTGAAAAAGTTCTGGAGTGTGTTACAAACTGACAATACCCTAAAGAAATGGATAGGCGATAATCCCAAAATCACCTATCGCAAATGCAAAGCTCTAGGTGATCTGTTGTGTAGCAGTGAGGTGCAGGACAAGCAAGACAAAACACCAATTAAAGGGTTCTATACCTGCAGAGCTTGTAATGCCTGCAAGTATAGTAACAATATGAAACAAATTGAGCTGTCGACACACCAAAAACCATTTGTGATAGACAAACATCTATCATGCAAATCGGATTATTGTGTATATGCCCTGATCTGCCCCTGCCCAAAAATCTATATAGGCAGCACTATACATGAAGTCAAGAAAAGGGTCCTAGAGCACAGACGAGCTATCGTCAACGAGGACAAACAATACCCGATAGCTCGGCATTTTAAGGAGAAGCACAATAAAAATGTCGATCTCCTTAAATTCTGTGCATTAGACCGAATTGCAAAGGATGAAAGAGGGGGGAACCGCCTGAAAGAACTAAGACGCAGGGAATCGAAAATGATCATTAAATATGAAACAATGTTTCCAGTAGGATTGAATAAGGACTAAGAGCTTGCGGTCCACCTAGGATAACGTGTTAACTGTTGTATGAACTAAAGTAGCCTGTATTGATTTTATTTGTTTAGTATGACATTTTTAAGAAAACCATGAACTCACTTTACGTATATGTATAATTTATCATAGGAGACGGAGACACCAGCATCTGTAAAATGGACACTATTGAGGAAGCCAGTATTGCCATATATAACAGCCCACTGGGGCAGAATTGTCCAAAATATTTCTTATTCTGTTGCTAAGTATATATGGTTATTGAATTAGCCCACTGGGGCAGAATTGACAATATTATACAATACTAACACTTTTGACCACCAATTGATTAATTGGAAAAATTGAACTCCAAATGTAAAGTATATGTACATTGGTCATATTATTTGCCGAAATTAAGTCCATACAATGAATTGCAATCATGTTTAACCAATATGAGACTGATACAAATAATGCTTTGGAATAGGGAATGTAATACGACAAAATGGCGTCCATGTTTCCTTACCTATCGATGTGGTGCAGTAGTCCTATATTTATGTCGATTTTCTGTGATGTCCACACTTAGGTTTTTTCATATATACTTTATTGAAACAACAAAATAATGACCCGTGACCAAGGAGCTGGGCTCCGAAACGCGTCGGGCAGGACTGCCGATTTATGACTTAATAAATCTAATTCACACGCAAAAACTGAGTTTGGGCTCGGTTCTTTCGCTCTTTGTTCGTAAAGGAATTCACGAAGGAAGTTGGTGTCATATATATATATATATATATATATATATATATATATATATATATATATATATATATATGGAAACCAAAACCTGAAGTTGAAAAAGCGAACTCCTTCACCAGGAACGGACCACCACAAAAGGTTTCAGAATTTCAGTGCAATTTATTGAGCCTTCTCACAACATGACGCGTTTCAGCTGGGTTGCCCCGGCCTTGATCACATGACGTGTCAGGAAAAAACCACCCTTTAAATACTATGAAACATTGTGAAACCCTCCCATTTTTTACATGAAAAGGGTAAAAAGACTAGTCGTCAATTATAAAGTGCATAATGCAATCGTGTAGAAACAACTCCTGTGACAGTGGTTCAACAATTAATTTTGTACATTGTTCAACATAGTTTAAATATTACTACACTTAATTAAATGCAGAATATTTTTAAGGATATTTTTTGTTATAATCTTAGAAATCCAGGACAAGTGCCCAAGTCTTAATCCATAAACAGGACTACTAGTATTACACGATTCTAACAACAATTGATCATAGTAAAACCCATATGTGTAAATAGTAAAATGTAGTTGGTTACAACCCTACGTAGATGATAAGTTAAAATAAATGAATGTGCGGATGCAATTATCAAGCAGTCTAACCAAAGACCAAAGAGATGAATACACTATTCGACAATCTTCTACAGTTCTGACTTCAAATTCGAAAGTTTTTGAAAAAGGATCAGTTCTCGAAAGATAAATAAAAATGCATATAAATACAGAATAAATAAATATTACTAGGCTATTTAGTGGGATCATAATGAGATGATTGTATGTATCAAATATTAATAATAGATTGATAACCCTCTCTCAGAAAACCCCATAGTCAAACTAGAACAAACTAGAAGACCCATACGGTAATATACAATAAAAGGTTTCGTTAAAAATCCATTCTATTCTCAGAATAATAAATATACCCATAAATATAAAATCGAAATTCATATATATACACAAATTAATACCATCTGTATTCGAGGAGCTAAGATCATCACGAAATAAACATATCATAGGTATAGATTTAGTACAAGAGGAATAGCCTGATACTGAGCCCAATATCACGTAAACCTCTAAATCATTCTTGATACAAAACCAACATAAACTTGTGCATTCATAGAAAATTGACCATATATTCCCCTGTGTTCAAGCCGTTAGGTATCTTGGTGTTCAATCTAATTATGTATTGACTCTCTAATTGGCGGAGTTTCTTCTCCCTATCTCCACCACGTATTGATTTTGGAACGGAGTCAATTACATAGTATTTAAGGTCATCCAATTTGTTTTGATGTACAAGTTTAAAATGGCGGGCAACCGGATAAGATGGATCAGAATTCACAATTGCCCGCAAGTGTTGGAGGATCCTATTAAACACAGGGCAATATATATATATATATATATATACTCTTTAGTTATAGTTGGAATCACCAGAGATAGGGTTTTTAAATATTTTTATCCCTTAATAACTCTGCACCCGTTTTGACGAATGTCCTCAAAACTTTGCAGACCTGTGGCGCCCATTTCATTGTCAGAGGACTGGAAGTTTAACACGTTTGGTTGAAAACAGCAAGTTGGATTTTGCTGAACTTTGGCAGCATTAGATATTAGAGTGACAGGTGATTCTTTTGAGTGCTGCAGGTAAGTAGAGTAAGTGTTTTTTTTAAGTTATAAGGTTTTTCAACTTAGTGAAATGTTTACAATAATGCTAAAACTAGCCAGGAAGCCCCAAAAATAAATTAGACATCATTTGTAAAGTTTCAGATTTACTAGATGGATGGAAACCTATAAACCTAAAACAAATACAATACAAATAGAATACATCTTAATTTACATAAGTTTTCTTTGCATGTTCTCTGACTCACAAAATGAACAAAAACTATCTTTCTTAAGCATCCCTGTGCAACAAAATTAAAAACTGACCTAGCAGTGAGCCACACAAACTATTTGAAGGACATGATAATTGATCACTAGGAAAACATAACCTCAGTTTTTATAACAATATCACGGATTGCCTTTCATTCACTTTGGCCTTCATATGTAGCACAATCCTTCTAAAAGTAGCAAGGAGGCCCGAAAAAAAATTGATTGCCTATGTAAAGTTTCAGATTTACTACATGAATAACTAAAATACCCATTAGTTGCCACATGCTAACGGAAACCTACAAACAAATACATAACAAATAGAATACACCTTAATTTACATATGTTTTCTTTGCATGCTGTCTGACTCACAAAATGAAACTGCCCAACAGGTCTAACAAAAAACATTTTGCCTATGTACTCCTGGGCGACAAAAAAAAAAAGTGACCTACACAAACTAATATATGGAGGACATGATAATTGGCCATTAGGAAGAAATATCTTAATTATTGTAACAACAATGACTGGCTTTCATTCACTTTGGGATTCATATTTAGCACAATCCTACTAAAAATAACAAGGAAGATCAATAAATTAACTAGACCGCATACGTACAATTTCAGAATTTCTACATGCACAACTAAAAGACACATTTATGGTCACATGATTGTATAAACCAATAAACAAATAAATAACAAATTCAATAGATGAAAAGAAAGAAACCACGTTAAATCTGATTGCCACTCTGTATAAAGATAGGAAGTCCTCAGACATTAGCTCCCTAAATAACTTTCCACCCATTTGACGAATAACCATATATCTTTCCAGATCTATAACATTTTCTACATTTTCAGAGGATGTAATTGTTTGTAGTGAATTGTTAAAATAAAAGGGGCCTCCAAAATACGTTTTTCAACCAATGCATTTTCCATGGATTTTTGTATTTGACGTAGTGCGAAAATGGCTGAATGGATTTACCACAAATGTGGCAGGATTATATATTATAGTACAGAGATTATGTTTTTTCGGTACTGCAGTTAAGTAGGGTAAGTATTTTTTTAAGTTATAAGGCATTTAAACTTAGTGATATCTGTCACCACAGTACGTTTGCGGAATTTCACAGATGTATGTGAAACTACGGCAGTAAATGGCTGTAAACGTATTTAAAAATATATTAAAAAGTGTAAATGAATATCCCTACCTATATCAATTTTTACAAAGTGGTAATAGGTAGGGACCTACTATTTACCTATATGTAAGGCCCTAACATTTGGTTGCCTTTTCATTCTCTAAAAACAGTTGTTACCCAATTATATACAGGCTTGTCGTTGCCATGTACTACTGTATGTTGCAAAGTAATCACAGAATACTATGGCCCAAAATATAACTAAAAGGAAATGGAGCAAAGTAACACTCCCAACGGACGCACAGCTTGCTCAGTGATTCGCTCACAAAAATGCTTAACGTTTTGTCCATTGATTCATCCAATTTTATTCAAAATGTCGTAATCTTCACAAACTCTTATTCCTGTCACATGTGGGGCTCTTTTTAGTATCCAAACATTTCAACTGCAACAGATATGCCCATCCGGGCCTTTCTCTGTAGCATGGCGATACATAAACATCCTTGGTGGTAGATTTCTTTCACCCAATGCATTTCAGGCTTTAATAAGCCCTTCTTCAGAGGTACACTACAAATGTTAAAACAATGACATTAATTATACATTTACATACCTATATGTGCTCATTTGAAATTACGAAATACAACTGAGCAAGCTGTGCATCCGTTGGGAGTGTTACTTTGCTCCATTTCCTTGTAATCATTACTAACGTGTGGTATTTGGGCAGACCACTTCACCGGGCTGCACGTGACAGTGTACAGAAGGAATAAACATAGGAGTAAATGGAAGAGTGGTGTGCATTTGCCTACCTCTTGAAAACAAAATATAACTAAGCCATAGCTATATTATTGGATTGTGGTACCCTTTCGTCACTCATGGTGTCAAATGGGCAATTCAATACTTAAGTCAGATTTACAAAGGAATGCAAGGCCACCATGCGTGGCCCTGCGTTGATTGGTAATTCGGGAAAAACACAAGGTAGCCCAATTCGCTGTTTTGAGTTATCTGCACACCATAAAGTACGTTGCTGCTCAATTTCACATACATCTGTATGCCACACCACTGTGGCCACTCCACTCTTCGCCACTCTACTCTACGCCTTGCCACTGTATGCAAATCCACTCTACACCACTCCACTCTATGCTACTACACTGTACGCAATGCCACTGTACGCCACTCCAGTCTACCTCTCTCTACTGTATGCCACCCCACTGGACGCAACTCCAACTATATGCTATTCCGCTCTATGCCATTTTACTATATGCTACTCCACTCTACTCACTCTACTGTACGCTAATTCACTATATGTAACCACATTGTACGCTACCCCATTTGACTCCTGTATATTGCACTCCATTGTACACCACTTCATTTTATGCTATTCGATTTGACCCCAGTTCAATGTACGCCACTCTATTGTATGCTATTGCAGCCACTCCAGTTTACACCACTTCATTAAGCGCCACTCTACAGTCTGCTAGTCCACTATACACTATTACACTCAATGCCACTCCACTGTACAACACTCCACTCTATGCCACTCCACTCTACGCTACTACACTGTACACAACTCTTCTCTATGCCCGTCCACTCTATGCTATTAAACTGTATGCTACTTCAATGTACACCACTCCACTGCATGCCACTTTGCTATGCGCTACTCTAGTACATGCCATTTCACTATATGCCACTCCACTGTTTGCTATTTAACGGTATGCCACTCCACTCTATGCCATCCACCCTACTCGACTCCATTCTGCTCTATTTTATTGGATGCCACGCAACTGTATGCCACTCCACTCTATGCTACGACATGCCACCCCATTCCAGTGTACGCCAATCTAGGCTACACCACTTCACTGTACGCCACTGCACTGTATCCTACTCCATTATATACTATTCCAGTCTATGCCATTCTACTCGACACAACTCCACTATACTCTATGCTATTCTATTGTATGCCACTCCACTATACAACACTCCACTCCACTCTACGCCACTCCACTATATGCTGTTTCACTCTACCCTACTTCACTGTACACTCCTCCAATCTCCACCACTCCACGGTATGCCCCTCTACTCTACACTGCTCCAATCTATGCTATTCCACTCTATGCTATTCTACTTTATGCCACTCCACTGTATTCCATTCTACGCTATTCTACCACACTATTCCACTCTATGCCACTCCATTCTACACTGTACGCAACTATAATTTTTGCCCCTCTACATTATGTTATTCAACTCTACCCCACTCCACTGTATTCCACTCCACTGTATGATATTACACTCTAGCCCACCCTACAATACACCACTCCAGTCTAAACCACTTCACTGAACATCACTCCACTGTATGCTACTACACTAGACGCTATTACATTTTACGCCACTCCACTATTACACCCTATGCCCCTCCATTGTCTGCCTCTTCTGTCTACGCTACTCCAGTCTATGCTTTTCCACTTTATGCCACTCCACTGTACGCTACTCCACTCTATGCCACTCCAGTGTACTCTTCTCCACTCTACAAAAATCTACTACACTCAATGCCACTCTACTGGACTCTACTCTACCCTGTCCCCGTACACTTCACTGTCAAAATTTGCACTCAAGTCTATGCCCGTACACTCCATTGTACAACACTCTACTCCACCCTACAACAGTTTCCAACACTGTAAGACACAGAATTCCACTCTACTGTATAAGACGCTATTCCAAATTACAACAGTTTCCTTAATGCTACGCCACTTTAATATATTTCACCCCACTCTACAGTAATCCACTGAATCCTACAACACTCTATGCCATTCTACTGTACACCACTTCATTCTACTTTATTGCACTCTATGCCACTTCACTATTCTACCCTCCACTGTACAGTATTCCACTGTATGCTACTCCACTTTACAGCAATAAACTCTACGCCACCCCATTGTATGACACTCTCCTCCACGCTATGTAACTCCACTCTATGAAAGTCTACCATACTTTATAGCACTCTATGACATTCTACTCCACTCTATGCCCGTACTCTCCACTGTCCAACGTTATACTCCTCTCTAAGCCCGTACACACCAATGTTCAACACTCTATTCGACTCTACGACACTCTTCTATATGACACAGCATTCCACTCTACTGTACAAAACCCGACTCCAATTTAAAGCAGTTCACTACCTACGCTTCACCAGTACACTCCACTCCATGCTCCTCCACTCTATGACTCACCAATATACTCTATTGTACTTTACTCCTCACAATGTTACACCACTCCGCTTGACTCTACTCCACTGTACAAGACTTTACCTCACTCTAAGCTACTGTGCAACAATTCACTATATGCACCGTCATCGATTCACACACTACTGTACTCTATGCAGCTCCACTCTACAACACTCTACTAGACTTTATGCCAGTCTCCAACACTTTACACCTGTCTATACCACTTCACTCCACTATACAACACTGTACTATACTGTATGCCACTATACAACTCTCTACTCCACTCTACTCTACAATACTCTAGTACACTATAAACACTGTACGCAACTCTTTGTATGCCACAGCACCCCATTTTGCTCCCCTCTACTCTCACACAGTACTCCACTTTACTCCATTACTCTACTGTATGCCACTCCACTCTACACCACTCAGTGCCATTATTCTCTATAATCCTGTATGCCAATCCACTCTCCCACACTCTACAACCCTGTACTGTATGGGACACCACTCCATGCTACAAACTTCAACTAGACTGAATGCCACTCTACTCTGCTACAGTCTACAACACTTTCCAATACTGTACGGCACCCCACTCTCTCTACTGAAACAGCACAGTACATTTATGAAACTTTACTTTACTGTATGCAATATCACTCCACTCTACTGTACTCCACACCACTATAGTCTACAACACGCCACTCTACTCTATGAGTTGTTACTCCACTCTACACTACCCTACTTCAGTGTACTCCACTCCAATATACTAAACTGTATCCCACTCAACACCTCTGTACTATACTCTGCTCTACGGCGCTCCACTGTCCGACTCTCTTGTCTATTGTGTTCAACTCCACTCTACGACATTGCACCACACTCTATGCAACTCTGTGACACTTTTCTCCATTCTATGCCCATCCACTCTACACCACTGTACTACACCGTATGACACTCAACGACAAGCCACTCCACTATATGATACAGCACTCCACTCTACGACACTCCACTTGAATATCGTCCACTCTATGACACTCTACTCCCCACTGAAACACTCTACTCCTCTCTATGACAGTCTACAATACCCTACTCTACTGTACGACATGCCATTCCACTGTAAAACTTGCTACTCCAGTCTATGATATATATATATATATATATATATATATATATATATATATATATATATATATATATATATATATATATTCAATAAAAAAAAAGTTAAAGGTTAACTATAATTTGGAAACATTATTTTCCCTATTCAAACCAGGTTTAAACTACACAAACTATAAAAATTCTAACGTCATGAATTTAATTTACATTTTATCCACCACCTTCAAATTATTATGAGTAGCGGACATTATTTCACACTCTTTTCAGCTCACTAACCAGACAATACGAACTATAACTCACCACTCTTCCATGCACTGTGCAGTGACAAATTATGGCATTTGAGAAGTTATAAGTGTTGTTATGAATGCTATGATTTCACATGATATAAGGGATGTATTGTGCAAGGGTATAAACAGTGCATGGAAAAGGCATGAGTTAAAGTTAATCCAGTGTGGTGAGGGAGGTGACAAACTATGTTCAGAGGTGTGTGACTTATTGTAATTTGAAGGTGGTGCATAAATTATAAATTGAAGTTCTAATTAAAACTTTACAATTTCTAATGTTTGTGCCTTTTAAGTTTGGTTTGTATAGAAAGACTACATAAGGTATTTCTAACTATAAATTATCCTTAACCTTTGTTTTCTTTATTATATGTTAATGTTTTTTCCTTTTTAGTAAAAAATGTGTTTCAAATTGCAGTGTAAAGTGTCACTGATTGGAGTGTTGTAAAGTGGAGTTTAGGACAGTATAGTAAAGGAGAGTGTTGTAGACCCTAATGTCATAGAGTGGAGCATTGTAAACTGTATGTAGCATACAGTGGAGTAAAATGTTATGCAATGGAGTGGCGTGGTGTGTCATTTAATGGAGTGGAGTATAGTTGACTGTAGTGGCGTGATGTACAGTGGAGTGTCATCGACTGGAGTTTCATGAAATGGAGTGTTTTGGAGTGAAATAGAGAGGCATCAAGTAGAGTGGAATAGAGTGTAACAAAGCTTTGTAGAGTGTAGTGGCATAGAGTGGAGATCTGTGGAGGTGAGTGTCATATAGTTCAGTGTTGTCGAGTGTAGTGTCCTTCAGTCGCATGGCAGAGAGTCTCAAACAGTGTAATGCTGTGCAGTGGAGTATCATTATTAGTGAGAACGTAATGCATCATAGAGTGGCGAGTTGTAGTTAATGTTGTCTGGTTAGCGAGCTAAAAAGAGTATCACGAGGTCCAATACTTATAATAATTTGAAGGTGGTGGATGAATTGTAAAGGAAAG
This sequence comes from Lissotriton helveticus, assembly GCF_964261635.1. Classification (NCBI taxonomy): domain Eukaryota; kingdom Metazoa; phylum Chordata; class Amphibia; order Caudata; family Salamandridae; genus Lissotriton; species Lissotriton helveticus. The sequence continues at coordinate 430,349,071 of NC_136063.1, forward strand.
TTATAGCTAAAGATAAAGGGCCAGATGTACGACCTAGAATTGTATGCGGAAACCGACTAGCAACCCGTTTGCGCATGCAATTTCAGTCTGGGCCATGTACAATTCCTAAATATCGAGTCACAATTTGTTTGCGACTCGCTATTTAGGAATTCCAAGTCGCTATTAGGATGGGGCGTTCCCTTACTAATAGCGACCCCAAAGCAATGTTTGAATGTTTTGCAACCGCAATTACGGTCGCAAAACACTCGCAAATTACCACCTACTTCAAGTAGGTGGTAATGCACTCGCAAAAGGGAATAGGTCCCCAGGGGACCCTTCCCCTTTGCAAATGCATTCACAATTATTTTCTAAGGGCAGGCAGTGGTCCCAGGTACCACTGCCTGCCCTTAAAAAATGAAATGAAAACGTTTCATATTTTTTTTAAATGCATCCTGGTTTCCTTTAAGGAAAATGGGCTGCATTTTAAAAAAAAACAGCTTTATTTAAAAGCAGTCCCAGACCAGGTGGCCTGCTGAGACCAGCAGGTCACCATCCCTGGGAGGGCCCGTCATTCCCAATGGACCCACAAATTGTAAGAGGCTCATTATTATTCATGAGCCTCGCAATTTGTGACCCCACTGGGAATCGCTAACAGTGTCTGAGACCCTGTAGTACTTTGGATTTAGCACCTCGCAATTTGCGAGGTGCTAAATCCAGTGGTCGTACATCTGGCCCTTTGAATTGTTTTAGTTTGTGAAGTTTAAACTTGCCCCTCTCCCGCCCCACCGCACCGCCTCGCAGCCCGCCCTCGGCGAGCCGCCACTGCTGAGGCCAAAAGACTTCATGTGTGTATTAAATGGGGCATTGCTTAAAACTGCGCCTTAATTTCTCTTGTGATACTGATCATAATGTGTTTGTGTTAGATTTGATTGCTAAAAGGTAATATGTGGGGTGCATTGGAGTATAAGTGTTGTGTGGTTGTGTTATTGTGTTAAAAGAATAGGAGGATGTTGGTGGATGAAAAGATGGAAGGCTGTGTATAGGATTGTTGGTGACAGAAAGGGGTCTGGTAGGAGTAATTAGAGAAGGAAGTGTGTTTCTGGATGGGTTATAGTTAGGTATGGTGTGGATTTGGGTTGTGTTCCTGGTGAGTGGACTGGTTAGTGGTGTAAGATAGAGTGGTATTTTGTGTGTAAGTGAAGGTGCAAATGTGTGGTGGTTGGAGTAAATGGGTGTAAAGGTTTGGTTTTTGGGATTTTACAGTGGTTGCTGAGACATTGAAAAGTGCCTCGGGTTAGTTTGTAGTAAATGAGTAGAGTATATTTGCTGTGGGTTTTTTTAGTGGGTGCTGAGACATTGAAAATTGCGTAGGATTAGTTTGTAGTAAATGAGTAGAGTAGATTTGCTGTGACTGTGGTCATTTGGTTGTGGATGTGGATGGGGTAGGGTGGGTGCTGGTGAATGGGAAAACAGGTAGCATCTCAGTTCGTAGGCCTGACCAGTACCAAACAGGCCCAAAAAGGCAGCCACCCTTGTCCTATCTGCCCTTAGCCTCGACGCTTGGGCTGAGAAGCCCTGAACATGGACCTTACATAGCCCTAGTGGTCAGGTTATCCTTTTGGCCAAGGGGAACGCTTTGGCCAAGGGGAACGCTAGTCCTAACCCTAACCTTTGTCCAATATAAACCCTAGCCCCAGAAACCAAACAAAAACCCCTAAACCTATCCTCCAATAAGACCTCTAACAATAAGCCCTACGTCCAGCAGAATCACTGACCCAGGGACCAATCACAACCCTAGACTTATGATCCAATCAGAACACTAACCCTAAGCCCTCTAGATACAGCCACTAATCAGTGCACAGATGTAACGTTAAATAACAGCCTATATCAGGTATGTGTGACCTCAAGCACAGGCTGCTGAGAAGAGGGCTGGGAGCTGCTCCTGAATTCATAATCTCCTCGGAGACAGACAGGCTCAATTCACACGCTGGAGTTCTGCAGGTAAGGGCCTAAACTAGGCCTGTAACAATGCTGCTTTTCCAACACTTAAAAACTCACTCTACTAGCCAAAACATGATTGCTACAATCACTTTCCAAACACAGTTTAAACACTTTGGGGCCCATTAGGATGTAAGGCGGATCGCCCGCCACCCATTTCCCCCCGCCACGGGGGAGACCGCGGTGGACGGGAAGACCGACTGCCGCTTTTCCGACAGGTCGACCGGGCGGAAAAGGGTTTCATATGGTGGCGGTGTCTGCTAGACACCGCCATCCATATCAGGATGCAGGCGGGATGGAGCTTAAGGCATGCTGTTTTTGAGTTTGGGGGCCAGTTGCGGGCCCCCAGGATGTTGGGGGGTTGTGGGGGGCACATGGGGGTATGTGCATGCACGACATGGCATTCACCGCCTGCCACGTTGTGCATGCACATGCAAGACATGCATTTTTGGCATTGCGGCGGGTGATGCTGAAAGCACCGTCCGCCGCAATGTTAAAAATGCAGGATGCGCCCGCCAATGTGGCGGGCACATCCTAATGTCACTCACGGGACCCCTGCACATATGGCGGGCGGTCCCTTTTACAAAGTCCGCCGGCCATCCTAATGATGCCCTAAGAGCGGATTACTACAGTCTCAGAGCACACTCTGCCTAGCCCCTCTCTCTCTACATATATATATATATATTTCAATAAATATATTTAAAAATGGATATTTGCAATTTTGATAATCCCACAAATAACTCCTAGATGATGACACTGACCTGGATTAGTAAAATAAGGACAAAACAAGTGGTAAGTTCACTCAACAGGTTACTACAAAATTGGTTTTGTTTAAAAAAAACAAAAAACTATGCTGTTTTAACTTATTAACAAATGCTTGTTATCGATTTCTCAAAATTGTGATACATCGATACAAACAAACAAAAACGTAAATTTTTTATCCATACAGGTCAATTTACATCTGAAGAAGGAGATATGGAAAGTTATCCCCAAAAAGGCGCAGAGCAAGCAGCACAGCAACCACTGCAGAAAGAGATGGGAGGACCTATGACGCTGGACCAAGGAGTCAGCAGAAGTCCAACTCGGCCGTTCCTACCAACATTCAAATCTTGTTCTCCACACCCTGATCCTCCTAATGGCCCGCACACTTGCTGTGGCCTATCCCCAGCTTAATGGACAGCAGCATGAAGAGGGTAAGCTGTTTTTTGAGCTTTTCATTTTAAATAAGTTTTTCTTACAGCAACGCATTTTGATATCAACATTAAGGTTGAAAAATTACCTAGAAGAGTTCTTGAAGGTGTAAGTTTTGCAGTTTTTTTTATATACATTTGTAGAAAATGATACCAATATATATATGATCATTTTCAAATGGACTGTTTTGAGCAGACACATGGCTGCCTCAAAAAATGATTAAACATGAGTTTGTTTGCTGTTAAAAGGAACATTTGTCAAAACAGGCCAAATGTTTTACTTGTGTTATGTGTGATTTATTTATTTATTTTATTTATTTATAAAGTTTTATATATGCTTCATCACAATTATGAAGGATGTATTGTTACCCCTATTACAATTGACATAGCATAAAATGCACTAATGATACAATGAATGTTCCAAATTTCACATATATTAGTTAGCATTATAAACAAACAATAGTAACCATGTGAGGCGAAATGACTGGAAACATAAGATTAAATGGTTAAATTTGTGATTAAAAACATATTACAATTATGTTTGTAATAACAAATACAGTTTAATTTATGTTAAAAATGGCAGTTTTGCATGACGTCTTACTCATTCACTAATGTACATGTATGCCAGTCTGTTTATTGAAAAATGATTTTGATTGGCATACATTTCTGAAAAAAACAGACAGGAATGTGAACACATTGGTGACAGAGTAACATATATCCAGAAACATACATTGTATGTCCTTTGTTATGACCAGATGATAAATCAATAATGAACAAAATTACATTACGTAAAGGGACTTTTGCAGATGGAATGTTGCATCACATATATATTGGAGTATCCCACCTGCAAAACTCAAAATCAGGCACACAATGATTCATTAGGAAATATTTGAAGTGCATCAAAGTTTAATGTTTTTCTATTGTAAACTTATTTTCGAATTTTATCTTTAAAATGTACTGTAATGTTGTGCCAATGTTTGACTAAATTGAAAGATCTTTTTTATTTTCACAATAGTAAAACAAACTAAAAATAACTCAAGATATTTTGGTGTACTTTTTTTTATAGCTGTACTAAAGTGGATTAAAAATGTATCAAGCCCTATGTATTTACTTATCTGTAGAAGTAATTTGAAGCTACCCAAAGTATATTTTAGGATTTCTTCAATAGCATGAGTAAAAACATAGGGCGTGATACATTTATGAGCAGCTTGAGTACTGAATCCACAAAATTAATATTAACATTTTAAAAGTACTTCTTACTTAAAGTAAATGTTATCAATGTGAAAGGTCCAAACAAAATAAACAGGCTTTCAGATTATGCAAATATTGATACAACATTACACTAAATATTAGCACACATTGATTTTAACAACAAGGTCAGCTGGCAGCACAAGCTAACCTCATCTTCTAACCCTTTAAAACGCACTTATTTGTTTGAGCTTTATTTCTTGCACTCTCGCCGAATTTGTAATACTGTTTGGGGCTGATTTGGGGGCTCATACTCTGTTACCATACTTTGGGACCTACCTTCCTCCTTTGTTGGGCACAAGGGGCGGCAGATTGTGACCATTATCAGCGGGGCTTTACTGAATGTCTTAGAGCCTCCAGCGTATGCTCCCCGGTCCACCATAGCGTTTGCTGATTGAGTGGAGAGAGCGCCACGCTACAGTTTCACCCACTTCCGGTGGGACAGTCTCGGCCGCCATCTTTGTGTAAGAGACGGTCTAGTCGCTAGGTTCACCCATCAAAAATGGTGGGCTGGACGCGGAAGCGCGCAGCGGACGCGCGCAGCGGGAGAGACAATGGCTCGCCGAAGGCGCGCCAAAGGCAAGCCCGTCTGCACCCGTCCGCGCTTGTGACGCGATCAGCGCCAGCCACCCTGCCCGTTCAGAACCAGGTAGGAGGTATTCAGCTAGACAACTACTAGATATATATCCCAAAACCGAGTGCGCTCACTCCTTGGATGTGGACATAATCAGGGGTCCACTGACATGCCTTAAATGTAAGACCCAGCTTTCCTTTTGGGCTAAGGAGAAGAGAGTAGAGGAAGTTAAGGGAGATGGCCCTCAGAGCCTCATTAAGGGCGGTTTGATAAACACACACTCTTTAGGCCTTCATGCCCTAGAGCTGAATATGGACAATGACCTGGATTTCTTGGGTATAACGGAATCCTGGCTAAAAGAAGACTCAAACCCGGACATCGCAGTCGCTTTGCCGCCAGATTTCACAATATGTAGGGTGGACAGGAAAAATGGGAGAGGGGGGATAGCAATACTCCATAAGAAGACTTTGCCCTGGAAAGCTATTTCACTCCCAGGTATCAGTGGAGCCGAACATATGGGCTTCAGCTGTAACATTACACGGACCTTCTCCTTTTCAGGGGTATTGGTGTACCGCCCTCCAGGCAGCAGCAAGGCCTTCTTGGATTCCCTTGGTGATGCCCTCAGTGAGGCTATGCTAAGGTATGCCAACTTTACGCTCCTTGGTGACGTTAACCTTCACCTGGAACTTAGCGACAGCCCAGGGGTTTCACCCTTTGTGGAGACGATATAGCTGCTGGGCATGGAACAATTGGTCCAGGGCCCAACCCATAGGGCAGGGCATACGCTAGATGTAGTTTGCTCCAACCTCAGCATGCTCCAGATAGGAAAGCCATCCCTACAGATCTGGTCCGACCACAGTTTCATTCCACTATACATCCCGGTCCCAGGGAAGGGGCATAGAGAAGGGAAGTTAGTGACAGGATCCCCTAGGAAAGAGTGGCAGCGTCTGCTTATAAACAACGCGCTGCATACAGTGGCGCAAGATAAGGTTCCTACCCTCACAGGTTTTCCAGGTGAGGACTCCAGCAGGTTCCACGACTGGATGTCGTCAATAGGGGAGGAAATGCTTCCAGCTGGTCGCCCAACTGGTTCAAGTAAAAGAAAACCCCATAGAGACCCCTGGTTCTCGAAAGAACTAGAAGAACTCCACCTGCAATCCAAGCAGTTGGAACGCAGATGGAGAAGGGGTTATGAGGAATCCGATTGCCTCATTTTAAAAACATGTAGGAAAAAATATCATGCAGCCATTAAATCAGCAAAAAAGTCTTACTTTTATGCTCAAATCACCAGGGCAAATCACAACCAAAAAGAAACGTTTACAATCGTAAAATCATTCATCGACCCCAAGGGGGTACATGCTGAAATTCCCCCCTCTCAAAAGTTATGCGAAGACATCGCAATTTACTTTGAAGAAAAAATTAAGGCCTTTCAAGAGAACTTTGTGACCCTCGACCACCTGGGGCCTTTGGAGGCACAGGGAACCCCGAATGGGGAGGGTAGTGTAGACCTCCAAGCTTTTGAACTGGCCACTCTCTCCCAGACTAAGGAAGCAATCCTGACCTGTAAATCCGGCTCCCCTTTGGACGCTTGTCCACCGTTGCTCTTACATCATATAGTTGACATAATTGGCCCGGTGATAAATGAGATTGTTAATTCCTCCCTAGCCACAGGGACAGTCCCAGACAAATGGAAATTTGCCATAGTTAAACCTTTAAATAAGAAATCAAACGTTGACTCATCAGATCTTACAAATTATAGACCCATATCCCTGCAGGTGACTCACTGCTCTTCCACGAGCCGAGTGGTCGCTCCCAGGGTCCCTGCTGACTGCTGGTATTGTAGCGCTATTTGCTGTTCTCACTGCCTGGTATTTTTGTTTTGTTATTTGCAGGATCAGCGCTTTGCTGTAGGAGCGCTTGGTGCGTCTCTGTGCTGTGTGCTGGTTAGACTGTGTAAACGCGCTTTGCCGCTAGCGCTCCGCTGTGCCCCCCCCCTCCGCCTCCATTTTGTTTGTTGTGCTTGCCCTCGTGTGCCCGCCCCGCCTCCCAGCTGAGACGCCCTCCCACTGTCCTGATTAACGCTCTCCTCCCTCCAGGCGCCGTGACTCACTGCTCTTCCACGAGCCGAGTGGTCGCTCCCAGGGTCCCTGCTGACTGCTGGTATTGTAGCGCTATTTGCTGTTCTCACTGCCTGGTATTTTTGTTTTGTTATTTGCAGGATCAGCGCTTTGCTGTAGGAGCGCTTGGTGCATCTCTGTGCTGTGTGCTGGTTAGACTGTGTAAACGCGCTTTGCCGCTAGCGCTCCGCTGTGCCCCCCCCCTCCGCCTCCATTTTGTTTGTTGTGCTTGCCCTCGTGTGCCCGCCCCGCCTCCCAGCTGAGACGCCCTCCCGCTGTCCTGATTAACGCTCTCCTCCCTCCAGGCGCCGTGACTCACTGCTCTTCCACTAGCCGAGTGGTCGCTCCCAGGGTCCCTGCTGACTGCTGGTATTGTAGCGCTATTTGCTGTTCTCACTGCCTGGTATTTTTGTTTTGTTATTTGCAGGATCAGCGCTTTGCTGTAGGAGCGCTTGGTGCATCTCTGTGCTGTGTGCTGGTTAGACTGTGTAAACGCGCTTTGCCGCTAGCGCTCCGCTGTGCCCCCCCCCTCCGCCTCCATTTTGTTTGTTGTGCTTGCCCTCGTGTGCCCGCCCCGCCTCCCAGCTGAGACGCCCTCGCCCCTCCCCCTCCACCATCCATATATGACAGTTCTTCCCGCGCGCAGCGTTCACGCGCAGCGACCGCGCCCAATCCGCGCCGAAGGTGCGCCAAAGGTAAGCCCGTCTACGCCCGTCCGCGCCTGGACCGCGCCCAGCGCCAGAACCCCTGCCCCTCGCGCTGCCCAGCCCTCCCGCATTACCTACGATGCCACCACCCTCCTAGCCCTTAACCCCGGCCGCGCCCCCAACTGCGTCCAAGCCGCTCCTGGACGCACCCATGGACCGTTCTCCTGCTCCTCCTGCAATTTTAGCGGCACCAACAACATCTCCGCTACGACCACACCACAGATTCCCGTCCCCAACCACCTACAATGCATCCTTCTCAACACCCGCTCGGTCCACAGGCACGCCATTGACCTTTGGAACCTACTAGACACCATCTCTCCTGACGTCGCCTTCCTAACGGAAACATGGATGAACGCATCCTCCGCCCCTGACATCGCCATCGCTATCCCAGATGACTATAAGATCACACGCAAGGACCGCACCGACCACACAGGAGGAGGAATCGCTATCGTCCATAAGAAATCCATCCGCATCTCTACCAGCTCCGACGCCAACCTCGCTAACTCTGAACACCTTCACTTCCAGATCCACATCGACCCCAAGACCACACTCAGAGGCACCCTCCTTTACAGACCACCAGGACCCCGCGCAAAATTCAGTGAAGACATCACGGACTTCATCACCCCACACGCGCTCCCCTCCAAAGACTACATCCTTCTGGGAGACCTCAACTTCCACCTTGAAAAGAACAACGACCGCAACTCCGCCTCCCTCTTAGACAACCTCGCCAACCTCGGACTTAAACAACTGGTCACTTCCCCCACCCACATCGCAGGTCACACACTCGACCCCATCTTCACCTCCAGCAACCATGTCTCCTTCAGCCACACTACGGATCTCCTCTGGACTGACCACAGCTGCGTTCACTTCACCTACAACAAGCCGAAACCCATCATCCACCTCCAACCAACTCTACAAAGAAACTGGAACAAAATCACCACGGATCAGATCTCCACATCGCTCCTTCGAACCTCCCCAGCCCTCTCTTCTAACGCCAACGAAGCTGCCTCCAACCTCACCCTGTGGTTATCCAACACCGCCGACACCTTAGCACCACTGAAAAAACGTCAACACAAACTTGGCAACAAAAAGGCCTCATGGTTCAACGATGATCTCAAGAAGTCCAAGAAATTGTGCCGCTCCCTTGAAAAGGCCTGGAAAAAAGACCCATCCACCAGCACCAAGGACGCCTTCAAAAGCGCCACCCGTACTCACCACCAACTGATCCGAAAAGCCAAGAAAACAGCATTCAAGGATCGACTTGACAACAACGCCCACAACAGCAAGGAACTTTTCAACATCGTCAAGGAATTTTCCAACCCCTCGGCCAACTCCAACGACATCACCCCCTCTCAAACCCTCTGCGACTCCCTAGCCTCTTTTTTCCACAACAAGATTGCTGACATCCACAACAGCTTTGACAACCAACCCGGAAGCCAACCCACCCTACCATCTGCTGACCATCTTCCCCCCGTAAACACCCTTAACGCCTGGAACCCAATCTCCACTGAGGACACCATCCGCCTGATGAATTCCATCCACTCCGGATCCCCCACAGACCCATGCCCTCACCACATCTTCAACAAAGCAGACTCCGTCATAGCACCACACCTCCGAGACGTCATCAACTGCTCCTTCAACTCCGCTACCTTCCCAGAAGACTGGAAACACGCTGAACTCACCGCCCTTCTGAAAAAACCAACAGCAGACCCCACCGAACTCAAAAACTACCGCCCCATCTCGCTTCTTCCATTCCCGGCCAAAGTCATCGAGAAAGCCGTCAACAACCAGCTCGCCGCCTTCCTCGAAGCCAACAAATCACTCGACCCCTCACAATCTGGCTTCCGAGCCAAACACAGCACTGAGACCGCCCTCATCGCTGCAACAGACGACATTCGAACTCTACTGGACAATGGAGACACAGTCGCCCTCATCCTCCTCGACCTCTCCGCAGCCTTCCACACAGTCTGCCACAGCACCCTTTTACAACGCCTCAGAAACATCGGAATCCAAGGAAAAGCACTGGAATGGATCACCTCGTTCCTCACCGGAAGAACCCAGAGAGTCCGCCTCCCACCATTCAAGTCCGAGGCCTCTGAAATCATTTGCGGCGTACCTCAAGGATCCTCACTCAGTCCCACCCTATTCAACGTATACATGAGCCCCCTCGCGGCCATCGCCCGCCAACACAACCTCAACATCATCTCTTACGCGGACGACACTCAACTGATCCTCTCTCTCACCAAGGACCCCAGCACCGCCAAAACTAACCTACACGAAGGAATGAAAGAAGTCGCCGAATGGATGAAACAAAGCCGTCTGAAACTGAACTCAGACAAAACAGAAGTCCTCATCTTAGGTACATCCCCCTCTGCATGGGACGACTCCTGGTGGCCGGAAGCCCTCGGAAAAGCACCCATCCCGACAGACCACGCACGGAACCTTGGCGTCATCCTGGATTCTTCACTCTCAATGAACAGACAAGTCAACGCCGTATCATCTTCCTGCTTTAACATTCTTCGCATGCTCAGAAAAACATTTCGCTGGATCCCCTCCGAAACAAGGAAAACAGTCACCCACGCTCTAGTCACTAGCCGACTGGACTACGGAAACACCCTCTACGCAGGTACCACCGCTAAACTCCAGAAAAAACTACAACGAATCCAAAACGCCTCAGCCAGGCTCATATTAGACATCCCACGCAACGAACACATCTCTGGTCACCTTAAAGACCTCCACTGGCTACCCGTCAATAAGAGGATCACTTTCCGACTGCTAACCCACGCACACAAATCACTCTACAACATCGGACCAGATTGCCTCAACTCTCGACTGTCCTTCTACACCCCCTCCCGCCAACTTCGCTCTTCCAGCCAAGCCTTCGCCACTGTACCTCGCATCAACAAGACCACCATGGGAGGCAGATCCTTTTCATACCTGGCTGCCAAAACTTGGAACTCACTCCCCGCTTACCTTCGCCTCACCCAGAATCACCTAGCGTTCAGAAAGCAGCTTAAAACGTGGATATTTGACAAATAATCCTCCTCCCCTTCCTAAGCGCCTTGAAACCCTCTGGGTATGTAGTGCGCTATACAAATTTTATGACTTGACTTGTTACCCATCTTGGGTAAAATTACAGAGAAAATTGTTGACATGGAGCTTTCCAATTACATAGAGGCAACATTGGCTTTTAATCCCCGCCAATCTGGTTCCGACCAAAATACTCTACTGAGTCGGCATTACTTGAAATATCAGATAACATTAAATTCATCCTGGTCGAAGGCAAGAGGGCAGTGCTGATCCTTTTAGACCTGTCAGCAGCATTTGACTCGATCTCACATAAAATCTTGCTTAACAGATTAAGATCGTGTGGCATATCAGATCAAGCTTTGGCATGGATTACATCTTTTTTGACAAACAGGACACAATCAATCGCGCTGGGACCATTCATGTCACCTGTACAAATTATCACCACAGGTGTGCCGAAGGGGGCTTAATTGAGTCCTCTGCTGTTTAATGTATACATGGCCCCTCTTGTCACTCTGATCTCTAATTATGGGATTGAGATCACGTCATACGCTGACGATACCCAACTGATCCTTTCCCTGGATAAGACCTCTACTAATGTAGAGGCAAAATTTAAAGCCTGTCTGAGGCTGGGTTGCAATGGATGAAGGAAAACCATCTTTGTTGCAACACCAGCAAGACAGAAATTTTACCGATAGGGAAAGATAATGCCTTCTGTTCAAAGGATTGGTGGCCAGACGACACCACAGCACCGCCATCAACGGTAGAAATGGCCAAAAACCTAGGCGTGTGAGTTGACTCTGCCCTTTCCTTCAAGCCCCACGTCTTGAAACTGACCGGGACCTGTTTTGGGTTCATAAAAACCTTGAGATTATATTTTTATTTGATTCCCTTAGTAGCCAAAAAAACGGTAGCAGTGGCCCTCATATCATCCAGACTGGATTACTGTAATAGTCTGCTTGCAGGAACTAACAAATCTATCCTGAGGAGACTTCAAGTAGTCCAGAACGCGCCGGCCAGACTGGTTTTAGGATTATCACGAAGGGCGTCGGCCTCGGCTGCACTGGAGACCCTTCAATGGCTCCCGGTCTGTAAAAGGGTCCTGTTCAAACTCCTATTGACAACTTTTAGAGCCCATCGTCACCTAGGCGCAGGATATCTTTCAGCAAGATTTAGGCCTTATATCACAGCAAGAACGCTAAGGTCAACCACGGCCAACCTGCTCAGTGTTCCAACATTTCGGCTAGTTTCCAGAAGATCAGCGACCGTTTTGGGAGCTAAAGCCTGGAACAGCATGCCCAATGAGCTCAGAACCATGGAACATGAGGGGCAGTTCAGAAAACAGCTAAAGACATGGATCTTTGGTCTACCACTGGCTTGTTGCCAAAAGCTTATTTAGACTCTTGTCACCCACCCGACCTGTTGCTGATAGCGCCAGGAGACTCAGTTAGGAGTGGCAGTTAGCGCTTTATAAATTCCCTTTTAATTTCATTTCATTTCATTCATATGTTTATGTTTAAAAATAAAATTAAATCAACTTTTTTTGCTTTGTTCATACAACGTACTAAGGAATTTCTGTCATATATTAATTTTTGTGAAATAAGTTCACTATTCAAAACAACAAATAAAAACCATTTAGAGGTGAAAAACAGCTCCTAGAGAGAATTGAAAATGTTTAGGAAAAATTATCAAAAATAAGATTGAAGCAATAATAGAAAATTAAAAACTGTGACCAAATGGTTTCTGCAGACAAATGTTTCGAGAAAAAACTTCATGGTCAGTTATATTTACACAGATACAATAAAACTATTTTTAAGCCTCCTATTTTTCAAGGTAATAATGTCAATCTAATGTTAAAACAATTTGAAACTTCAATTGTGGAAATCTTGGATAAAACTATACCTGAAACCAGTGTCTTTTCAAAACACATTGCCGCCACGTGGTTCACTGACGCTCTAAAAAAAGACAAACAGGCCAGTAGGATGGCTGAAAGCATGTGGAGAAAGACAAAAACTCCAGAGAATCGTACCAAATACAGACAGCTTCATTCAATATATATTGGCAAGATCAAGCTTGCAAAAATAACATATTTTACCGTCAGGATAAATAAAGCCACCAATTCTAGTAAAGAATTGTATAAGATCTTGAAAGAATTTACCTCACCCCAAGCAGAATCTTCTGAATGTATCCCCTTGCAAGAATGGGTTGACTCACTGTCAACATTCTTTGAGAATAACATTTAATCTATTTACTCTTCCTTCCCGGCAACCAGTCAAAATCTAAAATTTCTTGATAGGGACCTTGCAAACAATGCCCTCAATACAGGAAATCCGGGGGCAACATACCTCTTTGAATTTGATCCTATTACCACGAGTGAAGTTCTCGATGGTTTAAAAAAACATAAAGACTGGCTCCCCTCTGGACATCTTCTCCCCTCGGAACTGTCTTGAGATCACTCCTCTATTGGTCAATGCTCTTTCCATTATTTTTAACTCTTCATTGGAACAAGCCACCATTCCCTATAGCTGGAAACATGCGCAGGTGAAGCCCATTTTGAAGAAACCAACCAGTGATCCATTCCTTGCTGTTAATTATCGGCCCATCTCCTTACTTCCCTTTTTTGGGAAAGTACTGGATCACTTGGTAAATAAGCGCCTTACTGCATACGTAGATGGGCACTCTCTCCTCGATCCCTCACAATCTGGGTTCTGTGCTGCTCACAGGACCGAAACTGCTGTCGTGGAGATAGTCGATAACATTAGACTTGCTTTGAATGGTGGTGATTCTGCTATCCTGATCTTGTTGGATTTATCAGCTGCCTTTGATACCATCTCTCCAGCAATTTGAAACATCGGTTGTGGGAGATAGGTATCAGAGGCAAGGCTTTCCTATGGCTGGAAAACTATCTTATGAACCGGTTTAATACAGTTAGGGTGGAGTCACTAACGTCCAATAGACGGCCTGTTAAAGTGGGGGTCCCGCAAGGGTCTATCTTAAGTCCCTAACTGTTTAATGTGTACTTAACCCCTCTATCAAACATCATAAAATCGCACGGCTTTGATACAGTATCTTATGCTGATGATACCCAATTGCTTATCACATGCAATTAGGACTACACTGAAAAATGTTGTAAGTTCAAAAAATGTATGTTGGACATCAGCAATTGGATGAGCAATAATAAGCTCCAGTTGAACTATGAAAAAACGGAAATCATCTTGTTTGGCAAGGCGGCTGAATTTTGGACACAGGACTGGTGGCCCTCAGAATTAGGGACCTGCCCTTCTCCTAAAGGGGCCGTTCGTGACTTAGGAATCATTCTAGACCGTGACCTTTCCATGAAGCCTCACATTAATAAAACATTAGGCATGTGCTATGGGATTATGCGCAAGTTACGCAACATCTTCAGATGGCTACCTATAGAATCCAGAAAACCTCTGGTGCAGGGCTTAGGCATTAGCCGCATGGATTATGGCAATGTACTGTTTGCTTCAATAAATGTGATTGTTCTATCTAAGTTGAAGGTGCTGCAGAACACGGCAGCCAGACTGATCTTAGATCTCCCTGCCAGGTCAGCCTCTGCTCCAAATCTAAAAAAACTGCACTGGCTACCTGTCCGCCAAAGTATTCACTTCAAAGTATTGAGCTTGACTCATAAAATACTTTATGGCACCGGCCCTATCTACCTTGCAAAACAATTGGCATGGTATCTGCCCCAAAGATTACTAAGATCCTCCTCTCAATCCCTCTTGATTCAACCTCGTGTGCGTACTTCGCGCAATGGAGAACAGTCTTTTTCCTATCTTGCCCCTCATCTGTGGAATAAACTCCTGCACCATTTATTGCCTAACACTGATTATATATCTTTTCGAAAAAAATTAAAAACTTGTCTCTTTCCTAAATAAGCATCTTTAGTTAATTTTGAAGTCTGGTTGTTGTCCCGTGCTGCATAGCGTCTTAAGACCATGTGGTGATAAGTGCGCTCTATAAGAACCTTTGACATTTGACATTTGACATAGAGAATGGCATCCAGGGTCTTACCTGGCAAATGCAACAAATCATAAAATGTTTTAATGCCATTCACAGATTAATGTCCGACATGAAGAGATTGTTTGCCAAATTAGCAACCTCCTCACTCACTCCAGCTTCCCAACCAGCCCAACATTCTTCCCCAACGCAGGTCTCTCCTCAACCCCAATCCAAACTCCCACCCCAATCCCAAGCACATTCATGTCTTTACAGTCACCCACTACAACAGACACAGGCAGCACAATCAGACACACACACATAAGCACAATTATACAAAGAAATACAAACAAACACATAAACAACACACACAAACTATTGAAACTCTACCCACAGAGGCACCACTACCACACCCAAAACCACCACAACCACCACCACACTCAGAATCCACCACAATCACCACCACACCCACAACGACCACAACCACCACACCAATCAATCAATTAATTTTGATTTAGACCTCTACAGAGATCGACAAAAATGATTACTGATTCAATTAATTATTATTCAAAATACATACCACATACATAACAATTATTTCAAATAATTTTCAAAGGATTTAAAAAATGTATACCAATTGTAGCATACAAATTTATAGGGAGGACATCGTTATAATTCTATTAAATCTCTAGCAGCATTTATATTATAACGAAAACATATGGGGTTTAAATGTTGGGCTTCTACCAACCACCACCACCACACCACAACCACTAACATACCCACAACCACGACACCTACAAGCACCACCACAGACCCCACCACCACCACCAGCATACCCGCAAGGACCACAACCACCACCATACCCACAAGCACCACCTCACCCACAAGCACCACAACCACACCAACCACCACCACAACACACTTATCAATAGCACCACACTCACACAAAAGCACAGCTACACACAAAACACCAACCAAAAGCAAACACACACATACTTACCTGAATATCAAACAACAGCCAAACATACACTACATGCACCAGACCCAGATACAATGGCCAAAGATACAGAAACAAGCACCACAAGCACCACAACCATACCAAACACCAGAACAGGACACTCATCAAAGCCAACAGACTCACACAAAAGCACACCTACACACAAAACAACACCAACCAAAAGCAAATGCACACACTCACTAGAAGCTCAAACACTAGCCAAAAAACACACATCCAAACATACACAACACACACCAAACCCACATGCAACTGCCAAACATAGACACAACCACATCACCCACTTCAGCAACTTCTAACTCCAAACCCCAATCCTCTAACACCCCTCCTACCCTTACTCCTCCTTCTGACTTCCCCTCCTACATCTCCTTAACTCCTACCCAACCTAAATCAGCCCCATTTAAAAACATCGTTGGGGTGCCTGCTTTGTGCCCAGTAGATACCCCTTCCTGAGGAGGTTACCCTTTGAAGGGAGTCTGTTTAGGAGGCAAGTTAAGGCCAACAAAGGCACAGCCTGTTCTGTCATGAAACCCTTTTGTTCTCCTTTTGTCTTTTTATTTTAATAAATTTTTATGAGAGAAGTATCTCATTTATAAATAAAAATATTTTCATTTTACAAAGTTTGTTCTAACATTATTATTCATTTACAAGTCCTTGAATATTAAGATGGTAATGATTAAAATGTCAAATACATATTCTTACTTAGATTTATGACAAAAAATACAACACTTTTTTAAAATGATGTGCAGAGTCCTAGCATTAGTGACAAAAGAATTGTAATGGACATTAACTTTTTGGTGCAAGCATTCATCATGATAATGGACACTTAAAAAACATATTTTTGGTGTAAGTGTTAAGACAGGTGTGTTTATTTTAACTTAATAAGGTAAATAAACGAACACATATGCATTACACATTAGAAAAAAATAAGAAATTAATTTTAATAAAATACAGAAAAATTCACTAGACAAGGGAAAATGTTACATAAATAAATATATAAAATGATTTAAGTTCAGAGCCACCATTGAATTTACATTTACTTGTAATAAGTTGTTTTGCCTTGTCTAATGTCATTACTTAAATTGAAAGTTTCCAAAAATTGAGTAATGCGTATATTCATAATTTGTATGCATTTTGCTTAATGTCAATTTGTTCTTCAGTGTCCTTTATCAGGAAGACAGCTTGCACCAAAGTTGAAAATAAATATCTTTAAATTTAGATGTATTTCTTTAAATTTCTAAAACAACATTACACACATATGCATTACTCATTAGAAAAATATTGCTTGTAAGAGAGACTTCAAAATGCATGTGTCCAGAGCCAATGTAAACAGACAATTCATAAGAAAACAAGTAAAAAAAGATAGTTAGCTTAGGTCTTGGATGTGGGTTGCCTGCGATATAGGCCAAGTGATTTGCATCTTTATTCAACAATAATCATTCTTTATACACTTTCAACATGCCCTTTGGCTTTAGGTCAATAGAGTGTTGCCCTAATGTGATTAATGGATAAGTCCTATAATAATTCTTTAATCTCTTCTGACACAAACTGCACCCCATTGTTGGTGATAATGGTGCTGTCGATTCCACCTGAAGAAATTGTATCCACGAGAAATTCAATTAGGGTTGTGGTATTGAAATTTACAAATGTAATGGTGATAAAATGAGAGTTGTAGTCAACTAATACAAATATGTATTTGTGATTAATATTAAGTAGGTTTATGGGTTTCATAATGTCTAATCCCAATGTGCCCTGTGGTTTTGAAGTACATCAACTGGAGCTAGAGGGACCTTACCGATAATTTTTTTTATCCTTCAACCTGCATGCTTAACACTCGTTCACCTTATTTTTCATAGTTTTGTTTATATTGTGAAACCAGTAATCTGCCCTGACTTTACTTTTGGTTAAACTTCTTCTTCAGTGGTCTTCATGGGATATGTCATCAAAGCATTCTCACTTCCTCAGGAGATATAAGTTTGCCCAATCTTATCAAAAGATTACCATCCATGGAAAATTCACTTCATACATTCCAATAAGGGTGGAACGTGTTAGGTACATCTCTACACCCTACGGATATTCGTTTGTGACTCTCTCTTTTAGCAATGTCTTGTCAGTCCTCATGCATTCCACCCATTCACTCTTTGGGACTGCCAGTTTGTCAATAGAAAGTACATATTCCTCCGGCATTACCAAATTCATACTTATGATTGTTAACAGGCACTCTTGAACGGTAGTCAGCTACAACGTTTAATGTACCTGGAACAAATCCCATTTTGAAATTATTACTTTTCAGACCTACAATAACTGACAATGTTTTCATTTCTTTTGTACATATTGAAGATTGCTCTGTACTTTGTGCAATGTGTATAGCTTCTTGTAGGTTAGGAACAGCTAGTAATATTTCTTGGATTTTAGAGTCATTGGTACATCTGACTAGCTGATCCCATATAAGTGAATCGGTTAGGGACCGAAACTTACATGTGGCCAAAATCTTTTGCAATATAAAATGATACTTGTTTATTTTTCTCTTGAACTCTATTAAAAGACGCATGCCTCTCTGGAACAACATTATTCTTGGAATTTTCTTTAGGGTTATTTTATAGACATTTAGTTGAGGTTCCCCTCCATCTCTGTCTAGGGCCAAGGTAGGTTCAGGTATGTCTTCAAAGATCTTGCTACTTTGTACCCCACATTGTGTAATAAATATGTTGTCTGCATTCAGGGTTAACATGTTCCCTTCCAATTGCAATTAAATTGCTTTGAATATTTATATCCACCTTTCCCAAGGTAATTCTGGTTCTCCTTGATCATTCAGCAAAGGCGGAGGCTGATTCAAACTCGCCGCAGCCATATTGGAGAGATGAAAGCTGGAATTTAAATGGAAAGGTGAAAAAGAAACCGTGGCAAAAAGTACTGAACAAAACTAGTAAAATTGTGGGTATATTCCCTACTGACCCTAGAAATATAATAAAAATCGATTAGAAAGGCAACTTACAATTAGCTAACAATGAAGTGACCCTGTAAGGAGTTGGAAGGAAAAGCAGCCTTGAAATTATGGAGAAACCCCATATATTGCCACTCTCCAAAGCAAAAATCTATTAACATTAATGCTAATTCAAGGGTGATTGCCTGACCGTCCATTTTGTTTCTATAACTGTCTTCTCAATTATACCTACCACAGGGTCTCTAGATGACCAGACCTGATAAGTCAATGGAGAACCCAAAGGAGTGAATGCTGGGAGACAATAAACGGAGTCAGGGAAGAGCTTCCTGTGAATTTCCAAAGCATATCCTTTCAAAACTGGAAGGTTCCAGGCAGTAGAAAAAGAAAGAACTCCAACTTCCAGCCATGTAGTAGGCAGAACATTCCACAAAGTAACAACATATGAGGTGGAGGCGACGGCTGACAGAAAAAGATGCTCCTCTTTCAGAGTTCTCACTATGAGAAAGGACAGGTGAATGTTCTCCGAGAACTCATATTGTACAAGGGTGAAGTTAGACCAATGCATAGCATCCTATCTTCGTCACTAGTGAAGAAATCAAAATGAAGTAGGTGAGGTGAACTTTTTAATATGTAATAGTCTAGATATGTCCCTTTCTTGCCTCACAGTGCACTCTCCTGACTAAACCTTCCTCAACATTCTAAATGCACTTCAACAGGAAAGAAGAGAGTGTGAGAGTGGGAGAAGGGAAGGGGGAAGGGTGGAAGAGTAGAGGGAAACATAATTATAAAGACTATTTCAGAAATGCTAACAATATAATCATCAATTTCCCAGAGAGGCAACAGCCATACAAAGTAATAAAACAATCAATAAAAAAAGCATGGTATGCCGAGAGAGTGCTTACGTGTACCCAAAAGCAAAAACAAACTTGACTGCTGAGTTTGTGTCACCACCTTCAACGCTAACACAAGTCTTATTAAGAAGGCTATTTGAAGCAACTCACACATTACCTCAGGATTGGAACAATTCAAGCGTCAACCTCTCTTCACACTCAAAAGTATTATGAACCTTAGAAACAACTTGGTCCATTCCAACACAGAAAAAAGTACAACATAACCAGATACATGAAGCCTACTTGGACTTCCCCAGTGAAGGGACTTCAAAGGTGTGGAAATTGCATGTTCTGTGCAAGTACCATCAAGGATGAGAAATGATACCTACAACAACATTACTATTAGACATATGGCAGTTTCAAATGGTCAAACAAGAAATGTTTTATACTGTGTAATGTGTCAATGTGGTAAGGCATATGTCGGTGAGTCTTATCAAGAGATCAGGGAAATGATTGGACAACATAAATTTGGAATTCAATTGAAAACCTTTAATATAAAACAATGATTGCAGCTTTGGTTGGCCACCTACCGGAAAACAATCCTACTGCGTTATATCTAAACTGTGCACCTTTAATTCTTAAAAACAAAATCCTGATTTGGAATTTTTTGTTTTTTAAATAAATCAAATTTTCAAAGCATTTACAGGAACCTTCATGACAACAAGAGAGGTCCATTGGGCCGAGGGACATACACAACTTTGCGAGGCAGGTACTCCCTCAGGCTGAGAGAATACTTTACTCCATCACCCTGATCGAGTAAATTCCCATTCACCAAAGTCTAAATCGGGCCCTCTGCCCCCTTATGGTGGAGGTCAAAATGTGTCAGCACGTATGGAGAGTCTTGAGGAGTGTGACATTACCACAGGACATGTCCCCGCTATAAAAGCTGAAAACGATCACATAAATAGACTTGGGGTCCTTTGAATGAAAACGCCCTGCTGTGGGACCTCATAAACGGCATATAAGGAAGCACTGAGCGTCTGTGTTTATTGGTAAGTACTATAAATAATTGTTACATTTTCTCATTTTTTGTGTTTCACATATCAATGTGTATTATTGTGTTATATTGATGTGCTGAGATGGTATAATATATATAAACAATATTAAGTAATATATTCTCACACTCCGTGTTTGATTCTTGTGTATTTGACACAATCAATTTATGATCGATGTCTAATGGGGAGACCTTTTTGTTTGCAATATTGTTTTGATCCCTCCCCTGAGCCAAAACAGGATCAAATCCAGTTTTGTGTAGGTATTTGGCAGTATGCCACTAAGATGTTAAACTGCGTGTCTTGCTGTCATTTGTATTATTGTGGATTTTAAGTAACAATGTAAAATGTATTTATTCACTTTAGAAAAAATGTGTATTTCAAATGCCAGCGATTTCGTATTAAATCATGTCATGTTTTTTTCCCCATTCTGTAATGACACTAAGCTTTCGACACGTGCAACTGTGATTTCACATTTTAGAAGCTTTCAATGCAAAGTTTGCTTTCTTCATTATACAACGCAATTTTAATTGGTTAGGATACAGTGTGAGCAGCACTATTAAGGGAAGGGCCATTATGAAGCACCCCCGCCAGCCTTCCGTGGCATATTAAGGTAATCAATTTCTGCCAGCATCTGTACTCAGGAACAAAGCTGTGGAAGCAATGACTGCAGAGCGTTAATAGTATAAGCCTCGGGAGTAATTATCTATTGGGTTATACAGATGGCGACATTACAATGGTGTTATGTCCTTCCACCTGACAACACTTTTAGAGTGCTGTATACACTGCCTTTTCTAAATAACCGATGGGAAAGGGTGTCAGTGCTCGACATAGGACTTTTAATGCTTCACCATATTATAATCTTGAGTGTCAACTTGTCTAAGGTCGTGAGTACGAGTGCCCCGGATTAGGGTCAGTTATTTACCGCACCTGTAAATAACGATACTGTGGGGGGAGATATGTGCCTTCAGAAATTTACCTGGGGAGCATTGCTGAGTGTGTGGCAATGACTGCACAACTGAGAGTTCTGATTTATGAAGTAACAGGAGTTAAGGCATGTATTGAATGGCCCACTTGCTGTATACTGCTAAACAATCTTATTTAATCTCACAAATAGGGTTAGGATACTGTAAAATATGTGCAAATACTAGTATGCTAAGCATACTGTCTTCTATCTACCAATTTTGTTTTGGCATGAGATGCACTCTCATGCCCACCACTAGAGGGCCTCACTGTGGGACTTTCTAGTGTTCAACCAAGCTTCCCTACCTTCATTGATATACATTAACTGAGTTCAGTCTCCTAGATAATATTCTGAAATTCCCATTCTTTTCCGATCTATGTCGGATTTCCTGATAGCCAGTGAGCTGTTTCTCACAAAGACTACAGGCCTGATTCACAAAGGCAATCTGAGACAAAATTCTAACTTTACGACTTTTGGTATTCACAGAGATCATTTGCGAGTCATATCGTTACATCCACAGTCGGGCCTAAATCTCCAGTTCAAGCCATACTTTCCGGCTCAAACCGTACTCTCTGGCTTGGCCCGTAATTTCCGGGCTTGGACCGGAAGAAGTGTAATCCCGAAAAGGGGCATTAAGAAAATGAGATAAATAGTAGGGGAGGTCATGAAAATCAGTTTGGGCAGGGAAAAGGGTGTGGCCAGACACTACATCGCATCCCAGAAAAGTTTGCTCCTTTGCATCATGGTACATGTGGTCTATTTGTGTTCCCTTCAGTGTTGACTGTAGTGTTACACCAAAGTTTGGTGCAACACTACAGTCAACACCGAGTGTGGTGTAATACTACTTCATTGCTAGAGGTCCATCACTTCTCCCCATCGCTGCCCTCCTTGGTTGGGTGATTGCATGCCGACCACAGTGCCATATCAACTTTATTTATTTTGATATTTATTTGCTTGTTTGCTCTCCGATCTTCAAGCTCAGCACGAGCCACTCATAGTGCTCCGCCAACTTTGATGTACTCAATGCTTGAGTGCTCAGCCTTCTCAGCACAATCAGCTGTGTGGCACGCCTCTTGATACGAGCACCCATTGCAATCTGACATACCACGTATAAGTCTCGCGGCAGCGACCTTCGTTCGGACGCACCACGCAGCGGGATCCATTTTACATTGGGAACTTCTGATCATTCTGTCACGCATTTTGTGCATTGAAACACATACATTTAAAGGATTTGGCATTGCTTATCTTTAATAATTTTTCTGAACCACATTGTTTGCTTTAGAGCCGTTCTAGCATCTAGCAATTTAAGACAAAGGAAGATTTTAAAGAACTTTCGCCTCTACTCTTTACACTTGACTTTTTCTTTGCAGAGATCCTGATTCTTGAGCTATGGCTAATCTTTGTTTCTAGAGTTCCTGAGCTATTGCTGATCTACGTTTGCAAAGATTCCTGATACCTGAGTTATCCATCTTCCTGAATTTTCACTGTTCTGCATTGGTTCCTTGTTTACTGAGATAACTCTATTTTAGTGCATACCTTTTATTCGAACTTCCACCCTTTGTCCTGCTTTTCTTTCTCCCGTCTTCAGTTCAGTTTCCTGTGCGCTCCCTGCGATGCGTTCTACCTTAGTTTCCAGTCTTTCAGTGTGGTTTGATTACTTGCTTGTTTTCCCTTCATTTATGTTAATCACTATTCCTTGCTGGCTCATTGTCTATAATAGCTGTGTATTTTAGTTCTCCACCCAGGTTTTCACTGTCTTTCATGCTCCTGTTGGATGGCCAGGATTCATTGGAACAGGTGACAACCTAGGTGGTGTGTCTCGTACACAGTGAGTATTGCCTTTACATTTCCTCTTTAACACTTTAAGTGTGTGTGTCCGCCAGTGGCCGACACACGTAGGCCCTCCCTGGTGCATTGAACTGCCATTGGCCAACACCAGGGAAGGCTTTAAAGAAAGGTGGATTCTTTTCTTTTTTCCCTGGGTCTCTTCCCGCCTCCCCATCCATCTGTGATGTCAGGGTGCTGCGAGGTGTGCTAACGTCACAGTTTTCCCCCATCGTAGCAGAGGAAGCAAAAGGTAAGACCATGCTTGACGCTGATGTGAAAACAGGCTTAAAAAGGTCTCCCCAGATTTCAGGGAGGCCTCCTTTGAAATGAGAGAGTAATCCCTTTCATATGAGACTTTCCTGAAATGGTTTCCTGGGTGTGGATCATGGCCACGCTGAGATCCACAGCCAGGAAACCCCACTAAACACAGGGGATTTCATCTGACGAGGGGTCGACCCTCGTAAAAGTGGGTCCCCCCCCCCCACCGGGGCAAATATTTTCCCCAAAAAACCTTGTTTTACCCTGGGGGGACACAATCGCCCCCAGGGGTTTAATAATATTAACAAAATACAATAAATAAAGCCACAAAATTGACAGGGGGTCAGTCAGTCCTCCTGCTTATGGTTGGACACCAGGAAAACCACACATCTATAATAAAAAAAAACGTGATCCATCCCTCTCCCTCTGTGTGTGCGTGTGTGTGTGTGTGTATATATAAGACCATGCTTGACGCTGATGTGAAAACAGGCTTAAAAAGGTCTCCCCAGATTTCAGGGAGGCCTCCTTTGAAATGAGAGAGTCATCCCTTTCATATGAGACTTTCCTGAAATGGTTTCCTGGGTGTGGATCATGGCCACGCTGAGATCCACAGCCAGGAAACCCCACTAAACACAGGGGATTTCATCTGACGAGGGGTCGACCCTCGTAAAAGTGGGTCCCCCCCCCCACCGGGGCAAATATTTTCCCCAAAAAACCTTGTTTTACCCTGGGGGGACACAATCGCCCCCAGGGGTTTAATAATATTAACAAAATACAATAAATAAAGCCACAAAATTGACAGGGGGTCAGTCAGTCCTCCTGCTTATGGTTGGACACCAGGAAAACCACACATCTATAATAAAAAAAAACGTGATCCATCCCTCTCCCTCTGTGTGTGCGTGTGTGTGTGTGTGTATATATATATATATATATATATATATATATATATATATATATATATATATATATTCCTACAATGTGACCCTTTTAGCCAAT
Organism: Lissotriton helveticus; assembly: GCF_964261635.1. Taxonomy (NCBI): domain Eukaryota; kingdom Metazoa; phylum Chordata; class Amphibia; order Caudata; family Salamandridae; genus Lissotriton; species Lissotriton helveticus. Next base: position 430,373,760 of record NC_136063.1, read on the forward strand.
GCGCTCATCAACGGGTGCTCAGCATTGGGGCGGACCCTGGCCCAAAATACGTCAATGTTGAACAAAAGACCCGGCACTCAAAGCTTCAATTCTGCTTAATCTAATTAAGGTTTAAGCACTCAGACCAACGCGTTTCAGCCCTCCCATGGCTTTGCTCACGGTTAGTGAGTCCTTCTCAGTTTAAATTTTTTAACCCATGTTTGCCTTGATGTGGCATTATTAGTTTTGTAAACAACGTAAAGACATATTTACATATTTACAAGAAGAAATGCATTTTCGGGCTATTTACATTTTGATATTAGGATTGTCTTCATGATTTTTATGCGCAGTCTTTGTATTATGCAATAGAGTTACTGGTATAGTACCATTGACTATATGATTTTTACACGCAAATTTATCTTGATGTTAAGCAATAGAGTCACTGGTTATGGTACTCATATTAGCAAGATGATAAAGTGCTTATGCCAAGTCAGTCATTGCATTTGTCATAGTGACTTTCATTTATATGCTTGCAATTATACTTTCATATCAGTATTCACATATATACAGATAGAGAGAGAGTTGTTCCCTTTCTCTCTCTCTCTCTCTCTCTCTCTCTCTCTCTCTCTCTCTCTCTCTCTCTCTCTCTCTCTCTCTCTCTCTCTCTCTCTATATATATATATATATATATATATATATATATATACACATATATATATTCACACAAATATATATATATATCTTTATAGACTTTATTTTGTACATGTGTGGTTGTGTGGTTTCCCTGGGGGCCATGATCAACCCCAGATAAACCACACATATATAAGAAAGTGATCTCTATATATACAGAGAGAGACATTCATATGGCTGTCATGGGAGCCATTAGTAAAGGTTCACTAGCCATGCGTTTGGTAAGGTACAGAACGAAGGATGCAGTTACTGGACAGGTGGTAAAATGTAGTAAAACTGACTCTGTCCTGCGGCGTATGAATGTGATGGGTCCTTGTATGATGGCAGTATGTTGATGTGAATGCACTGATCAGTTGGATTGGGCCCTTGGCCGCAGTAGGAAAGTCTTGTGTGTAATGCGTAAATGGCATGCGAATGGACCATGAAGCGGTTGGTGCCATGAAGTGGCTTTATGGCTCACCTTCAGAAGGCTTGGTTTCAACATTTAGATTTAGACTAGGTATTTGTCCTTTGAAGCCAGGATTTCTGGAGGTGCTACAACCAACCAGTGTAAGTGGTGGATTAACTTTAAGAAATTAGTGCCAGGTTTATATATGTGGTGGTAAGATGGCCCTTACTAAGAGCTTGGGTCTTTTTGTGATTTTGTGTTGCTGTACAGTTTGTGCCCTAGCACATTTTCGAAAACTAGACTACCAGGGGAGTCCAGGGATCCATGACTTGCATGGCAATCACCAGATTTGTTTTACCCAGAATCCCGTCAAGCAATCACCAATTGGAGTTCCAACTTCCAGGTCAATTTTACAAGCAATATATATTTATTTCACCCCTTCCATGCTGATGACGGCCCCCGTCCGTCTCCGTCATGCATCACGGTGGGCGTGCGCTGATGACGGCTGCGGGCTGTCATGATCCCGCCCACTCTTTAAAACGGCGGCACAGCGCGTAAATTTGCCGCACATACAAGGGGTTAAAGCTTCAACATTAGGCAATAAAGACAGTCCTTTACTGTACAAATCTGGACCTATGCGTTTCGGCAAGTTGCCTTCTACTGGGTCACTGTGGGTTTGACATTACGCACATTATATTAGATGTCCTTCTTCCATGTCCGTAAGCCCCTCATTGCAACTGGAGCGCACCTTTCTTAACTTTCCTATGGTTAAAGGTCCCCACCATTGGTGATTTACTTCATCACATTCTAAAAGAAAATCTTGTAACATTTACGTTGTCATGTTTTTTAAAACAATTACCTATATTTTGTTCCTTTCATTTCCTTTTTTTATATATGTATATATTTTTTTAACTTTTTAATACCCTTTCTTTTTGTTCCTTCTTATTACGTTTTATATGATGAATTCTTTATTTTTTACCAATGACACATGTATATTTTTACTCACATTCTGTCATCATACAAGGGCAAAAATAAACAAACAACATTAATTAACGAATCTACTATTGCACAGGTCAACCATGTTTCTCCCTATTGCAATTCCCATTAATTAAGATATAGCACCAATATTTGATCTTACACGAAATTCGATCTGAGTATAGACATATGAATGAACAGTTCCTAAAAGTGCAAATTCCTAAAAAGAGCACAAAAGGCACAAAAGAAAACGTATATATATATATAAATATATATATATATATATATATATATATATATATATATATATATATATAATCCACCAAAAAGAATTATTGTCCGCACTCGCTCAATTCGATAAATTGGGTTTATTTAAGCAGAGACTTCAAACAGCCCCCTACACCTACGCGTTTCGACCGCAGGTCTTGTTCACAGTGTTGCAACACTGTGAACAAGACCTGCGGTCGAAACGCGTACGTGTAGGGGGCTGTTTGAAGTCTCTGCTTAAATAAACCCAATTTATCGAATTGAGCGAGTGCGGACAATAATTCTTTTTGGTGGATAATTTGCAGTGGGGGAACGTTCATCCCTACTGTCCAGCACCAGCCGTGCAAAGAGTGCACTTCCGAGTGAACGCATTGGTGGAATATATATATATATATATATATATATATATATATATATATATATATATATATATATATATATATTTTCTCCAAAAAGCAGCTCCATTTTATATATATGATTTTTTTTTAAATGCCCATGTTTCTCAATGATAATGCCCTACCACCAGGGGTCTTAAGAAAAAGTGTCACGTGCAATTAATTGGCTCCACTCTGGGATTCCCTTAAAGTCACATGTGCTCAATTGAGTGCTCCCTCATGAGTGCAAATAACGCTGTTTTTCACCCCCTCTCTGTTGAAGGTATAGTGTTTCTGTCTTCTAGGATATGATGTTCCCATATAGTATATGTAAACTAGGCCTCTTTTTAAGTTATATTGGAGAGTCCCATCTCATTCGATTATCTTAAGGTGCCAAAATGTTTGAATAAAGTGCTAGTGCAATATTCCTTTTTACAAGAGAATATTATTCCTGCAGAGAATATTATCTATGATGTAATGTTGCCAATAAAGAGTGGCCCTTGGTCTCTTATGAGTCCCATTTTCTCTATTTTAGTTAAAAACGCAAGTACCAAAAATATGTGTGTGTCTTCATTATTTCTCACTCCCTAATATTCAGAACAGCTCAATATCTCAATAATTGAAGACATAGAGAAAATGATCCACCATATCAGAAATCTCACAATCTAATATCAGTCCATCATAACATAATACATAAGCCCATAGTTTTTTAGATTTTTATAAGTGCACAAAAAGTTCTGCATCCTTTTTGTGGCTCCAAGGTGCCTCGGTACCCCTTAACAATATCAATCAGGATTCCTGTTTTCGGAGCTCACTTTCTCGATTTCCCCCTCTCGGATGGGCTCTGATGTGCTTGATGCCCCAATAAGAGAAAGTAGATACAGATCAATTATGTATCTGATCGAAGTGGCAGGCTACTGGTTAAATCTTGTCCCCATTTCGATTCGCTCTTATCTGCTGCAAAATCCTTAATTTCGGCTTGTTCTTTGTACTGCATACATATAGTTTGTTACAGCCACATTTTAATACATAAATTGCAAAATCCATATTGCAGGTTATTCTTTCTCTTATTGCTATAGTGCGACCATCTATCGTGCAGTAGTTCTTACTGTTGGTTCCATACTCGCAAACCTTACAAGAGGTGCACTTCACAAAGCCTTCCTGATTCTTAGATAACCATGAGCCCCTTACTTGTTGGTTCTTTCTGGGAATGAAATGACTCGAGGTTAAGATGTCACCCAAAGAGCATACCTTCTTTGATGTTATTTGTGGGCCATGTTCAAAGATCTTGGTTAAATGTTCATCATTTCTCAACACACACCAGTATTTTCTGAGGATTGACGCAACGGTATATTGTGCCAGATTATATTCAAGAAAGATCCTTTTAGTGTCACGACTCTCTTCTTCCTGTGATTTCTTAGAATGAAGGGACTCCTTTCTTGACTTTTCCTGAGATTTACATCTTGCATTTTCAAGAACATTTCTTGGATATCCCCTCTGTCTAAATGTTTCAGTCAGCGTATCCAGCTCTTCATTGTATAACGCTTCAGTGGAGTGGATTCTTCAACATCTGACTATATTGGAAGCTCTATTTCAATGCACCCGGGTGGCCACTGTTAGCGTGCAAAATTGAATTGGTTGCAGTTGGTTTTCTGTGGATCCTGGTGGTCAAAACCTCCTCTTTGACCTCCAATTATATATCCAGGAAGGTACAGTGCTGTCGGCTCCAAGTGCAGGTGAACTGTAAATTGCAATGATTGAAATTCAATTTGTTCATAAAGAGCTCCAAGTCCTTCTCACTGCCCTTCCAAAGAATAAACAGGTCGTTGATGAACCTGGTCCATAAAACCACCTGTTTTAGGAACATGTTATTCTCCGTTGCCCAGACAACCTCATTCTCCCACCAGCCCATGAATAGATTCAGTAGGTGGGGGCAAAGGAGGTGCCCATTGCAGTTCCTTGTTCTTGCAAGTAGAATTTTCCGTCAAATGTGAACACATTGTGTGTCAGGCAGTAGTCCAACATGTCCAATAGCATCTGTGTGTGTTCTAACCACTCTATCGGCCGATCTTTCATAAAGCTCAAACAGGCCTGTATTCCCATCTCATGTCTGATTGCAGTATACAATGAAACAACATCCATTGTTACAATGATGTACTCCTTTTTCCATGGGATGTCGTCTAATTTTTTCAAAAAATCAGTGATGTCCTTTATGTAAGAGGGGAGCTTAATTACGTATTCCTGTAGGAATAGGTCAAGAAACCTGGAGCTGTTCTCTAATAATGATCCAATGGAACTTACTATTGGCCTTCTGGGTGGATTCACTGTACTGTTGTGAATTTTGGACAATAGATAAAAAGTTGCCATTTTTGCATTCTCCGTGCGAAGATATTCCCATTCTTCCCAGTCCAGTAGTCTCCGTCTCCGTCATGCATCACGGTGGGCGTGCGCTGATGACGGCTGCGGGCCGTCATGATCCCGCCCACTCTTTAAAACGGCGGCACAGCGCGTAAATTTGCCGCACATACAAGGGGTTAAAGCTTCAACATTAGGCAATAAAGACAGTCCTTTACTGTACAAATCTGGACCTATGCGTTTCGGCAAGTTGCCTTCTACTGGGTCACTGTGGGTTTGACATTACGCACATTATATTAGATGTCCTTCTTCCATGTCCGTAAGCCCCTCATTGCAACTGGAGCGCACCTTTCTTAACTTTCCTATGGTTAAAGGTCCCCACCATTGGTGATTTACTTCATCACATTCTAAAAGAAAATCTTGTAACATTTACGTTGTCATGTTTTTTAAAACAATTACCTATATTTTGTTCCTTTCATTTCCTTTTTTTATATATGTATATATTTTTTTAACTTTTTAATACCCTTTCTTTTTGTTCCTTCTTATTACGTTTTATATGATGAATTCTTTATTTTTTACCAATGACACATGTATATTTTTACTCACATTCTGTCATCATACAAGGGCAAAAATAAACAAACAACATTAATTAACGAATCTACTATTGCACAGGTCAACCATGTTTCTCCCTATTGCAATTCCCATTAATTAAGATATAGCACCAATATTTGATCTTACACGAAATTCGATCTGAGTATAGACATATGAATGAACAGTTCCTAAAAGTGCAAATTCCTAAAAAGAGCACAAAAGGCACAAAAGAAAACGTATATATATATATATATAATATATATATATATATATATATATATATATATATATATATATATATATATATATATATATATATATATATATATATATATATAATCCACCAAAAAGAATTATTGTCCGCACTCGCTCAATTCGATAAATTGGGTTTATTTAAGCAGAGACTTCAAACAGCCCCCTACACCTACGCGTTTCGACCGCAGGTCTTGTTCACAGTGTTGCAACACTGTGAACAAGACCTGCGGTCGAAACGCGTACGTGTAGGGGGCTGTTTGAAGTCTCTGCTTAAATAAACCCAATTTATCGAATTGAGCGAGTGCGGACAATAATTCTTTTTGGTGGATAATTTGCAGTGGGGGAACGTTCATCCCTACTGTCCAGCACCAGCCGTGCAAAGAGTGCACTTCCGAGTGAACGCATTGGTGGAATATATATATATATATATATATATATATATATATATATATATATATATATATATATATATATATATATATATATATATATTTTCTCCAAAAAGCAGCTCCATTTTATATATATGATTTTTTTTTAAATGCCCATGTTTCTCAATGATAATCCCCTACCACCAGGGGTCTTAAGAAAAAGTGTCACGTGCAATTAATTGGCTCCACTCTGGGATTCCCTTAAAGTCACATGTGCTCAATTGAGTGCTCCCTCATGAGTGCAAATAACGCTGTTTTTCACCCCCTCTCTGTTGAAGGTATAGTGTTTCTGTCTTCTAGGATATGATGTTCCCATATAGTATATGTAAACTAGGCCTCTTTTTAAGTTATATTGGAGAGTCCCATCTCATTCGATTATCTTAAGGTGCCAAAATGTTTGAATAAAGTGCTAGTGCAATATTCCTTTTTACAAGAGAATATTATTCCTGCAGAGAATATTATCTATGATGTAATGTTGCCAATAAAGAGTGGCCCTTGGTCTCTTATGAGTCCCATTTTCTCTATTTTAGTTAAAAACGCAAGTACCAAAAATATGTGTGTGTCTTCATTATTTCTCACTCCCTAATATTCAGAACAGCTCAATATCTCAATAATTGAAGACATAGAGAAAATGATCCACCATATCAGAAATCTCACAATCTAATATCAGTCCATCATAACATAATACATAAGCCCATAGTTTTTTAGATTTTTATAAGTGCACAAAAAGTTCTGCATCCTTTTTGTGGCTCCAAGGTGCCTCGGTACCCCTTAACAATATCAATCAGGATTCCTGTTTTCGGAGCTCACTTTCTCGATTTCCCCCTCTCGGATGGGCTCTGATGTGCTTGATGCCCCAATAAGAGAAAGTAGATACAGATCAATTATGTATCTGATCGAAGTGGCAGGCTACTGGTTAAATCTTGTCCCCATTTCGATTCGCTCTTATCTGCTGCAAAATCCTTAATTTCGGCTTGTTCTTTGTACTGCATACATATAGTTTGTTACAGCCACATTTTAATACATAAATTGCAAAATCCATATTGCAGGTTATTCTTTCTCTTATTGCTATAGTGCGACCATCTATCGTGCAGTAGTTCTTACTGTTGGTTCCATACTCGCAAACCTTACAAGAGGTGCACTTCACAAAGCCTTCCTGATTCTTAGATAACCATGAGCCCCTTACTTGTTGGTTCTTTCTGGGAATGAAATGACTCGAGGTTAAGATGTCACCCAAAGAGCATACCTTCTTTGATGTTATTTGTGGGCCATGTTCAAAGATCTTGGTTAAATGTTCATCATTTCTCAACACACACCAGTATTTTCTGAGGATTGACGCAACGGTATATTGTGCCAGATTATATTCAAGAAAGATCCTTTTAGTGTCACGACTCTCTTCTTCCTGTGATTTCTTAGAATGAAGGGACTCCTTTCTTGACTTTTCCTGAGATTTACATCTTGCATTTTCAAGAACATTTCTTGGATATCCCCGCTGTCTAAATGTTTCAGTCAGCGTATCCAGCTCTTCATTGTATAACGCTTCAGTGGAGTGGATTCTTCAACATCTGACTATATTGGAAGCTCTATTTCAATGCACCCGGGTGGCCACTGTTAGCGTGCAAAATTGAATTGGTTGCAGTTGGTTTTCTGTGGATCCTGGTGGTCAAAACCTCCTCTTTGACCTCCAATTATATATCCAGGAAGGTACAGTGCTGTCGGCTCCAAGTGCAGGTGAACTGTAAATTGCAATGATTGAAATTCAATTTGTTCATAAAGAGCTCCAAGTCCTTCTCACTGCCCTTCCAAAGAATAAACAGGTCGTTGATGAACCTGGTCCATAAAACCACCTGTTTTAGGAACATGTTATTCTCCGTTGCCCAGACAACCTCATTCTCCCACCAGCCCATGAATAGATTCAGTAGGTGGGGGCAAAGGAGGTGCCCATTGCAGTTCCTTGTTCTTGCAAGTAGAATTTTCCGTCAAATGTGAACACATTGTGTGTCAGGCAGTAGTCCAACATGTCCAATAGCATCTGTGTGTGTTCTAACCACTCTATCGGCCGATCTTTCATAAAGCTCAAACAGGCCTGTATTCCCATCTCATGTCTGATTGCAGTATACAATGAAACAACATCCATTGTTACAATGATGTACTCCTTTTTCCATGGGATGTCGTCTAATTTTTTCAAAAAATCAGTGATGTCCTTTATGTATGAGGGGAGCTTAATTACGTATTCCTGTAGGAATAGGTCAAGAAACCTGGAGCTGTTCTCTAATAATGATCCAATGGAACTTACTATTGGCCTTCTGGGTGGATTCACTGTACTGTTGTGAATTTTGGACAATAGATAAAAAGTTGCCATTTTTGCATTCTCCGTGCGAAGATATTCCCATTCTTCCCAGTCCAGTAGTTTTCTCTCAAACCAACCCTTCAATTTCTGATGGTATTCAACTTCCAATTTAGTTGTAGGATTTGTTTTTAAACAGGTGGAGTGGTGTAGATTATTCAATTGTCTTTGTGTTTCCTTTATACATGTGATTTGGTCCATAAGGATGACATTTCCCCCTTTATCGAGGGCTTGATAATGAGTGCTGCATTATTTTTTAACTCATTGATGTCTTTCCAATCTCTTGACGAAAAATTGCCTTAGTTCGGTCCATCTTCCATTTTTTTTTTAATGTTGAAATCGTCGACCACAAGTTCATGAAAGAGATCCAAGCGTTTCCCTGGCGGGAGCTGTGGGCAGAATATGCATCCAGGTCTCAGTCCTCTACTTACATATCCATTTGTCATGAAGCCCATGTGCTGAAGTTTCTCAATTGATTGATTAATATTGGATTTGCCTGCTGGTGAACCCTCTGTTATTAGTCTCATCCAACTCTTGAATATTTAATAACTCGGGGACATCTGAAATTTGGAATGAAGAGCGTCTGCTAATTACCGCTGTTTCTCGCATTCTTATTTTATGCCTCATTTGATGGAATTTGTGTAATTTCAATTTCCTTACATATTTGTCAATTTCTATTCTTGTATCTATGAAGTCTGGACGAGATATTGGGTAGAACGTTAAGCCTAGATTGAGCAGGCACATTTGATTATTATTCAATGTTACCGATGAGATATTCATTGCAAGGGGTTTCAAGTTCACATCTGTTGTTTTACCATTCATTTCCGATTCCGGTTCTTTCCTCTGCCTCTGCCTCTTCCTCTTCCCCCTTCTTGTTCTACATCCTCTTTTAGTTGTCCCTGCTGTGTATGACCCCTTCCTCCAATTTTATGCAGCTGACACCCGGATATCATCTTAAGGCACATTACACTGTTGCACACACTCGCAAGTCGGCTGGTTGTTACCCCTGAGTGTGTGTGTGTGTGTATATATACATATACATATATATATATATATATATATATATATATATATATATATATATATATATATATATATATATATATATATATATATATATATATATATGTAAATGTGTGTCTGTGAAAATGCCCAAAGGATGACGCTGAGCATGGAACACTCGCGGGCCAGATATAAATCCTTTATGACAGGTAGACGCATTTCGGCGTTTGCCTTTTTCAAAACCTGCTCATGGCTGAAATACAACAGCAGACGTGGCTTTTAAAATAGAACAATGCATACCCATTGCTCAGTTCATAATAGTAAGTGAATAAGGACTACCACATATCCTTCTGTTAATGTCTAGCACATGGCGGCTGTATCAATGTTATTAACATTTCAAGAAATCCAAATGGTAGCACCCCACTCTGCCAATTTTCACCATTACAAATCCTGATGTTAAAATAATCCTCTGTTCTACTTTGAATGGATGCACTGTGTAATGATACTCTCACTTCAATTTGATGACCAAATTTACATAGTCCTTGTTCCCCCATTGCTCCGCATAGCATATGCTAACACTCCCATCATTCTCCGTGTTGCACAATACATGGTTGTAAAGTTCATACGTTCCCCTCGCCACAGCCACTTATTCAATCACCAGGCACAAACCCTCAGGAGTCAGCCAAATGGCCATTTATCCCTCAGATGAATAACTGACAATCAAAGTCAAAGGGTGAGCCTTCCGAGATTACACACTTTGGTTCAGGCAATTGTTTCCAAGATTCCATCTTCAGTTTGCCAAACTCAGGACGGGTGCTGCATGGGGGAGAACTATATATACTGGCAGTTGCAAGAAGGTAGGTATAGTTAGGACTATGTTTCCAGTGGAAAAGCATTTTTTGGACTTGCCAATATCTTTGACGTCATTTGATGAATCTTTACGACATTTTTCAAAACAAGTGTCATAGTGAGTGTTGCTGTGCATGGAAAATTTCTTGGTGATCTGTGGGGGGGGGGCAGAAAAAAGGTGTAAAAACAGGTGTGTTTCCCATGTTAATTCCCATAGGACTTGTCAACATATTTACATCCTGAACCGCTGGACCGAATTACATCAAATTTGGCCAAAAGGTAGATTTGGTTACAAAGATTCCACTTTTACTAATTTGGTTTAAATCCGTTCAATAGTTGTTGAGAAATGTAAGAAAATACTGTTTGTGATATCTGTGGCATGCGGTGACTTTGCCAAAAATTACGAGCTTGTGCTTGGAAATGCAGAGCTCTGATTGGCTGCTAACACTTCAACCAGAAAGTGTTGGCAGCCATCTTAAAAAATTTTTTAACGAAAAGGGGTCAGGGTAGGAATACTCTGACCACCTAACTTTGGTCCTGTGGTCCCAGAGGGAGCCTGCAAGGCCAAAAAGCATTTAAAAAAAAGAAATTGCTGCATGTTCGCTGCATGTTCGCAAGATTCATGTATTCGTAGGGAAAAAGGAAAACAAACCACGCTTCGTTAGAACCCAGCCTCTGGGTGGGCCACGTCCTGGGTGCATTTTTAAAATAAAGGAGAGGGGGCCCATAGGTCCCCCTCCTGTGACTTGTTCATGCCTGGGACTGCCACCTCCTCTTGGCTTTTGTGCAAATGAATGCAGGGAGGCCAGAAGGGCCTCCACCACTGGCCTGGAGACCATCACTTCCAATTGCCTCAGGGACAACCACCTTCCCAGGGCCACATTCCAATAACAAATTGGGGGGCCACTTGGACCACCACCTCCCTGGGGCAAATGCATTTTTATGGGGGGTGCTCTTGGACACCCCATGACCCTGGGCCATGATAAATATGCAGTGGGGGCCTCAGACACCACCACCTCCCCAGGGCCAAGTTACTTTTTTTAAAATAGGAGGGGGGCCACGCAGCCCCCCTCCTGGAGCCACAGATGGCCGTGTGGACAGCCACCCCCTGGGTTGGCTTCTGCTATGTTCAGGGGTGCCCACCCCAGGCTGTTTGCTGTGCTTTGGTGGGACCTTTAATGCTCCCGCCAAGCCACAGGAAATACTCTACTTCCAGCAAGCAAGTGCATTAAATTGCTTTAAGGCAGAGGGAGCTGCATGTTTAGCAGCCCCCTTGTCTAAAAGCAATGCTATCTCTCGCAGGAGGCAGGGAGCCAGCAGGGATTGCGGGGGCATTCAGTCCCCCTGTGGTCCCAGTAGAGACTGGGGACAGCCATCAGGCATGGGCAGGCCCCAGGGGATTGGGGTCACCAAGGCCAAAATTGGCCCATGGAGGGGGGCTGCATGGCTACCTCCTGAATTGGAGAAAGGACAGGCCCTGGGGGCGGTGGCCTTTTGGGCTGAAATTGGCCCAGAGAGGGGGGGGGGGCACGCAGACCCCTCCCCTAAAAATATTACAGAAAATTAAAAAACGTCCGGGCCCCGGGGATGGAGTCACTGGGGTTAAAATCAGCCCGGGGGGCTGCACAGCCACCCTCTCCTATTACAGGTAGGTCGGGCCCCCTGGGAATGGGGTCCCTGTGGCCAAAAACAGCCTGAGGAGGGGGGGCTGTGTGGCCCCCCTCCCCTAAATAAATATTTTTTATGAGTGGCTGTGTGGGTGAGTGAATGGTTGTGGGAGAGGATGTATGAGTGAGTTAGTGAGTGTGAGAGTGGCTCTATGGAGGAGTGAGTGGGTGTGTGAGAACTGGTCTGGGTCCATGAATGCGTATATGAGTGGGTGTGTAAGTGTGCATATGAGAGATTGTATGAGGGTGTGAGTGGGTGTGTGAGTGGTTCCATGGATGATGTCATCAGTGATGTCACTGACCATGTCATATACATACATATATACACACATACACACACACACACACATATATATATATATATCGAAGAAATTGAAGCTTTAACATCTGAAATTGATAAAAGAGGAGCAAATGATGAAATAAAAAAGTTATCTGACTCTATGAATGATAGATTACAGAAACACGAGGAAAAAATAAAACTAAGAAAGGCGCACAAATTTGCGAGAGATGAAGATGACTATAACAACCGTCACATTTTTACTTTTGTGTTCAAATATAATGCGACGAAACAACAAGAATATAGTAGTAAAAAAAGCAAAAGCAACGCACCACCAGAAAATGCATCCACTAGTAGAATTATCAAACCCCAGAAATGAGGAAAATGAAGACAATGAAGGCTTGACCAGTATTGATTCTATTTCTCTCACAAGTGGGTCTAGTTGTGAATCAGTTCTTTCCAATCAACAAATAACAACCAGATTAAATTTAGCAGAGGAGCTTGATTTTTTAGTAGAAGAGAGACTCTCAACTTTAAGACAGATGGTGACAAGGCAACAAACAAAAAAAGAAGAAACAAAAAACGAAAAGAAAGGAGACGCAAGTGCAAACAAAAATCAACCAAAAAAGAAGAAAAAAAGCACTTGGAGCAACAGGCGATAGAGGATAAAACTATAATAAATGTATCTACAGTAACTCTTAATAAAGCAACTGTTGTCTCTTGGGCTCAACTATTGTCCTGTTCAAAGCCTCAACTATGCTATGACTCGAGTTGACGTCTTTTGTTTTATCCGAAAACTAAAATTAAAGAAACATTTTGCCTTAAAAGATGCCAAGGTAACAACACAATCTGATATAGAGAAAAGTGAAAAATCAAGTAAAGCAACTTCCCAATCTTCAGATGGCCAAATCATATTAACAGTGCATGATTTGAAAAATTCAACAGAACCATCTGAATCAGATATGGACTTAGCTACACAAGCCAGATTAAATAAAATCAATATATATCAGAAAGGAGCTGACTTGAGTCCCTTCAAAACAAAATCAAATTTCATACCAATGATGCCTAAAGATTCCATCGATGTATTTCATGAGTGCGTGACTAATGACATCAAGAAGTTGTATCGATCAATCAATAACAAAAAGAGAAAGAAAAATCTTCATATGAAAGAGAATATGGAAAATTGCTGAAAAAACTTGCAGAAAATAATGAAATTGTGGTCAAGAACTCTGACAAAGGTGGTAACTTGGTTATCTGGCCCAAAAAAAGAATACGTTAAAGCTAAAGAAAATTTACAAAAGATGTTGGGACAATGGCGCAGGGAAGGCTTAATTTCTCTTGAAGAATACAAATTCATGAATATAGAATTTCCTGTTTTGCCTTCCTTGTACCTAATTCCAAAAGTACATAAGTTGGTAAATCCCACTCCCGGCAGACCCATCATTTCTGCCATCACCAGTATGGGAGAACATGTGGGAGAATATATAGATTACTTCCTTCAGGATCTTGTTAAGACCTTACCTAGCTATGTACGTGATACAAGTGATTTTTTAAGTAAAATTCAAAATCTAGAATGGAATTCCAACATGCTTTTAATTACGTTAGATGTAGAATCACTCTACACAAGTATCAATCCTTCCCAAGGGCTTGAGGATGTCAAACATTTCCTATTAAGGAGGGATATTGAATACTATGAACATAACAAAATGATTGTCCACTTAATTGATTGGTGCCTGAACCACAATTTCTTTGCATTTGGGAAGGACTTGTTTAGACAACTCAGAGGAGTTGTGATGGGATCCTGTTTCTCCCCCAGCTATGCGTGTTTACACATAGGCTGGTGGGAGGAACAGGTCCTGTCCGTTACACACAAAAGCTGGGTGGATAATAATATCTGCTGTTATCTCTGATATATAGATGACATTTTTATCCTAGGGAGGGGAGAAGAACAGCAAGCTCTAGACTTTGTGAAAGATTTTAATCAAAACTCCCTTAATCTACATTTCACATCCCATGTAAATAAAAACAGAATAGAATTTCTGGCTGTAGAAATATATGTGGAAAAGGAAACTATCAAGTCTACCCTACACACAAAATCCACCGCTGGGAATGCTACGCTGCATGCTACCAGCATGCATCCTAAGCACCTTATTTCTAGCATCCCTTACGGTGAGATTTTAAGATTAAAGAGGATCTGCAGTTCATCCCATGATTTTGATCTCTGTCTTCATGACATGGTTGCTCGATTCAAGGCAAGAGGTTACACAGATATAATTTTACAAAATGCTATTAAAAAAGCTGAACTTAGACCTAAGGACAGCTTATTTGAAAAGATGAATATGGCACAGATTGCGACAGACACCTCTGATATAACATCCAAATCCAACACTGCTAAAAAATGTCCACAACTAATAACAACTTTTAGCAGTGAGGAAAGAAAATCGAAAAATATCATTAAGAAAAATTGGCCTATTGTCTTATCTGACACAGTACTGAATGATAAACTTCCGGAAAATCCGACCATTACCTTTAGACGAGCCAGGAACATGGGGTCTGCCTTGGATAAACAAAATTAATTGGTCAAGTAAACAGTCAATTACACTGCTACTAAATCCTCCATCCAAATATTTATTTATATATATCCACTCATTCTTTAATGTAAATTGCTATATATATAATGCATATTTAAATAACGAAGCAAACCACATTCACTGGATGATGTCATCAGTGATGTCATCAGTGATGTCATTTGAGATGTCATCAGTGATGTCACTGACCATGTCATGAATGATCTAATATGTGACATCATCAGCAGTGGATTGCGGGTGCGCGAAATATAGTTAGTACAACTAACTATATAGGAGCAATTTCATTGGTTTTGTAGGAGTAAAATGTCCAACTAACTATAACACCACTAAAACTAAACAAAAATTATCCTGGTTACAATCTATTAATGGTTTTAGAAAATGTACTAGTTGTCGTGATTGCAAATTTGGTCTCAATGCAACTCACTACTCCACTCCATTTAATTCATGTGAGGTACCCATTAGAGGCAACTTCAACTGCAAAACAGAATTTGCAGTATATGTTCTCACATGCACCTGTGGCTTAAATTATGTCGGAAGTACAAAGCTACAGGTGCATGTGAGAATACTACAACATTTAAGAACCATACTCCATAGTGACCCTAATTACTTCACTTTAAAGATTTTCATAACAAAGATGTGACTTGTCTAAAATACTATGTGGTAGGGGCTATTTCTAAACTCAAAAGAGGAGGTAACCGTGAGCGTTTACTAAGACAACTTGAGACCAAAATGATTTTAGAGTTTGACAGCAAATGACCAAATGGATTGAATAATACAGAGGAAATGCATAGCTTTTTATAGTGTTTTTATAATATTGTTATAATATTTTATTATATTGCATGAATATTTTATAATATTTTAAGCTATGCAAATGAATTAATTCTGAGCTGGTCTGTAAATATCTAGCCATATAATATACTTATAAATTCAAGTATTTGCTGTATTGGCCCTATAGACTACACTTTACAAATATGTGATATCCCAATAAATAGGTTCCCTAATATTGAGGTAAATAACATGTAGATAGGACAAAAATAAGGGGACATTACAATACAGTATTGATGTGAATATGATAACTTTTTTAACTTTTATAAATGTATATATATGTATTTATTTATATACTTATTTGTATCTGTACACCATGATCACGCAACCATAACGTCTCTGTTTTGATACTAACTTGTATATCATATTCACTGAAAAAACCATAGGTTTCAGGCCTTATATAGTTAGGAATTAACATTTAAAAAACCTTTGAAATTCACTGAAAAAACCATAGGTTTCAGGAGTTATATAGTTAGGAATTAGTTTTTAAAAAAACCTTTGAAATTCACTCAAAAAACTATAAGTTTTAGTGGTGTTATAGTTAGTTGGACATTTTACTCATACAAAACCAATGAAATTGCTCCTATATAGTTAGTTGTACTAACTATATTTCGCGCACCCGCAATCCACTGCTGATGATGTCACATATTAGATCATTCATGACATGGTCAGTGACATCACTGATGACATCTCAAATGACATCACTGATGACATCACTGATGACATCATCCAGTGAATGTGGTTTGCTTCGTTATTTAAATATGCATTATATATATAGCAATTTACATTAAAGAATGAGTGGATATATATAAATAAATATTTGGATGGAGGATTTAGTAGCAGTGTAATTGACTGTTTACTTGACCAATTAATAATGTCTCACTAAATATAGTGGATAGTGACTAAACTGTGTGAATATCTGTATCACTTTGTCAGTTGTTGTGTAAACTGATTCTACAGTTGGTTACTAGCTATGTGAAAGTCTATATTAGTTATTGATTAGTTAACTGAGTATTTGTATGGGAGTGTGAAAGTGTGTGTGGTTTGGTGGGGGGTGTGTGACTGTCCAAAGATGTGTGAATAGTTGATTCAGTAGATATATGAAGTTAAAACTACATGTTCTAACAGTTTGGGTGAGGGAATCTCTTTATGGGTGTGGTGATGAGCAAATATATTTCTCAAAGGTACACGTCCAACAAACTAGAAAAATAAAAGGCAGTGTATGTGTCAGTTGTTGTATATAAATAAGTATACATAAGACACAATGATTGTGTGAGTGACTGTATGGATAACTGTATACTTGTAATAATGATTTTATAATTCACTAAGTATGACTTACTATCTAAATGAATAGAAGAAGTGGTGTTTGTATAAGTGTTTTGCTAAGTAAATATGTAAGTATGATCCATTGTTTGCATAAGTGAGTAGGATGACTTCATATGTGAATAGGATGCGTGCTGTTGTTTAATGTCGATATAGATGTATAAGTATTTTTGATAGTGTTCTATTGTTCATTGACAGCATGTATGAGTGAATCCATAGGTAAGTGATTAGATGTGTGTATACATCTATGAACCACTGAGCGGATTTTTAGATACTTGTATTGCTGTGACAATGGATTTAAATATGATACTCTGTATTTTACAAACAGTGATGAAAAATTGTAATAGTGTATGAAAAGGTGTATGTGATTGTCACATGGATGATGTCATCAGTGATGTCATCAGTGATGCCATTTGAGATGTCATCAGTGATGTCACTGACCATGTCATGAATGATCTAATATGTGACATCATCAGCAGTGGATTGCGGGTGCGCAAAATATAGTTAGTACAACTAACTATATAGGAGCAATTTCATTGGTTTTGTATTAGTAAAATGTCCAGCTAACTATAACACCACTAAAACTTATAGTTTTTTGAGTGAATTTCAAAGGTTTTTTTAAAAACTAATTCTAACTATATAACTCCTGAAACCTATGGTTTTTTCAGTGAATTTCAAAGGTTTTTTAAAATGCTAATTCCTAACTATATAAGGCCTGAAACCTATGGTTTTTTCAGTGAATTTCAAAGGTTTTTTAAATGCTGATTTCTAACTATATGAGGCCTGAAACCTATGGTTTTTTCAGTGAATTTCAAAAGTTTTTTAAATGCTAATTCCTAACTATATAAGGCCTGAAACCTATGTTTTTTTCAGTGAATTTCAAAGGTTTTTTAAATGCTAATTCCTAACTATATAAGGCCTGAAACCTATGGTTTTTTCAGTGTTTTTAAAAAAAAAATTGATTGGTTAACTGGCTTATTAAGTGTATCTTAGTGAATATATATATTAGCGAGTAATGTTTAAATATTTAAATATATGCATGAGTGATGATATATCTGACTTCATCAGCAGTTCATTGCAGACGTGCAAGTTATAGTGAGTCCAACTAACTATAACGTGGGAATTTCAATGGTTTTATGCGAGTAAAATTTCCAGCTAACTATAACTGGTGTGAAACCTATGGTTTTTTCAGTGAATTTCAAAGGTTTTTTAAATGCTAATTCCTAACTATAACTGGTGTGTAACCTATGGTTTTTTCAGTGAATATATATATATATAAAATTTCTATGGCAAAATGAAACCCCTCATGTTGTTCCTTTTCAAATTAAATGTATTAAGTGTTACCACTTTATTCCAATCAAGATGACTTCAGATGTGCCATACTTTTGTCATAAGTAAGACTGTTAGCGTTCTAGTTGTTCCTTAGAACACTCTGGGACATTCTGTCATTGGGCTATAGTTGGGCTACATCTGGCTGATATTTGGGCTACATTTGGGCTCTTTTGTCTCTGGTGGCCATCTTGGGAGACTGCATATCAGAATTTTTTTAATGAAATATAAGAGGATTTGAGAAGTCACTCAAAATGTGCCCTAATTTTTCTTTCTTCAGCACTAATCATAATTTCTATGGCAAAATGAACCCCCTCATTTTGTTCCTTTGCAAATTAAATGTTTTAAGTGTTAACACTTTATTCCAATCAAGATGACTTCAGGTGTGCCATACTTTTGTCATAAGTAAGACTGTTAGCGCTCTAGTTGTTCTTTAGAACACTCTGGGACATTCTGTCATTGGGCTATAGTTGGGCTACATCTGGCTGAACCAAGCCACTGCACATATTTACCACCACTTCATCAGATGAAGGATTGGAGTCGCACTGTACATGACTCTCACACACTTCTTTATTTATTTTTCTCTGGCAATCCTGACGCGTTTAGTTGGTTCTCCAACTTTTTCAAAGGTCTGCCGCACACTTTTTCCCTGCTCCATTCACTACTGCAATTGCCATTTTCCTTTTAATCCCTTGGTGGGTTGTCCCTCTGGTGGGCGGGTTACATCACGGCATGCTGGAACCAGTAGTGCTTGTACGCAGGTTGTTTAAAACCTCCGGTGTGTGGTGCAAAATTATTTAGCAGCAATGTTTCTGTGTTTTAGAGTCTTAGTGCCCTGTCACATCCCATTTTAAAAGATGACATGGGAGTCATACCGATGCCAGTCTCCGGTGGCTGCCACTTCCCCTATTCCGCTTTCACGAGTCTTCACCTGAGGTTCCTGTCGGGGAAGTATGGCGCTCTTTCTGACTGTGCGTAACTCCAGAGGCTGAACCAAGCCACTGCACATATTTACCACCACTTCATCAGATGAAGGATTGGAGTCGCACTGTACATGACTCTCACACACTTCTTTATTTATTTTTCTCTGGCAATCCTGACGCGTTTAGTTGGTTCTCCAACTTTTTCAAAGGTCTGCCGCACACTTTTTCCCTGCTCCATTCACTACTGCAATTGCCATTTTCCTTTTAATCCCTTGGTGGGTTGTCCCTCTGGTGGGCGGGTTACATCACGGCATGCTGGAACCAGTAGTGCTTGTACGCAGGTTGTTTAAAACCTCCGGTGTGTGGTGCAAAATTATTTAGCAGCAATGTTTCTGTTTTTTAGAGTCTTAGTGCCCTATAAAGGTATATATCCAAAAAAAGCACGATGCTCCTTCCGAAGATCCCTCGCCTTGACGGGGGGTGGCTTGCAGCCGGCGGAGCAACCGGCAACAATATTACATTGAACGGCGTACCTCCGAGCACTCAGTTCAAATATATCACAGGGTCAAGATTCTTATTCCAAAGCTGTGAGGTTTATTAAATTCATAAACCTAGTCGTGCGGCGTTTCGCGCTCCACAGAGCGCTTGTTCACACAACAAATACACATTAAGTTTGTGTTTAAAGCATTTAACTTCCGTTAATATAATGCACATGGAAAGAGGACTGTGAATATAGTCGCCATCTTACAGGGTTTAGACAGGCAACATGCCAAAAATTTCCGTAAATTTCATAAAACATGTTAAATGGCATTACTTCTGTGTATATAAACGGTGCTTATGTCAAACATATTATTAGAATCAACACAATATATTATAACTCAAATCGGAGCAGTCTAATCATCCTGACCGCATATGTGATGCATTCTGGTAAATAGAGTATAGCATCGCAAAGTCATAATCAAACATAATCCCTTTGCAGGGATATGCATGAAAAGATGTTAACTTCTCATTATCACGTGAATGTGAAAGGATACTGGAATAGCCATCATGTTAATATTTATGCCCGTAAACAGAAGTAAAAATTGCCCGGAATAAACACTGTCATTACAAAGTCATTTGGCACAGATCTTGGGATGTTAAGGTGAATTACACGATTATTACACCCAGAGGGCGGAATGGAAAGGAGTCTCGGTGATCGCTGGTTAGTGCCCCAGTGACTCCATATAGTAGTGACTGAATCGTGCTCTATGCTCGTAAATGTTAGAGCAAGTATTTCACTATGTTCACGAAAAATCATTTAGGTTTGATAATGTATAGCAGTAACTGTCATGTCCTGTAATCCCACATGAACTTAAAGTCTCATTGCTGTACGCCAATCATCGTGCACTTGAAAAAATCAAGTTTGAGAATAAAATCGGTTACTTCAGATCTTGAAGAGATGGAATATGACTCACGAAGAAAGGATTAGGGTGCAGTTGTCGCAGGCCTGTGACAGAGCCCCTCCCTTCCTTCCTGTGAGAAGAGAGAAAGAAGAAGAGAACACAGCACAAAAGAAGAGAATTAGTATATAAGATATTCTCAACGCAAAGTATATGAAGACATACTAAAATAGTCATTCCTGCATGTATTTAGCGTCTATCTACAAAGATACATTCGTCGGTATATCTATCTACAGACTGTGACCGATGGTCCAAAAATCCATTATAGACACTTAAAGTATACTTGTGGTCAAATTATTCACTCTGTAAGTGTATGGCCAACTCTTCGTCCATATTGTGTCATTTCGGGAAACGAGTACACATGCTTATGATAAATCTCGATTCTTTCTGCCTTAATTTAAAGTGCGGTTGCCTCCCCTTGGCCCCAGATTATCCTGTTCTACAATGAAACATGACAATTTAGACGGGTCAGAGAAATGAAATGCCTCAAAGTGTCTGGCAATGGGGTACTGTTTATCATTTTTGCTTATAGCTCTAGTGTGTTCCAGGATTCTCTTTTTGGCCATATGTGTCATACTGCCCACGTACATAAGGTCACATGGGCAGACTAACACATAATTAACAAAAGTACTAGTACAGGTCAGGAATTGTTTGATTTCCACTTTCATATTGGTACTACAGTTCCAATATTCTTTCACCATGTGACTGTTGTTACAGGCTTTACAATGCCCACATGGATAGAAACCGCATAAGTCAATATCTCTGTTCAAATTGGCACTTCCAATGTTATTGTGAACCAAGATGTCCTTCAAATTCTTGCCTCGTCTATATGTTATACTAGGCCTTTCAGGTAGAGTTGCCCCAATAATCGGGTCTCCTTTGAGGATATCCCAATTTTTAGTTAGACATTTCCTGACTTGATCTGTATTGCCATTAAAATTGAGGATGATACGGGTTTGGGAAGTCTCAATATCAGTAACTTGTGATGTTAAGTTAGAGCTGAGCAGTGTTTCACGTTTTACTGTTTTAACCTTCTCTTTGGCTTTCTTAATCACCCAACTAGGATACCCTCTAGCTAGGACTCTTTGTATCATAACATTCTGTTCTTTAATACAATCAAATTCAGTGCTACAATTCCTTTTGGCCCTGAGTAGCTCACCAAAAGGAATGCTCCATTTGAGATTTTCCGGGTGGGTACTCAGACCACGCAGCAGAGTGTAAGAGGGAGACCAAGAGGTACCAGAACAAGAGGCGGAAGAAACACAAACAAAGGCGGAGACAACAACAGAGGAAAAGGACAAGGGCAAGTGGGAAACAGACAAGCCAGAGCAAAGAAGAATTAACTATGGATGACGAACAGGTAAACCAAACCATAGTTAATCTATCCTCTAAAGACATTAGTAACAAAGACAAAAGAACATTATGCCTAGGTCTGTCTTTTTGCCCATCCGTACCAATGAATTATGTTGATGACAAAATTGATGTTTTCAAATTCTGCAGAAAATTTAAATTAAAAAAATTGCACAAAATGAAACCTGCCAGAAATAGAGGGACACAATCCATTGATAGAGGTACACCCTTTGATGAACTGATAATAGGTGAAATAGATACCATGATGGTCTTTGACGAACTCAGCAACGAGGAGGAGGGTGTGAACCTTAGTTCAGAAGCCCTTCGAATCCTTTATGCGATGGAAATACGACATGACCAAGCAGCCTGTACGGAATTTAAAATTAAATCCACTTTTCTGCCACAAATGAATCATGACCATATTGATACATTTCAAGAAACAGTAGGTAAAGAACTATTACAGCTCCGTAGCAAGAACTGGCCAAAACAAATGAAAACATTTAAATACAATCTGACTTTAACCCAGAAAAAAGCAATGTGGGATCTAGCTCTGGACCCGAGTATCCTGGTAAGACCAGCAGACAAAGGTGGTAATATCGTTATTCTGCCAAGAGAAATGTATATCAAGGAGGCAGAGCGCCAACTTAACGATACTAGAACCTTCAAAAAATCTAATCGTACTGAATACATGTTCAGTATCTATTCAATTTGGGCTAAATTAACTGAATGGAAAGACAGAGGACTTATTGAGTGGGAAGAGTTTTGCTTCCTCAAAAAAATCACCCTGTCCTGCCCATCCTATACCTCTTGCCTAAGATTCATAAATGCAAAGTTGACCCACCTGGCAGACCTATAATTTCATCAAGAGGAGGAGTTTTGTGAAATGTTTCACTTTATGTTGACTATTTTTTAATGGGGTATGTGATAAGTTTACCTTCACATGTGAGAGACACAGAAGATTTCCTTGAAAAAATCAACAATTTAATTTGGGAGGAAGACTGTCTCTTAATAACTATGGATGTCAACTCCCTCTACACTGTTATCGAGCATACACAAGGAACAGAGGCATGCACAAGAATTCTGAAAGAAAGAAAGATCTGTTATCTTGAACATACTGCAATGATATTGGACATGATTATGCACTGTCTTGTTAACAATGTTTTCCTTTTTAATGACAAGATCTATGTAAAATTACATGGCACCGCTATGGGCACATGTTTTGCCCCAAGTTTTGCTAACTTATTTATGGGAGCTTGGGAGAATGATATCAGGACATGTGACACTTTCCAGAATGACTTTCATAAAGTCTTGGTTTGGCTGCGTTATATAGACAACATTTTTGTCATCTGGAAAGGGACTAAAGACCAAGCCTTAGATTTCATAACCAGACTAAATCAAAACCAATTGAACATCTCACTTACCTGCAATATAAGTGACAAAGAAGTGGAATATCTGGATACTAAGGTGCAGATCAGGGAGAACAAATTGCATACTATACTGTACCGTAAAAGTACGGCAGGAAACACTCTACTGCATGGTCTGAGTAGTCACCCTGAAAATCTCAAATGGGGCATTCCTTTTGGTGAGCTACTCAGAGCCGAAAGGAATTGTAGCACTGAATCTGATTTCCTTAAATAATAGAATGTTATGATACAAAGATTCCTAGCTAGAGGGTATCCTAGTTGGGTGATTAAGAAAGCCAAAGAGAAGGTTAAAACAGTAAAACGTGAAACACTGCTCAGCTCTAACTTAACATCACAAGTTACTGATATTGAGACTTCCCAAACCTGTATCATCCTCAATTTTAATGGCAATACAGATCAAGTCAGGAAATGTCTAACTAAAAATTGGGATATCCTCAAAGGAGACCCGATTATTGGGGCAACTCTACCTGAAAGGCCTAGTATAACATATAGACGCGGCAAGAATTTGAAGGATATCTTGGTTCACAATAACATTGGAAGTGCCAATTTGAACAGAAGTATTGACTTATGCGGTTTCTATCCATGTGGGCATTGTAAAGCCTGTAACAACAGTCACATGGTGAAAGAATATTGGAACTGTAGTACCAATATGAAAGTGGAAATCAAACAATTCCTGACCTGTACTAGTACTTTTGTTATTTATGTGTTAGTCTGCCCATGTGACCTTATGTACGTGGGTAGTACGACACATATGGCAAAAAGAGAATCCTGGAACACACTAGAGCTATAAGCAAAAATTATAAACAGTACCCCATTGCCAGACACTTTGAGGCATTTCATTTCTCTGACCCGTCTAAATTGTCATTTTTCAATGTAGAACAGGTTAATCTGGGGCCAAGGGGAGGCAACCGCACTTTAAATTAAGGCTGAAAGAATCGAGATATATCATAAGCATGTGTACTCGTTTCCCGAAAGGACACAATATGGACGAAGAGTTGGCCATACACTTACAGAGTGAATAATTTGCCCATCAAGTATACTTTAAGTGTCTATAATGGATTTTTGGACCATCGGTCACAGTCTGTAGATAGATATACCGACGAATGTATCTTTGTACATAGTTGCTAAATACATGCCGGAATGACTATTTTAGTATGTCTGTATATACTTTGCGTTGAGAATATCTTATATACTAATTCTCTTCTTTTGTGCTGTGTTCTCTTCTTCTTTCTCTCTTCTCACAGGAAGGAAGGGAGGGGCTCTGTCACAGGCCTGCATGAACTGCACCCTAATCCTTTCTTCGTGAGTCATCTTCCATCTCTTCAAGATCTGAAGTAACCGATTTTATTCTTAAACTTGAGTTTTTTCACATGCACGAGGATTGGCGTACAGCAATGAGACTTTAAGTTCGTGTGGGATTACAGGACATGACAGTTACTGCTATACATTGTCAAACCTAAATGATTTTTCATGAACTTAGTGAAATACTTGCTCTAACATTTACGAGCATAGAGCACGATTCAGTCATTACTATGTGGAGTCACTGGGGCACTAACCAGCCATCACCGAGACTCCTTTCCATTCCGCCCTCTGGGTGTAATAATCGTGTAATTCACCTTAACATCCCAAGATCTGTGCCAAATGACTTTGTAATGACAGTGTTTATTCCGGGCAATTTGTACTTCTGTTTACAGGCATAAATATTAACATGATGGCTATTCCAGTATCCTTTCACATTCACGTGATAATGAGAAGTTAACATCTTTTCATGCATATCTCTGCAAAGGGATTATGTTTGATTATGACTTAGCGATGCTATACTCTATTTAAAGGAATGCATCACATATGCGGTCAGGATGATTAGGCTGCTCCGATTTGATTTATGATATATTGTGTTGATTCTAATAATATGTTTGACATAAGCACCGTTTAGATACACAGAAGTAATGCCATTTAACATGTTTTATGAAATTTTCGGAAATTTTCGGCATGTTGCTTGTCTAAACACTGTAAGATGGCGACTATATTCACAGTCCTCTTTCCATGTCCATTATTTTGACGGAAGTGAAATGCTTTTATACATGAACTTTATGTGTATTTGTTGTGTGAACAAGCGCTCTGTGGAGCTCGAAACGCGTCACGACTAGGTTGATGAATTTAATAAACCTCACAGCTTTGGAATAAGAATACTGACCTTGTGATATCTTTGAACTGAGTGCTCGGAGGTACGCCGTTCGAATAGGTATATATATATATATATGTATATATAGATATGTATAGCTCTTTTTGTAATTTGGTGCAAATTCATTCAGTAGTTAGGAGTTATTAAAGAAAAAAGATTTATAGATATCTGGGAATGCGAACCCTCCACCGATCCAACAGATCTCATGTGGGGATCTGATTGACTGCCAACACATCAACCAGAAAGTATTGGCAGCCATCTTGGGACTCGGACTCAGACGAGTCCTAATTAAAATAAAACAAAAACACAAGAGTCCATTGGGGGGCCCCAAAACATTTTCTCTCAATTTTACTGCAATCTCATGAAGGATCTGTGAATCCACAGCACAATTGATAATAAAACATGCTCAGGCTTCCCATGCTTGTTTTATTAATGCCCCGGGGTGGGCAAGGTCCTGGGTGGTAGATTAATTATGATAATAGGGGGAAGGGATTGCATGTGGCCCTCCCTTGGAGCCTTGCCATAAAAAATTTAGGGGGGCCCTCCTCGGGTGCAGCTGAGCAATCAAAAGGGAGTGGGCCCCCGACCCAGAGCCATTAATGGCCAGAGGGACCCCATTTCTCATGATCAGGTTCAGCTGAGCCCCGGATGCCCACCCCCTGGGACATATCGGTTTCCTTGGTCGCTCTAATATGGGCAGGTTTGCTCTTGCTTGGCTGGAGCATTTTAACGCTCCTGCCAAGAGAGAGCACACAGTAAGTCCGCTCCTGTCCGCTGGGAGCAGACTTTTCATCAATGAAAAAATTGATACCATGTGCAGTGACCAGCATTTTTTTGCTGCTCCCTGCGTGCAGGAGGAATGCTGGCTCCCGTTGGAGGCAGTGAGCTGGCTTGGGTAATGGGGCATTGGGCCTCAACCTGCGGCCTCTTTGTAGTCTTGTTGTCTTCTCCATACTAGGATTACGTTTATCACAGATTTCTGAAAGAAGACGCTCAAGGAACAATCATATTGTCGAAATTAAATGCACAGAAGGTCACTGGAGACATTTCCTCATGGTCCATTACAGAGTTGCATTGTAGAATTTGCTATAGACATTTACCCAATGAGGCAGTACTAAGGTAGTTACTAATTAACCAGTAGAAGTTACTCCAGTTGGGTAGACATTTTGGTCAAAACTGTGGGCTCTAGTTGGCTAAACGGGCAGGTGAGGCTCTGTTCTGGTCTAGCCACTCACACAGCTACTGAAACAACCACTGAAACACCTACTCACACACCCATTCAGCTGTTTTCACATCGACGAACCATCATGACATTTTCATAACTAGTCAGTCACTTCAACTGCTGTCTGGAAAGTTTCCGGTTCATCCGTCAAGCTGGGGCGGAGAAAAAGCGGGGGTCCCAAAATGCATTTTCCACAAGAAATTTACCATAGGAATTTTAGACATGACTACAGACCGAACCACTGAACAGAATTATACCACATTTGGCAGAAAACTAGATCTTGGCCCAGAAGGAGTGCTTTTTAAAGTTGGTGAAAAACTGCTAAGTAGTTTTTGGGATATTAAAGTAAAAAGATTGATGTATTTCTATAGACTCAACCCGAGAAGAAAAATGCAGCTGCCATTTTGGGTATCAGGGCTCAGTTCCTAAGGGGGAAATAACATTTAAAAGTGGTAGAGGTACCTTGACCCCTTGACCCCATGGTACTGATTGAGGCATCTGTGAGGGACTTCTCATGTGCAAGAAATTGTCCAAAAACTTTATTTGTAGGGTGTGAGGGTTCCTGAATCCACTACAGCACTCAGCGTCTCCCCTTTTGTGCTCCACCGCAGATCCAGACCCCAAATAAAAAAACACATACACCCACACACAGACGCACTCACCTACTGTTGTACTCACTCACATAGCCACACTACTCAAAAACATATTCAGACCCTCAAAGCCACTCACACATCAACTCACAAACTCACACAATCACTTACACACCCAAACAACCACTCACACATCTACCCACACACAAATACAACTACTCACACACCCTCTCACAGACTCACAAACCACTCACACACCCACTCACAGACCCACACAGCCACCCCTACACCCACACAGCAATTTACACATCCACACACAGGCAGTGACTCATTTATAGAAATTGCAATAGCATATGTTTGTATTAAATGTGATGTTATTTTAGTATTGAATTTGTGCTTTTTGCTGGAAATGGATCAGCGGATCCATAAAATGAATTTAAAAATAAAAGAAGGACTTGGCACATTATATTATTAGAAAGACTACATAAGTTACCTTACCTTCATTTTTTTAATTTTGTGTTTTAAAATATATAATAAGAATGAATGTGTGAATAGAATGTATTTATAAACTTGTGTATATGTATATTAGAAATTTAAACTTATAGGGCAAATTTTAGTACAATATATATTTAAAAAACTGTGAAATTCACTAAAAAACAAATGTTTCATGGACGTAATAGTTATGATATAGTGTTAAAAAAGGTAGAA
Source organism: Lissotriton helveticus (assembly GCF_964261635.1). NCBI lineage: Eukaryota > Metazoa > Chordata > Amphibia > Caudata > Salamandridae > Lissotriton > Lissotriton helveticus. The sequence goes on from NC_136063.1 coordinate 430,402,107, forward strand.
ATTCACTAATTTATAATTAAATATGACCTATTTAATGTTTATGTTTTATTACATTTCTTTAGAATTTTGGGGGGGTTATACCTTTTGAGATATGTTGAGAAGAGTCCTATATAAGAATTTCATATTTCAAAAAAGGAAAATACTTAATTTATATTTAGAGTTAGAGTAGCATATTTTCCCTACCCTATTTCTGCAATTTCCCCCCGATGCTTGTTGGCATGGTGTTAGAATAGTACATCTCAACCCTCCCAAATTTTATTCCTTTTTTGGGTGGTTTGGAGTAGGAATAGTATATATATGACCCTCCTTCCCCACTCCCTCTCTCAAATTGTATACTTTTCACAATGTTTGCTGGTCCAAAGTTAGAATAATGTATCTACCTTTCCACATTAAGCACATTCTTCCATTTTTGGTGGCGTTGAGTTAGACTGGTATAGTTTATCCACTCCTGCAATAATATGCTTTCTCCAATGTTCGTTGACCTGAAGTTAGAATAACTAAATCAGGGCTCGAAAATTCCACTCGACCGCTCGCATAGTCGAGCTAAATTCAACAAGGTCGAGCTGTTTTTAGGTCCTACTCGCCCTTTCTGGCGAGTAGGAAAACAAACCAACTTTTGTCCTCTGTCTGTGAAAACAGAACAAATGTGACAAGATAACAAGATTTAAAGGCATTTTTATTGCTCACAAAGTTAAAGAGCAATAAAGATGCCTTTAAATCTTGTTATCTTGTCAAATTTGCTCCGCTTTCAGAGACGGAGGTCAAGTAGATTGCTGTTAGGTCGAGGACATTTTTTAAGGTACTAGTCCTGCAGGACTAGTACCATTTTTTTTTATTTTTCGAGCCCTGTAAATAGGACCCTATAAAATTAGTAAATTACCCCTACATTTTGGGGATGGAAGTTAGAATAATACTCCTGCCAAAATTATACATGTTCCCCAGTGTTTGTTCAGCTGAAGTTAGAATAGTACATTCAAGCCCTCCAAATTATGCACTTCCTTCAATGTTTTGTGGTTTGGAATTAGAATAGTTTATTCACCCTGCCCCCACACGATTAAACACGTTGCCCCCGATTCACAGAAGTAACTTAAGACAAAATCCTAAACGTACTACTTTTGGTATTCACAGAAGGCATTTAGTAGTAGTAAAGTTGGGATTTTGTGTCTTAAGTCTGTCCTAAGTTTGACTTAAGTTTGTCTTAAATCTGTCTTCAGTCTGTCTTAAGTTTGTCTTGAGTTTGTCTTAAGCCTGTCTTAAGTCAGTCTTAAGTCTGTCCTAAGTTTGTTTTAGGTCTGTCTTAAGTCTGTCTTAAGTCTGTCCTACTACTTTTGGTATTCACAGAAGGCATTTAGTAGTAGTAAAGTTAGGATTTTGTCTTTAGCTTGACTTAAGACAGACTTAAGACAGACTTAGGACAGACTTAAGACAAACTTAGGACAGACTTAAGCCAGATTATATGTACATATACACATATATCATACAGTATGTTACCAAATCATATGATATATACATATATATATATATATATATATATATATATATATATATATATATATATATATATATATATATATATATATATATATATATATATATATATATATATATATATATATATATATATATGTGTGTGCCGAAGTTGTTTCCACTCACCTGAATGCCTGCACAGACCTACAGTCTTGTATCTGCTCGCCCACGCCACCGACCCGACATTGACGACACAGTGCATGCTGGGACAGGTAGTTCTCTGACCGTTAATTGAACTGCCTAGGTGTGTCCATTGCATTAGGGGGAGGAGTACTTTGCTGCAGACGATTATTTGAAACAGGATTGAGCAACAGATGGAACTAACTACAGTGAAGGGTACTGAAGAAGGTCAGGAAGCCGAAATGCATTTACCGCCACTGCTAGCAATCCAATAAAGCCTGCTGTTCCCTTGAAAACCCCCTCGGGCCTCTTATTTCTTCACAGAAATAGTCCTTCATATATATATATATATATATATATATATATATATCTTACCACATCAAATACAAAACCTGGAATAAATTACCAAATTAATTAAATAAAAAAATACATATATATACACAAATAATAATATTAAATATATATATATATATATATATATATATATATATATATATATATATATATATATATATATATATATATATATATATATATATATATATATATATTCACTGAAAAAACCATAGGTTTGACACCAGTTATAGTTAGCTGGAAATTTTACTGACATAACACCATTGAAATTCCCACGTTATAGTTAGTTGGACTCACTATAACTTGCGCGCCTGCAATGCACTGCTGATGACGTCACATATTACATCACTCATGACAAGTTGGCCCTGGGCTTGACCCTGCGAGGAAAAGCTCCTGGTATGGATCTGATACCGGCAGACTTATTTAAATCCAATCTAGCCTTATGGATTCCATACATAACCATGATTGCTAACTCTTTGGCTAATGGAGCTACGATCCCGAAATCTTGGAAGGGCGCCGAGATAATTCCGATATATAAAAAGGGCGACAAGTCCAAGCCAGGGAATTACCGTCCCATTAGTTTAATCAATTCTATACAAAAGATCGTCGCACGTATGGTCTTGGGACGGGTCCAGGACTGGATTGAAACAAATGACATCTTATCTCCCATGCAGGCGGGCTTTAGATCGGGAATAAGTACCATAGATCAGGTGTTTAGACTCTGCCTGATCTATTGGAAGGTGGTCTGGCTAGGCGGCGGCACCATCTTTGCTGCATTCATTGATCTAAGGTCCGCCTTCGATTTGGTGCCTAGGGACAAATTGTGGGGCGTGTTGGCAAAGTTGGGCTGTCCTTCAGTACTTCTGGATCTCATCATTAGATTCCATGAAGATAACTACGCGAGGGTGAGGTGGGGAGGCCAGGGACAAGTGACGGAATCATTTCCGGTAACCAGAGGTGTCCGTCAGGGGTGCGTCCTGGCACCCACACTTTTCCTTTTATTTATCAACCAGGTGGTAAAATTCTTCACGGATACCCCCACTGACGCCCCAATGTTGGTGGGGATGAGATTCCCGCTCCTCATCTTCGCCGACGACACCCTACTCCTCTCTAGAACTCGCAGCGGTCTCCAGCGGGCTCTGGACCGCTTTGAGGAGTTTTGTGCCATTAACAACTTGGAGGTAAACGTGGGGAAAACGAAATTTATGGTTTTTACTAGAAACCATCCAGTGCGGAGCTCTGTGAGATTAAATGGAGTTGATCTCGAGCAAGTCGAGACCATGACCTACCTGGGGATTACCCTTGACAGCCGCTTGAGATGGAAAGATCAAATCAACATCCAACATCTCAAGCTGGCACGTTTGTCTGGCTGTCTTATAAAAGAGCAAAGAGGATCATCCACCAAGCGGGTTCTTCCTGCCCTTAGGATCTATGACGCAAAAATCACCACTGCTATTCTTTATGGCGCAGATCTTTGGGGCTACATGGACCTGCTCAACCTTTTTAGAACCCAATGTAAGTTCCTTCGGAACTTAATAGGTCTCCCACAATCGACCCCCTCGATCCCTCTTTGTCTGGACTTAGGATGCCCTCCGATCAATGAGATGGCTAGTTTTAGGTTGGTGGCCATGTGGAGACGGATATGGACCTCCCCTGAATTGTCTCGCTTCGCTAAAGAATTAGCCGAAGTTAGGTCAATCAGTGGGTCTGGAAAAATCCCATGGTTCTTAGCTGTGAAAACTTTCCTCACTGACATGGGCTTGGAACAACTCTGGTTATCCCCCTCATCCAATGTTTTTCCCTCTAAACAAGAGTTCAAATCCCTGTACTGGGCCTCGATTCGTCTAAAAAGAGTTTTACTCTCTAGCAACATCAGCCTCACGGGCAGGTTCTTAACCTTTAAGCTAGATCTATCTCGAGAGCCCTATTGGGATGTAATAACTAAACCATTAGACAAGAAATTGTACCACCAATTCAGAGTGGGGTCATTGCCTTTGAACCCTTTTCTTAACAAATGGTCCACAGGGACATCGATCTATTGTAAAGGTTGTCCGGGTCACAGAGAATCAGAGGGACATTTTCTTTTTGTTTGCCCGAGATATACTGTACCCCGAAAGAAATGGCTCAAACCATTGTTCCAGAGTCTGCCGTTTAAAACATCTGTTGAAGCCATCTGGGCTCTAAAGACCAACACTTCCGAGCTTTTTGTTGTAAGCCTGGCCAAATATCTGGGCTGGGCCTGGTTTTTAAGGTTAAGTTATAAGCCTCAGTTGCCTGAGCCCAGTGACAAACCATGTATTGTGTTGAATCCAGCCCCTTACTAGATTTTTTGCATCTGTATCCATCAGCCAAGAAATGGTTTTATGTTAATTGATTCGTATTGCACTGCTAAAACATCATGTGTCCTTTGCTTATTTACTCAGGTTTCCTTTTCATTGATATTTAATGCTTTTTTAAATGTATCTAGTTTTGAGGTTTTTTGTATTTTCCCTTTTTCCTTTTTTCTTTAAATAGTTTCCTTTTTTAAATATTCATGTGTGACCTATTCCTGTATTTTATTGTGTCTTTTATGATTTGTTAAAAATCGAAATAAAGACTTGAAACCTGAACCTGAACCTGATACCTAGTCACTTTGAATAAGAATGTACTTACGTCTCGTCTAACATTTGGAAGAAATATCTAGTTATATGACAACAGGATACCGACATAACTTGAAGGAAATAAGAACGCCCTGAAGAAGTTCTGTTGTACAGAACAAAACGGTTCGGCTGGCTGTGGTACATAAACTTAAGGAAAATAAAAGCATTTGAATATACACCAAGATTCAGCGCTTCAATAAGGACTCTAAGTGATATGATTTGATTGGACTTATTGTGCAAGTGGTGCTGTGCCAAACTTTGGAATATTCTCCACTACTCTCTACTACTTACTCTCTCCTACTCCACTACTCTCAAATACTCACTCTCTACTACTCATTCTCTACTACTCTACTACTCTCTACTACTCTCTCTCTACTACTCACTCCCTACTACTCACTATCTACTACTCTCTACTACTCACTCTCTACTACTCTCTCTACTACTCTCTACTAACTCTCTACTTCTCACTCTCTACTACTCTCTACTACTCACTCTCTACTACTCCCTCTCTACTACTCACTCTCTACTACTCACTCTACTACTCACTCTCTACTACTCTACTACTCACTCTCTACTACTCTCTCTCTACTAGTCTCTACTACTCACTCTACTACTCACTCTCTACTACTCTCTACTATTCTCTCTCTCTGCTACTCACTCTCTACTACTCTCTACTACTCACTCTCTACTACTCACTCTCTACTACTCTCTACTACTCACTCTTTACTACTCTCTACTACTCACTCTCTACTGCTCTCTACTACTCACTCTACTACTTACTCTCTACTACTCTCTACTACTCACTCTCTACTACTCTCTACTATTCACTCTACTATTCACTCTACTACTCTCTACTACTCACTCTCTGCTACTCTCTCTACTGCTCTCTACTACTCTCTACTACTCACTCTCTACTCTCTATTACTCACTCTCTACTCTCTACCGCTCTACCTCTCTCTACTTCTCTCTCTACTAGTCTCTACCTCTCTACCGCTACCTCTCTACCTCTACCTCTCTACCTCTACACCTCTACCTCTATACCTCTCTACCTCTCTCTACACGCACACATATATATATGCATATATATGCATATGCATATGCATTTATATATATGTATGTGTATGTGTATATATATATATACATACATATATAAACATATATAATCTGTATGTCTATATAAATACAAATATAAATGCATGCATACATATACATATATGCATACAGATGCATGTTATTTACATGAAAGTTTAAAAAACACTAATAAAAGCAAAGCTAAAAAGCCACCTCATTACAAACAGAATGGCTTTAACTTAAACGAGGGCGAGATCTATTGCATTTTCAATGCTTGTTTACTTTGGTTCCATCAAGAAGGCATTCAGATGTGTCACACATTTGCCATAAATTCTGAATGTTAGCACTCTAGTTGCTCATTAGATCACTGTAGTAAAGCTACTGCTCACCAGGGAAGTCTGCTGCTGGTATTCAAAGTGCATGTTTCAGTCTGCATGTCAGAATTGTTTTAATGAAATAGAAGAGGATTTAAGAAGTCACTCAAAATGATCCCTAATTGTTCTTTCTGAAGCACTAATCATACTTTCTATGGCAAAATATACCCCCTCATTTTGTTCCTTTTTAAATTAAATGTTTTAAGAGTTACCACTTTATTCCAATCAAGATGGCTTCAGGTGTGCTATACCTTTGTAATAAGTAGAACTGTTAGCGCTCTAGTTGTTATTTAGCACACTCTAGGAGGCTGCAGTAGAACACAAAGGAATCAACTGACAGTCTCTGTCCTTGTTGGATGTACATGTTTTACTGAGAATGTCAGACTTCATTCTCACATGACTGAGAAAGATAATGTGAATTTACAGAAAATATGCGTTCAGTTTAGCTTATAGATCCCCTTCCAAACCACTGTGGGAAAATCACGAGATATTAGTTTTCTTTCAAACATGATTCATGATATCACAGCAGAAGGCTTTTTCACATGGTAAAATCACCTTAGAACACACCACAATTCCTGAAATGAGTATGGTACCATCAACAAATGATTTTTTTATTTTTTTTATTTTTTATTTTTTGGGTTATAAACTTTTATTTGTCATCAGTACACACACACAGCTTTCCGCCTACAACCCTGGGGCCGGCAGCAAACTAGGGCAATTGCAGTACAGAGATCAAAAATAACAGATAAGGTCAATGCACCGTCAACCCAAGGGTCCGGCGATTCATGTCCTAGAGTGCGCAACCCAGTCCGTCTTCCAAACATGCCGACACCCTCCGCCCCGCTCCCTCTTCCCTGAGTAAGTGTGGAGTTGATGGCTGCAGCGAGGTAGGGGATCATACGGTGAAGAGTGTGTGCCTGCCAACTTAATCTAAGTCTAACTTAACTCCCGCAACAATCCCGCCCAACCCCTCCCCTCCCCCTGACTGCCTATGTGCCTACCACCGCCGTTACTCTGCCACCTCAGTACCGTGTACCACCCCACCCACAATCAAGCCCTCTCTGAATCATCCCCACCCGCCGTTTACCCTCCCCCACTAGACCCCCCCGCTCTGTATGCACCCCGTGCAAGTGTTAACTATATATCCTATGCCCCTCCAGCGTCCCCCGGGTTCCATATGTCTTGCCTACTGTCCCGCTTGGGCTACAGGGTACTGTGTATCTAATCCTCTGGGCTCTCTTCCCCTTCCTGCCTCTCCTCTGTCTCCTCCTGGACTGCATCCGCGGTGTCCTTGGTGGATCTGTAAGTCAGATACAGGTCCCAAAAATGTTTTGGTCTGCTAACGGGGGGTAGGAGCTCGCTATAGAGCTGTGATTGGGTGCAGCTGTACAGCATATCCCTGGCCAATCTGTGTTTGGTTGGAAGCGGTCCACGCATCCAGCATTGCGCCACCGCGCGTCTAGCCATAAGGAACCCCATATCTGCCAGGCGACGTGTCGCCGGTGGAAGGATCCTGGTGTGACCCAGCAACGCCAGCGCTGGGTCGACTGGGAGCTCCAGCTCAAGTATTAATCCTAGATCTAGAAAAAAGTCTTCCCAGAATTTGTTAATTCCCGGGCAGGACCATGCCAGGTGTATGAAATCCGCCACCGGTGTGTGGCAGCGTTCACATTCCGACATCTGTCGGAGCCCGTATCTATGTAGACGTTCTGGAGTGTAATACACACATTGTAGAAATTTAAAATGGATAAGTCTGTGCCTGGCATTGAGCGACACTTTTTTGGTGTTTTGGCAGCAGTATTTCCACATTGAGTCATCTATCTGTGTATTTAGGTCCTGTTGCCATGCCAATCGGGCTTTCGATAGTGGCAGTTCCCTATGGTGCTGTCCTGCCTTGTATAAACGCGAAATCAAGTGGCTGGGCGAGGGCGTTTTTATTACATATGTCAGCTCTGGGAGTTCGGGAGGCTCCACCATGGCCGGACCCAGCAGCTCTTGAAGCGCTGCACGAACCCTGTGTAGGTGAAAACGGTGCAGCAACGACACTGAGGTCTGGGAAGGGGCAACCTGTTCCCATGTGACTACCGTCCCATCCCTGAACAGGTCTCCCAGCTTCAGTATACCCAGTTGTTTAAGGGCGCGCATAACCCCTTTCTCCCGTAGCGGCGCCAGCCACACGGCCCACTCAATCGGAACAAGTGGGGAGTATAGTAGAGCATATTCCTGTCTCTTGGCCAAAGAATGCCATGCATGGTTCGTCGTTGTGATTCAATCCAGAAACCCTCCCCGACGCGTGGCCGGTTCAAATACTGTAGCCGGTGGGGGGAGGGTGTCTGTGAACAGGGTCTCGAGGACCACGTGTGGGATATTACGATCCCCATGTATCCATGTGTGCAAGTGCGTTGCTTGCGCGACTCTGTAATACCTCTCCATGTCCGGGGCCCCTAGGCCGCCTTGTTCATACGGGAGCATTAGAAATTGCCACTGGACCCGTGGTTGCTTACCTCCCCATGCCAACCGCGTGTGAGTCTGAGTCATCGTTCTGAAGAAGGCCTTAGAGAGGATCACCGGGATATTGTTGAAGAGAAACAAAAACCTCGGAAGTACAATCATTTTCATTAGCGCGATGCGGCCCGACAGGGACAATGGCAGTTTACACCATCTGTCCACATCTTCAGTTAATTTAGTGTAGGCGACTCCATAGTTTTCCCTCACCAAGATGTCCGGATCCGTATGTAGCTGTATGCCCAGGTATCTAACCGGGTCTTCTGACCACTGTAATGGGTAATCCATAAAAAATGTACGCGTCACCGGAGTCAGTGGGAATGCCACCGATTTAGTCCAGTTCACCTTCAGACCAGACAGCGTGCCGAACTGAACTACTTCCCTCAGTACGGGGGAGAGGTTGAGCTCCGGGTCTCTAACGTACAGGAGCGTATCATCTGCGTACGTGGAGATACATATCTTGTAAGTAGGGAAACTAACACCTTCATGGCTATGGTATTCCCTTAGCGCACCCGCTAGGGGTTCTGCCACCAGGGCGTATAATAACGGAGAAAGGGGGCAGCCCTGTCTGGTGCCTCTGCAAATTTCAAACGCTTCTGTGACTCTATCACCTATTCGCAGCCTGGCCGTTGGTTTGTAGTACAAGGCACCTATCTTTTGTAGGAAGGGTTCGCCCAACCCCAGCTTTCTGAGCACTCTCGACATGAAGGGCCACTCCACGGAGTCGAATGCCTTCTCCATGTCGAGGAAGACTGCCAATGCCTTATTCTCTGGCTTCACATGCTGCATCATCCCTAGTACCGTGCGTATGTTGTACGTGAGGTTCCTAGAAGGGATAAAACCGGCCTGTTCCGGGGCCACCAGTTCCGGAGCGAGTAATGCGAGACGTGTCGCAAGTACCTTGGCATATAGCTTCGCGTCCACATTTATCAGGGACAGAGGTCTATATGAGCCGCACTCAGTGGAGGGCTTCCCGGGCTTCAGGAGCGTTATAATGAGAGCCTCGCGCATAGTAGCAGGCATGCTGCCTTCCATGCATATGTCGTCAAAGAGTGTGGAGAGGAAGGGCACCAATTGGTCTTTAAAGGCCTTGTAGAAGCCGACAGTTAGCCCGTCAGCACCTGGGGCACTACCGGACCGCATGCTATCGAGGGCTTCCACTATTTCTTCCTTTTGAATGGGCATCATGAGGAATTCTCTCTGTGAGTTGGACAGCTGTGGCATTTGGATATAGCTTAAGTAGTCATCAATTGCCTCCTCCATTCCTGTTGACCTAGACTTATAAAGAGTGGAGTAGTACTGCCTGAATTCCCCAAGTATCTGCCCTTCGTCTGTGAGGACCTCCCCCGAACTCGACACCAGCTCGCCCACTCTCAATTGACGCCTTTCGCTACGGACTATTTTGGCCAGGAGGGAGCCAGGTCTCTCACCTTCGCCATAAGTGCGGGCAGTGGCGTATTTACCCATATGCTGCACTTCCCTGTCTGCTTCTGCGTTATATTCCGTCACCAGCTGTTTAATTTGTACCAAGGCTTCACCCTCAGGTTCCACCCGCTGCCTCTCTTCCAGTTCAGAGAGCTGATTTTCAAGATGTTTGAGTCTCTGCCTAATCGATTTCAGTACACTGGAGTGTTTGGCCATGGCTATCCCGCGCACGTAGACCTTAAATGCCTCCCATAGTGTCTGGAAGCTCTCCACAGAGCCCACATTATTCTCAAAAAAACTATCAATTTCGTTTGCGATTTCACCTCGGAAAACCTCATCCAGTAGGGAGTACGGGGGGAAGCGCCAGGTAAAGGGGGGGATCCTGTGCACCGGCGTATCCAGAATCAGGAGGAGAGGAGAGTGATCTGAAAGCGTGCGCGGCAGTATCAGGCAGTCCCTTACACTATTGGAGAGCTGTTGTGATGCTAGCCAGTAATCTATTCTGGTGTGAAGTGCATGATAAGCGGAGTAGTGGGTGTATCCCCCTCTTGAGTGATGCCGACTGCGCCACACATCAAGGAGCTCTAATTGCACCAGTTCAGTCCGGACTACCGTGGCGGCGGCCGATAGACCCGGGGGGGGGGCCCGGCGACCTATCCAGGTTTGGGTCGAGTACTAAGTAGAAATCCCCTCCTCAGAGCATGTTAGAGTAGTCATATGACTTGCATTTCTGGGCTAACTCTGTGTAAAAATCAGGGGAGTCGTAGTTCGGGCCATATACATTAACCACCAATAGGTCATGCCCCTTTCCCCGACACCTACATAGTACGTAGCGACCCTCAGGGTCTGCCTCTAGGAATGTCAATGTGAGTTTGGAGCGCGGATTGGCCCATGTGAGTGTCCCCCTTGAGTGGGTAGTGAAGCCCGCCACCACACTACAACCCGCTATGCCTTTGTGTGTCAACATTTTGCTGTTAAGAGGTAAATGGGTCTCCTGTATGAGGGCAAGATCTATGTGATGTCTACGCAAGTAGCTGAGGACCTTACGCAGTTTTCTAAAGTCGTTAAGGCCCCCAACATTCCATGTCAGTACCCGCAGGTGATCTGGAGCAGTGCCCATCTGTGTCATAGTAGCTTCAGCCATGACCCTGTCGTTCGGTAATAGTGCTGCAGCAATTGCGAAAGAGTCTCGGGTGTCCCGGTGGGACGCAGTCGAACAGGCTGTGTGACGTGTAAGTGGCAGCAGTGTGCACAGCTGAACCGAACCAATAGACATCAATTAGTACAACGGCAGTCAAACAAAGCAACAACGTGTACCCAGACACATTCCCCAACATTCCACCCACAGCAGACCCACCCCAATTTGGCCTTGCAGGTCCCCATCCCACCCAGCCCTCCCCGACAACAAATTCAACAACCCCATGTGCATGACGCTCTGGGGCAAAGGTAGCAAGGTAACTCGTCCTCTGCGCCCAACTCTCGACTCCGGCGCCCAGCCCCCCTCCCCCCGCCCCACACCACCAGCAATGCATCAAAGCATCAACCTGTACACCATTGCAAGATTTCTCCCTGCTTCAACGTACCTGTCCCTTCCACCCCCGCCACCCCACAGGCGACACCCACAGCCCGCCAGCTTGCAAATGTGTCGGGGGCACTCAGAGCTTATGTGCAGGAGAGTTCAAAACACAGAGTAGTTCATCCACATCCCGGGACCCCAGCCCCACTCATCTGTCACTTCGTCCCTGTGGGCCTCATCCCCGAGATCAGAACCTTCCCGTCTCTAGGATTGTAAAGTCTTCATCAAGTGTTCACTTTGCTCCAGGCGTCGGCCACCCTCTTCACTCCTGTTCATCCATTTGACTGTTATCCGCCTCCTTCTGATTATCGGATTGTCCATCTTTCTTCTCCCTGGCCCACGTTTTCAAGGCCTTCTGCAACTCTGCCGGGTCCGTGAAAAAATGTGAGTGCCTATTCACTCGCAATTTGGCCGGGTACAACATTGCATAATCGAGGCCCATGTCTCTGAGGCGTTTTTTGTGGGGGGCAAAATGTTTCCGTGCCTCCTGCACCCGTGCCGTAAAGTCCGAAAAAATGGAAATCGCCGACCCCTCGTATTGTAGGTCCTCCTTGGTTCGTGCCAGCCTGAGCGCCGTGTCTCTGTCTCGGTAGTTTAGCAACTTCGCTATGACTGGACGGGGAGGAAACCCCGGTTTGGGCTGTGGACGATGTGCGCGCTCCACGACAAACATTGCCGAGAACACTCCGTCACCTAGCAGGGTAGTGAGCAATCGTTCTATGAACAGTTCCATCTTCCCCGTCTGAGTGGTCTCCGGCAGGCCGATGATGCGTAGATTGCAGCGACGGGACCTCGCCTCCAAATCTTCCGTTTTATCCTGGAGTGTTCTGATGAGTGTCTCCGCCCGCCGTCGTGCCGTGTCCAGCTCCGTCTGGGCCTCCTCTACCTCTGTGATCCGCCGTTCAGCACTGTCGTGCCGCTCCGCGTGTTTATCGAGACGTTCCGCCATGCGGTCCATTCTGTAGGACCTGGCGTCCATCTTGGATCCCAGCGCTGCTATATTCGTCTGGATGTTCTGCTCCATGGAGCGGAGCATAGTCTTTATGTCTGAGTCTTCTTCTTGCGGCTCCCCTGTACGCGTCTCCTCGTCGCGCTGTACCAGGGGACTCTGCACGGGCAGCCGCCTCTGTGAGAAGGGGAGCTTACTCTGAGTCCTGTCCCCTTTCCCCATGCTTGTTAGTGACCTGTGGCCACCTCGTTCCGCTGGCGATGATGCGCAAGTGCCAAGGGGACTATGGTAGTGCAAACACTCGTCCCGTCACCCGTGGGCTTCTCAGGCTACCCAGCGAGAAAAAAAATTATGGGTCAAATCACCCGCTCGCCCCCTGGATAGTGTGGGGAAGGGGCCCGTTGTCCTGTCCAGACCGAGGTGTGCCCCACTCAGCGGTGGCACTGTCCTTCTGCGAGAGTTGGGGCCACGCGCGCCAACCCCCCAATAGTGCAGCCGGTGTAGGCACTCAGCAAGTCGGGTAGTGGAGCGGGTTGCCTCAGACGTCACCCCCATCCCAGCCGCGAAGTCCTCAGGTGCCGTGCGGCTAGAACCTTCGTCTCACCCTGATGGATGTAGTGTAGGGGGGAGGATGGGCCACCCCAGTCTCGGGGACCCGCCGCTCCTCCGCCCTCGTGCAGTGTATGACTCCCGCTCCGGGCGATGTTGCTACAGCCTCCCCCGTTCAAAGCTGCGGTCGCGACAAGATGGCGCCGTGGGGCTCCCTGTACCTCGGCGGTTTGGGCTCACCGTTTGCTGTGCGGTCGCGTTGCGGCAGCGGGCAGCGGCCTCTGAAGGCTCACCGTGGCGGCCCGCCTCCTCTCGTCGCGTTCGCAGCGGCCCGTTGTAGAATAGGGTAGTGAGTTACAACGGAGTGGACCCTAAGAACTCTCTGACCAGGGTCAGTTAATCAGGTACATGTAGAAGTGGTCGGAGTCTAATATTTTTAGAGTAACAAATATCTCAAAAAATCACAATTCTTTAGGAGGTAACTTAACTTGTGTTTAAACCATGAATGTCACTCAAAATAGAACAGGTTCATATATTTCAGTGCATATTTTTATTTTTGGCACATCTTGAAAGAATTCAATATAAGTATAAATTGATCAAATTCAAAGCATTAGAATTGAAAACATTGCAATTACTTCATTGGCAATATAATTCAATTAAAGAAAGCACATTTGAATAAAGTAAATACATTCAAGTATGTCAACGCGCTCACGGTGCACAGAAAGGAAAGTATTTAGAGGGGATGGGTGTGTAGGGGTAGAAGTGGGGACCAGGTAAAGGTGGTGTGACTATGTTGTAATCACAGTGAAAGTCAAAATGCAGCCTTTACAGTCTGTATGCAGATCAATGGGTTCCAAGAGACTCTTAAGCACTGGATCTGTAACCATCCATTATTTAGTCCTATGCTTAGAGAAGTACAGAGTATAGGTTGTCGACGTTTCGACCCCTGAAGGAAAGGGTTGTTCAAAACCTCAGGCTGGGGTCTTCATCAGGACACGTAGTAAAGCAGGAGCGCCTATAAGCAATATGATAGTAATGAATGTATCTGTCACTACCGTAAACACTTAGTGCACTAGAACTGAAGTGCAAAATTACATACTTTGTGTGGGGCCCGGTTTGGGCCTCGAGCTTGGGACCTTCCAGGGTTCCTATGTTGTATGTTATGGCCTGTGAATTCTGTAAAAGAATCATAATTACAATGGGCTGTCCAACATGTGGACAGGTCACCAGTGTAAAACAAAAACAAAACCAAGGGAGCACTTACTGGGAAGTTAGCACTTTCCGATTAGGTATAATTCGAATCTGTGGCCAGCTGGGTGGGCCGGTCCATGGAGAAATCCGTTATTTTCTAAAAATGAAATGTTAGACACGGATCAGTCTAAGTATAGGAGATAGAAGTAATTAAACGCCAGTGACACACAGTAGGTGATGGGCAAGTACGTGGCAGTGGGCATGCATCAGATAAGGTGAACCTGACAAGCCGGTATGGAAAATCACAGCTTGTGTAGCGATAGCTTGAGATAATGTGCGGGGCATTATGACTATAGGACGTTAGAAAAAATGCCCAGGCACGCCCTGGGTGCTGAGCATGAAAGCGGCAGCAATCAAGCATCCGATGCAGTTAAACGCTAGCAACCGGTATATAACGCACAACTGGTATTAGGCGTCACTGTAGGTAATATCAGATAAATGCCGAAGAAAATGTTCGGGTTGTGTGTAGAAAGAGGCTGAGTGACCTGAGACTGAATCACTCTTACCTCCGTAACTTATCAGAATATCAAAATGTCAAAATGTAAAAGCACTGTTTGAGGCGGACGAGCATGATAGTATGACTCTGTCCAGACGCCAGAGACCGGGGAAAAGCGTCAATGTCTCACCTAATCAGTAGTAGGACATGCCTGTCTCATCCGACTCCTCCGGCTGTCAGCGGCAATCTGAACCGCCTCGAGGTGCCGGCGCTAAATGCTGCTCGTGGGCTCGCCAAGGCGCAGCCAATCACAGCGGAGTACTCCCAGGGATCAGGGAAAAAGGATCGCTTGTTTCTCCAAGGGGCACACCGCAAAAGGGGATGAGAGTAGGAAGCCAAGCGTTTGGTTATTTCGAGTAGACTAGCTTGTAGGATGTGGGGAAAGGTCACTTAGTCATTCAAAATGAAGTGGCGATCTGTGTTGGAAGTGCTCATGTTCAAAACCTAACGGAAATGGTTCCCAGATATGGTACATTTAATCGTTTCAAGTGTAAGCGAAGGTATATGGTATTATGGTAGCGCTATACACGGTATGCATTTCTCGGTGGACACACCTGGTTATGGTAATAAACTGAACCCCAACATCATTGCATTATTAACACAACAGTATAAGTGTACGCCCATGCGCCTGGCCCAGCTGTTAAATTACTGAAAATCTGCAAAGCTGCTGCAGCACGTTATTAAGCACAAACATCAAATCATAGTTGACCAGTAGTCTAAGGAAAATGTACAAAATGTAATCATCCGCAAGGCAGCTGTAACACGTTAAAGAACACTAACATCAAATCATAATTGGCAAGCAGTGTAGACCGTAATTTCTGGGTCAAGCCTAACACTATGGTTCTTAGAGTTGAGCAGGGCTATGGTGGAATAACGTTGTAAAGTGGCTCATTGTCTCGCTGTGTCAGAGGGGACTGGAGAGGCCCCCAGTTCATCAAAACTCGGGACTGATTAACTGACCCTGGTCAGAGAGTTCTAAGGGTCCACCCCGTTGTAACTCACTACTCTATGTGCAAGAGCTGTCTTGCGAGGGTTTTTCCTACCAATACATTTGCATTTATGCACAACACTTGATTGAGGGCCTTATCATGCTTCAGTCTGAAACCCTCTCTTATACTGAGGATCATATTAGAGAGCTAATTGGGGGAGACACAGGGACAGCTTTCCTATCAACCAACATTACCACGGTTGATTTCTCACTCAATGAGAAGATCAACAAACTCGAGCGTCTCGAGAAGAAACTAGTACGCACTAAACTACATGGCCATCTCCTAACAGGTTACCTTATGGCCAACGTCATACCAACGGGGCTATAGGTCCGCAACGAGCCGGCAATCTTCGTGGATAATCCTAAATTCAAGGAGGGCTTTAGCTTTGTGGCAAACAATTGTTCCCGTCATTGGATGGTCCTTGGGGTAGAGACTGCACGAGACCAGGTGGAACAGCTAAGCAAAGAAATAGAGGAACTGAAGGCAGAAATTGCTAGCCACTCAGCTTTCGCGAGTGCCAAAGACACCCTTGACCGTCTAAACAAAACACTAAAAGACTTTGATGTTGAAACTCAAAACAAAAAATTGGAGAAATTAGCAAAGGACATCCAATATTATAATAAGAAAAAAACCTACCCGTACCTGGCTGAGGATTATTTCAAGCAGGATAATCAGGGTCGTTTTTTCTACAGAGGCAGAGGGGGCTATAGGGGTGGCCAACGAGGTGGAAGAAGATATACCAACTTTTCAGACTCCTCATACAGTGGAGGCAGTGACAACGAAACGGCTGGACCAAGCAACTATCAAAATCAAGAACAATGGTATCAACCAGCACAGGACCCTCCCAGCAGACAACAACAACCTTTTTTAGAGGACAGTACATGGAGACCCCCCCGGGGAAGAGGCGGTGGATGGAACAGACGGCCGACCAGAGGCCACGACCCCCAGAACTGGGACGACTCGAGACAGCAAGGCTACAACAGCAAACAGGTGAGATTCCAGCAGGCCAACCACGGGGAAATCAGCACGCGGAAGAAGACTTACCGCTGGTAACCAGAGTACGCCCCATTATCAATTTATCTAACCAGACATTATCCCCTGAAGAGATTGGAGTCCTGAGCAAGGGCCTTTCATTCGTCCCGACCTCACAGGGCAATTTATTCAACATCAAAACAGAACTGGCGAAATTCTTCCGGAAGATCCGTCTGAGGAGCTTCTTCCTACACAAACCTTTTACCCCGACCAGAGCATTTACCAGCCTACGACCACCCTCCACCTTCACACCCCACACTGCCATGATTAACCATCGAATTCTAACCTACGAAAGCCTCGTAATGAATGATGTACTCAAGATGTGGAAGAAGCGCCCTTATGTAAGACACAACATCTCAAAGAGTGAACGAGCAGCTCTCGATGGCCTAAAGAACAACAAATCGCTGGTCATCAAGCCGGCGGACAAAGGTGGAGCTATAGTTATCATGGGGGCTGATGATTACAAACAAGAGATATACTCGCAGCTGAGGGATAATGTGAGATATCGGCCGTTAACAACCAACCCGACTAATGAGATCAGATGCCAGATCCTCGCTATCACGGCTAAAGCGAAGGAAGCCGGGTTCCTCTCTGATAAAGAACATTTATATCTCAATGTTGACCAACCAAGGACCCCGACGATCTATGTCTTACCTAAAGTCCACAAGAACCCCACCAAACCTCCTGGACGACCAATCATATCGGGCTGTGGGTCCCTTTTGGAGCCCCTTTGTAAATACATTGATGTTTTCTTGAAGCCACTGGCTGAAGCTACTTCCACCTATTTGAGGGACACTATGCAGGTGATCAACCTGATAGACCAACGCCCATTTGACAAAGACAAATAACTATTGGTAACTATGGATATCGTGTCATTATACACGAGCATCCCTCAAGAACCAGCTCTGGTAACAATACGAAGAGCCATGGAATCGAGACCACAACCAGCAGAAGTCCCCACGGAATGTATCATTGACCTTCTGGAGATTGCGATGACAAAGAACTTTTTCATATTTCAAGACAACTTCTTCATGCAGATGAAAGGCGTAGCCATGGGGGCGGCCTTTGCCCCAGATCTGGCCATCCTCTATATGAATGAGTATGAGCAACATAGGATTCTCTCTCCAATCAATCCATACCATGACAAGATCTTGGAATATCGTCGTTACATAGACGACATACTGATCATATGGGCAGGAGACAAGCAAGAATTGGAGGCTTTTACACACTGGCTCAATACTCAATCATGTGACATTCAGTTTACCAGCACCTGCAGTAACGAAACAATCGATTTTTTAGATATCACCATCAAAGAAAGGGAAGGGCTGCTATATACCACTCTATACAGAAAACCAACTGAGAGAAATACGCTGCTGCAGTATTCCAGCCACCACACACGGGCTCTACGTGATAATCTACCATTCGGACAGTTCCTCAGGATACGGAGGAACTGCACACTGAAGGATGATTACTTTCGCGAATCAGACGAACTCATCCTCCGACTTGTAGAAAGAGGATACCCGAAAAGACTGGTCAAACGAGCACGGAAGAGGGCATGGTTCAGCAACAGAGACTCCTTGCTGGTACCCAGGGATCGTCAACCTTTGGAGGACAGGATGATCTGTGTGACTACTTACTGCAGCAAAAGCAATGCAATACGCAAGATTGTGAATAAGCACTGGAACATCGTGGCAGAGGCCCTTGAAATGCATCATCTACCCATGCATGCTTTCAAAAAAGCAAAGAGTATTAGAGACTTTGTAGTATGTTCTCTGTTGGACAGCCCAGCAGCTCCCACCATTCAATCAATGTGGAACTTACCAATTACCCTCGGTAACCATAAATGCGGCAACTGTAAAGCCTGCTCACTATGTCTGGAAACAAAAACTGTAACACACAACAATTTGACTGTAACTTTGAAGTCCTTCACGAACTGTAACACCCATGGAGTCATTTATGCAATTTTTTGCCCCTGCGGAATGATCTATATAGGCCAAACCAAACAGAAAATCAAGAACCGGATGCTACAGCACTGCAGCAGGATAAGATGTAGAACACCGGGAGCCCCCCTGGTAGAACATTTTCAAGAACACACACATACACCAGAGTCCCTCAAGTGGGTGGTTATCGAAAAAGTTACACTGGGCCCACGGGGTGGGAATCTCAATTCCATCCTGAATGTACGGGAGTGTAAATGGATGCAATCTTTCAACTCTGTCCAGCATGGCTTAAATGAACTGGAAACAACATTCTCTCAGATGGCACTCTTAGATCCAGATTGATGTATGATGTTCTTTCACACACTTTAAAGCATACTACCAGATCGTGTCCCGAGTTTTGATGAACTGGGGGCCTCTCCAGTCCCCTCTGACACAGCGAGACAATGAGCCACTTTACAACGTTATTCCACCATAGCCCTGCTCAACTCTAAGAACCATAGTGTTAGGCTTGACCCAGAAATTACGGTCTACACTGCTTGCCAATTATGATTTGATGTTAGTGTTCTTTAACGTGTTACAGCTGCCTTGCGGATGATTACATTTTGTACATTTTCCTTAGACTACTGGTCAACTATGATTTGATGTTTGTGCTTAATAACGTGCTGCAGCAGCTTTGCAGATTTTCAGTAATTTAACAGCTGGGCCAGGCGCATGGGCGTACACTTATACTGTTGTGTTAATAATGCAATGATGTTGGGGTTCAGTTTATTACCATAACCAGGTGTGTCCACCGAGAAATGCATACCGTGTATAGCGCTACCATAATACCATATACCTTCGCTTACACTTGAAACGATTAAATGTACCATATCTGGGAACCATTTCCGTTAGGTTTTGAACATGAGCACTTCCAACACAGATCGCCACTTCATTTTGAATGACTAAGTGACCTTTCCCCACATCCTACAAGCTAGTCTACTCGAAATAACCAAACGCTTGGCTTCCTACTCTCATCCCCTTTTGCGGTGTGCCCCTTGGAGAAACAAGCGATCCTTTTTCCCTGATCCCTGGGAGTACTCCGCTGTGATTGGCTGCGCCTTGGCGAGCCCACGAGCAGCATTTAGCGCCGGCACCTCGAGGCGGTTCAGATTGCCGCTGACAGCCGGAGGAGTCGGATGAGACAGGCATGTCCTACTACTGATTAGGTGAGACATTGACGCTTTTCCCCGGTCTCTGGCGTCTGGACAGAGTCATACTATCATGCTCGTCCGCCTCAAACAGTGCTTTTACATTTTGACATTTTGATATTCTGATAAGTTACGGAGGTAAGAGTGATTCAGTCCCAGGTTACTCAGCCTCTTTCTACACACAACCCGAACATTTTTTTCGGCATTTATCTGATATTACCTACAGTGACGCCTAATACCAGTTGTGCGTTATATACCGGTTGCTAGCGTTTAACTGCATCGGATGCTTGATTGCTGCCGCTTTCATGCTCAGCACCCAGGGCGTGCCTGGGCATTTTTTCTAACGTCCTATAGTCATAATGCCCCGCACATTATCTCAAGCTATCGCTACACAAGCTGTGATTTTCCATACCGGCTTGTCAGGTTCACCTTATCTGATGCATGCCCACTGCCACGTACTTGCCCATCACCTACTGTGTGTCACTGGCGTTTAATTACTTCTATCTCCTATACTTAGACTGATCCGTGTCTAACATTTCATTTTTAGAAAAGAACGGATTTCTCCATGGACCGGCCCACCCAGCTGGCCACAGACTCGAATTATACCTAATCGGAAAGTGCTAACTTCCCAGTAAGTGCTCCCTTGGTTTTGTTTTTGTTTTACACTGGTGACCTGTCCACATGTTGGACAGCCCATTGTAATTATGATTCTTTTACAGAATTCACAGGCCATAACATACAACATAGGAACCCTGGAAGGTCCCAAGCTCGAGGCCCAAACCGGGCCCCACACTAAGTATGTAATTTTTCACTTCAGTTCTAGTGCTCTAAGTGTTTACGGTAGTGACAGATACATTCATTACTATCATATTGCTTATAGGCGCTCCTGCTTTACTACGTGTCCTGATGAAGACCCCAGCCTGAGGTTTTGAACAACCCTTTCCTTCAGGGGTCGAAACGTCGACAACCTATACTCTGTACTTCTCTAAGCATAGGACTAAATAATGGATGGTTACAGATCCTGTGCTTAAGAGTCTCTTGGAACCCATTGATCTGCATACAGACTGTAAAGGCTGCATTTTGACTTTCACTGTGATTACAACATAGTCACACCACCTTTACCCGGTCCCCACTTCTACCCCTACACACCCATCCCCTCTAAATACTTTCCTTTCTGTGCACCGTGAGCGCGTTGACATACTTGAATGTATTTACTTTATTCAAATGTGCTTTCTTTAATTGAATTATATTGCCAATGAAGTAATTGCAATGTTTTCAATTCTAATGCTTTGAATTTGATCAATTTATACTTATATTGAATTCTTTCAAGATGTGCCAAAAATAAAAATATGCACTGAAATATATGAACCTGTTCTATTTTGAGTGACATTCATGGTTTAAACACAAGTTAAGTTACCTCCTAAAGAATTGTGATTTTTTGAGATATTTGTTACTCTAAAAATATTAGACTCCGACCACTTCTACATGTACCCGTTGTAGAATAGGGGCCCACCGGCGGGGGACGCGCTCTCGCCAGCTGCACGCCCCCTTACGTATTCCGGGTGGTGGTTCCACTAGAGGCCGCGGTCTGCGGGCCCACTCGGCGCTCCGGAGAGCGAGTCTTCAGCTGCCGTCCGGACCGATGCAGGCTCACCCCAGACGGATCGGACAGGTCATCTGTGGTTCCGGTAACCGTGGGGGTGTCGAGGGAGTCTATCAAGTGTGGTCAATGCAGGATAATTCAGGATTTTGTTGGTGAGCCGGCGGAGCTCGGGAACTACGCGGCCATTCTCAGCGCCTGCTAGCTCCGCCCCCCCATCAACAAATGATTTATAATGTAATTAAAGTCCTAAAACCCTCTATTAACTACAATGCTTTTTAATGAGGTGCTATCATGTATATTGGTCCCAAGATGGCTGCCAACACTTCTTGGATGAAGTGCTGACAGCCAATCAGATCAGATGTGTGGTTAGGCTCCGCCCAGATATATATATTTTTTTAACCTAAATTACTCAAAATCCACTGGAGCACATATCTTGAGACATAGCAAAGGCACATCGGGCTACCAGTCCCTACAATTTTGGCAAGTTTTGTGGAAATCCATTCAGCCGTTCGGGCTAAAAGTGAGTCCAACCGCCCTATGGAAATTAACATGGGGAAAACACGTTTTGGGACCCCCCTTTTATCTCGGCCCCCGCTTGACGAATCCCCCCCAAACTTTCAGGGAAGGAGCGGTGCGCAGCGAGGCAAATTTAAGGAAAATTACAGGCAGATTCCTCAACCGGCGCCAAAGTTATTCCCAATAGAATGTTGCGGATTTCCTATAGAAAACAATCCTAACTATAACTCGTCAGTAGGTAATATATATAATATATATATATATATATATGTATATATATATATATATATCTCTCCAACCGGTTACGGTGCACCGAGACGTCCAAAGCACTTCCGCCAGTGCACAGACACAGAATCACGGTCCAAAGCCAGTCTTCAGGTAATTTTCGTTTTTATTTTCAAAACATAAAGTGCAGGGGTACACAAAAGAGAACGTCGAACAGACGCGTTTCGGGCGTAACCGCCCTTGCTCACTGTTGGCGGTGAAAAGGACTAACTTGCATTTAAATGATACAGAGTTAATTTGGAAAAAAAGCGCGCCCAAATGCGAATGCTGAACATCATGAAAGGACTTTTCAATTGTCATAAGAACCAAAAATGAAATCAAATGTAGCGGCCATCTTTGCCTAGTCAACAATACTAGTAAATATACTGGTACTGCATGTAAGTATCCATGAAAATCAATCTTTTTGGAAAATGATATATACATAAATAATTGTGAAGAAATGTCAACACTCTTAGAGCGGTCACCTTACAAATACGCTAAATAAACATTTTAAGTACAAATACACAAAGGTGACAGACAAAGTCAGTCTAATTTTCTTTTTTGAAAAACACAATTAAGTGGAAATTTCATGACTAAACAACGATTATAAAGACCCAATTATCTATTCAGTTGATTCTTTGTCATAGACATAATTCCTATAAGCACAAATGCTCAGATGTCCTTTGTTATGTTCCTACAATTTTTCCAAATATTATTTGTTCAAACCAATTAATCATAGCAATAGTTGTCCATCATAATAAAAATAAACAAATCTCGTTTAATAATGGTGAAGGAGTGACAAAGTGTCAGTGATCAGTCTCATTTTGACAACTAATATAGTGTGCGGATGAATCCAAATAAACATAAATAAGGAATAAATGAAAATGCATGAAACCTAAGAAATCAATCTTAATAAACTGGTTCCGTGATGTTTAAAATTCATTACCTAGGATGTTAAATCACATCCTGTTTGCTTACTGGTTTAACAAAGTGGTACAGAATCTAATCAACTTATTTCATGTCGCTGAATCGGGAGTTGGTATATGCTTATCAATGGAGTTTTATGGTTGGTACCTAAAACCACATACTGTAAGTAATGACATTTGGCACATTTAAAGAAAATTACTTAAATCTTCTCCCATATTCAGACCTCCAGGAGTTTTGCTATTAAGTTTGATGATGTACATTGACTCCAACTGCCTCAATGTTTTCTCATAGTCACCACCTTTTTTAGATGTTCTCACAGCATCTATTACAAAGTAATTGAGCTGAGACAGGTTCCTATTGTGAAATTGATCAAAATGTCGCGCTACAGGGTAGCTCTGATCACAATTAACAATAGCCCTAAGATGCTGGAGAATGCGTTGATACACAGGCAATTTGGTACTCCCAATGTATCTCAGATTGCATGTGCAAGTTAGTACATACACCGCTAGTTCTGTTCTGCAGGTATAGTGGGCTTTGATGGTAATAGGTTTGGGGTCAAAGGGGGTTAGGTAAGATCTAGTGTTAATGCCAAAATGGCATGCACGGCATGAGATGCATCGGTAGAAACCCTTACGGGGTGACAACCAGTCATAATTTTTGACTATTTCTGGAGAACTGGAGACCAGTTCGTTACGCATGCCAAATGCCCTTCTATATGTCACTGTGGGTTTATTAGGTAAGATGTCCTTGAGTACGGATCAGTTAGAATCACAGGCCACTGATTCCTTACCAAACTCGAAATCTGGCGAGCTTGTCGGCTATATCCAGTGATTAATCTAATTTCATTGCTGCTTTTTGTTGTATTCGCTGCTTGAGTGTCCATATGGGATGCTCCCAACAGCGAGTTTCGATCAAGCTTGTTGGCTTTTGTCATAGCTTTATTCAAAGTGCTGGTTTTATAGCCCCTGGCTTCCAACCGTTTTTTGGCTTCTTTCTGGTGCTGATCTCGGAGTTCCACCGTACTACATGTTCTGTGTATTCTAAGGAATTCCCCATAGGGGATTGCCCTGATAGTATGTTGTGGGTGGAAACTTTGCGCATGTAGGATAGTATTTCCTGCCGTGCTTTTTCTGAAAAGGCTCGTGGTAAGAGTATTATTCACTATCTCAACCAACACATCCAGAAAACTGATTCTGTTGCTACTTATTTCAGCAGTGAACTTTAAGTTGGAATTATTCATGTTAATGCTTTCAACAAACGATTTTGCATCTTCCATACTACCTCTCCAAATAATAAAAATGTCATCAATATACCTCATATACTTCACAATGTTGTTGTTCCAGACAGCTGAGTGCTCAACCCTGAGGACATGTTCCTCCCACCAGCCCACGTGGAGCCCCGCGTAGCTGGGGGAGAAACATGCCCCCATGGCCACACCCCTCAATTGTTTATAGACCTTGTTGTCAAAAAGGAAAACATTGTTATGAAGACAACGTTCTACCATAGCAATTAGCATAGAATTGTGTTTATATAACTCAACAGGTCTTTTGTCCAAATAAAACTTGATGGCTTTAAGGCCATCTGAATGCGAAATACTAGTATAGAGACTAGCAATGTCCATTGTCATTAGCAAATACTCAGCAGACCAATCACATTGGTTGATGTTCCTAAGGAATTCCGTTGAGTCTTTGATATAGGCCGGGAGGCTGGTGACAAAATCCTGTAAGTGGTGATCTATATATTTTGAGGTGTTCTCAAATAGACTATTGATGGCAGAGACTATTGGTCTCCCCGGGACAGGTGAGACTCCCTTATGAACTTTTGGGATGAAATAAATATTAGGTAACACTGGATGGTCTTTGTGTAAGAACTTTGTTTCATCCCTGGATAAAAGACCCTCCCGTTTCCACCCATTAAGTTCTTTCTGATATGCCTGTTGGATGGATCTGGCAGTTTTGAAGTCAATTTGGGCATAACATTCTGCGTCATTCAGATGTTTGTATGCCTCTTCCATATATTGTTTCTTGTCCCAAAGCACGATGTTACCACCCTTGTCGGATTGTTTCACAATTACTGTTTGGTTGGTTTTCAATTTTCTCATTAATTCATTGTATGATCTCATATTGATATTGGTTGAACCTTGTTGTTTAGTTTGTATATTCAATGTTTTTAAACCATCAGTTATAAGTTCCGCATATATGTCTATGGCGTCTTTGGGCATTATTGGAATGAAAGTTGATGGCAATTTGAATGGACTGCCCACAGTTTGTCCCAAATCAACATCTGCATCTTCGGCAACTTCCTGGGTGCTGTTGGAGGATGTTTCATCTTTGCGTAATGAGTGCATGGTTTTCATTAGAGAAATATCTTTTGCCTGCAAACCACTTCTCTTTGCGACAGGGACCGTGGTTGTGGATTTTTTCATTGT
This sequence comes from Lissotriton helveticus, assembly GCF_964261635.1. NCBI lineage: Eukaryota > Metazoa > Chordata > Amphibia > Caudata > Salamandridae > Lissotriton > Lissotriton helveticus. The sequence continues at coordinate 430,427,829 of NC_136063.1, forward strand.
TCCAGATCCTTCCTTAATCGCATAATATTTACGCAATTTGATTTTTCTGATGAATTTAAATACATCCACTCTGGTGTTGCCATAGTTAAAATTACTTTCCGGACAGTAGGAGAGTCCCAAAGTTAGAAGTTGTCTTTCTGCCTGATCAAGTTCGACATCTGTAAGGTTGATGATGGTGTTGTCATTTACTGTTTGTTGTTTTTCCAATTCCTTTTTCTCTGTGGTCGTCCTCTTCCTCTTTGCGCATTTCCTGCGTTGTCTCCGCCTTGCATTCCTGAGTTGCTTGTTTGCACGTTTCTGGAGCGTAGAGTGCTTTTTCGTTGCAGTCTCATAAATTCCAACTCTTATCGTAGGGTTAATTGACCCAAATCACCTTCCTTTGTACCTGGGGTTCCACTATCAGAATCCTCGCTGGTTGGCACCAAACTTTCATTGGATGTTGTGGCGATGGAGTCGCCTAAATCTACTGATGTGGATTGTGCTTGTGGTGGAACTTGTGCTTGTTTAAACACATTTTTTCCCGATGCCCGTTGTCTCCGTAAGTGATCATACTTCCGTGCAAACGTATATATTTGACCCAGTTTATAATCTTGCTCATCACGGGCGAATTTGTACACTTTCCTAGTCTTGATTGTCCCTTCATGTTTACTCAAAATTTTTTGATATCTTTGCGTGTTTGTTCGATTAGTGCTTCATCTTTTGTAAATTGTTCTTTGGCGAGTTCTTCATTGATGCGTTTGATCTCAATGAGATCTTTGTCACGATCAATTTTAGCATATTTATCAAAAGGCATAGCAGTTTCATAGAAGCTTCCAGGTTGCTCTCTGCCCACTCTTTGAGAAGCATGGGGTTCAGGTTTTCAAAACTAGGAACTAACATGATTCTTAAGCCTCGTGGGACCCTGCCTACTTCATGATATTTTTCTAATGAGCGGATCTCCCACCATTTGGTTAGTTCGCTCCTCATGTGTTTTTCCAGCTCCTTTAACAGTTTTTTAACATCATTGTCTTTTTCTGTTTCAATGTTCTTATTTTTATTCGTATCACCACTTTGTGTAACTTTTGGCAAATTCAAAAACAGCTGATCGAACGCCTCCTCCCGTTCCCGTATATATATATATATGCAGGATACCCAAAGAGATTGACTCGCACTCACGGGGGGTTCAAATCCACATCGGATTTATTGCACAGAAGTCACAAAAGTAGACGCGTTTCGGCGGTACGCCTTCGTCAGTATCAGGCGGCCGCCATGACGCTGCAATTTATAAACATAGTTACAATCACTATTGCTGCACAAATCTCGCGGGATCTGTCCCAAACAAACACCATTTTGAAATCAGGCAAAACACAGATATCGAAGCGATGAAAAGAAAGTTACACACTAAATAAAGTATGTACATTTTCAATAAATTTAGCCCTCAAATGGGCTTTTGTTAAAGTGGTGCTGCGGTGGGTAATTTCATTCAAAGTCACATGAACCGCACAGATGTTAAAATCCACAAGTAGAACCGTACTCAATCAGTAGGAAAATGATTACCATGATTAAATAAAGCAAAAGCACCCTTGAAGACAATATATATACCATCAATTCACGCCTGAGGTGTCATAGTGCAGTAAAAAAAATAGTAAATAAAGACAAATATTATATACAGTATTTACAGGTGTACTTTCAGTTCCTCCCCCATGTTGAGTCCCAAAGGTGTTTTGGTTGATAAATCAATAATATATCGGGACTCTAGTCTCCTTAAGCATTTAGCTCTATCTCCCCCTCTGGGATCTTGAGGCACATGGTCAAGGCAGAAGTAAGTTAAGAGTTTGCGGTCACTGTTGTGGTGAATTAGAAAATGACGGGCTACTGGATAGTTACTGTCGTTGTTTTGTATTGCCCTCTGATGTTGTAAGATGCGGATTTTAGCAGGGTGTATTGTGCTCCCTATATATTTAAGTCCGCACGGGCAAGTAAGACAGTAGACCACAAAAGGTGTTAAGCAATTCATAAATTTCTTGATGGACACTGGATCGTGTTTGCCTGGTACGGAATAGCTAACAACTTTCCTGCTACCAGCACATGCCTTGCACTTATTGCAAGGATAAAACCCACCTAGGCCTTGTATGCCTCTGGCAACAGGGGGCAAATGGCTCTGTACCAAATGATCTTTAAGAGATTTGGTTTTGCGAAATGTTATAGATGGTTGGGCAGGGATATCATGTCCAATAACAGGGTCAGACTTCAAGATACTCCAATTAGAGTACATGATCTTTTTGAGGCTTTTAGCTGCGTTGGAAAAATTTGTAATGAGCCTCAGATTGCTGGTACCTTTGTTTTTATCTATTTTTGGAGTCTCTTTAATCAAGTCAGTTCTACTCTTAGCCTTAGCTTTCTTCCATGCTCCGCTCAGCACCCTATCTTTGTAGCCTCGTGCCCTGAATCTATCGAGGCTAGGCAGCCCTGCTGCATTATAGTCTTCGGGACGGGAGCTGTTGCGTTTGATACGCAAAAGTTCCCCATAGGGGATACTGTTCTTAAGGTTTGTAGGGTGGCTGCTGCGTGCATGGAGCACTGAGTTGCCCGCTGTGGGTTTCCTGAAAAGAGCCGTCTGTAGCTTGCCATCTGTTATGAATACTCTTACATCTAAGTAATTCACCTCATTGTTGCTAATTTCACCTGAAAATTTCAGATTAAGGTCATTGTTGTTGAGATGTTTGATATACTCTTCAACTGACTGTCTACTCCCTTTCCAGACCAGGAAGAGATCGTCAATGTACCGCCTCCAAATTATGGTCTTGTTGACCCAATGGTCACAGGAGTCCGACCAGGCCGCCGGCTTTTCCCACCAGCCAACGAAGAGATTCGCGTAGCTGGGGGCGAAGCAGGCTCCCATCGTCGTCCCCCGTTTTTGTCGGTAGACCTGGTCCTGAAAAATGAAAATGTTGTTAAACAAACAGAAATGGAGAAAGTCAGTGAGCATTTCGCTGTGCTCCCTATATTCTGCCGGTCTTTGTTGCAACACCTGATTAATTACATCCAAGCCTTGTTCATGTGAAATGCTTGTATACAAGCTGGCTATATCTAAGGTCACCATTAGATAATCTGATTCCCATGGGCTCCCATCAACATAACGTAAAGTCCTTAGTATCTCTCGTGTAGGAAGTCATTTCTTCAACAAAAGGAAAGAGATAGAAGTCTATAAATTTAGACATGTTCTCCAAGAGGCCTCCAACGGATGAAATTATTGGACGGCCTAGCGGTTTATTTGAGTCTTTGTGCACCTTCGACAGGTGGTAGAAGGTGGGTATTTTAGGATTACAAATTGACAGGAATTTAAGTTCTTCGACTGACAGCATTCCTTTTATGTGCCACTTGTGTATCAGTTTTTCATATTGAGTGATACTCTCCAGATATTCTTTCATCGCAATAGGTGTGTAGTTAACACGATTACTGAGTTGGAGAAGTGCTTCAAAGCAATAGTTTTTACGGGTTTGCAAAACTACATTGCCGCCCTTGTCGGAGGGTTTTATTACAATGCTCCTGTCAGCTGCCAAATCCTTTACTGCTTTCTTTTGTTGGAATGTCAGATTCCACATGGATCTATGGTTCTCTGCTGGATTCTCTCTCAATTTCCGCAGATCCAACATGACCTTATCGTGAAAAACGTCAATGGCGTCCGAGTTGGATGGTGGGACAAACTTTGAGACTAGTTTGAAGGGGCTAGGTTCTCTTAACTGTATGTTACTAGAGAATACTCCGGATTCAGCCATGTCCGGTGCTTTTTGGCTAGCTGTAGCACCTTCAATATTCAGATCTTCCAAAACTGCAAGAAGCTCCAACTCCTTTTCATTGATGGGGTTGGGCCCTGATGTTTGGGGAGTGCCAGGTGAGTTAGTGCCTTTAAGTTTAAAGAATTTGCATAGTTTCATTTTACGCACTAGTTTAAAAACGTCAATGCGTGTCTGTACAAATTCAAAATTACTGGTTGGACAGAAGGTAAGTCCAAGCTGTAATGCCGATGTTTCTGACGGTGTCAAAATCTTAGGAGTCAAATTAATGATAGTTAGATTTTCTGTACTACTCTCCAGGGCGTGGGGCATCACTTGTGTAGAGTTGTTTTCTTCTTCGATTTTCCTGCGCCTCTTTTGGGCCGTGTGCCCCCCACCTCTCCTGGTGCGTCTGTGGCTGTCTCGGGCGGTCTTCTCTTTCCCCCTCTCAGCCACGCTTGCCTGATTAAATCGAACTCCTCGTGAAAATGGGGAGGTGTCGGTGTGTCAGGTATATTTACGTTGGATGCTCCTCTCGTGCCGTTGTCCGAAAGTTCAGCACCTGAGACCTCTGATTCTGAGGTTTCAGGGGCGGCAGACTGCTGTTGTTGTAGAGATCTATTTTTTCTTAGATCTCTCCTGGGGGCATCATACTTACGAGCGAATGTTAAAATTCTACCTTGCTCGTAGTCTTGTGCATCCCTTTCAAACTTTTGTTTATATATTATATATATCCCCCCACATATATATGCTTTTTTATAGTAGGAAATTAAAAAACTAAAAAGTAATATAATGTAAAATATTTTTTTAGATTAGTGTTATAGTATATTTATGTATATATAAACATAGATACACATATATTTGTGTGTATGTTTATATAACTAGATTTAAATATAGTACTAAATGTTACATTTATTTAATGTAGATTTAACTACCGTTATATATTAGAATATTCAAGATTTACTATTTTCAACCTATATATTGTCGCAGGGTTTCTGTTCTCACACAGAACTGTGCACAGAGGAGTGGAACCTCGGCGAATTAGGGTGTCCCAAAACTCACCTTAGTATCCAACTCACCCCTTACCGAGCTAGCTACAGTGTCTCATTGGACATATCAAACTCCCAATGTTTAGACAAACCAGAACATGAACTTACTGTACCTCAGGGTACGTGGAACTCATGAACACTCTTTCGTTATATTACCATTACAAACCAGAACATGGAGTAAAGAAGACACATGTGCATTTGAAATGTTTATTTACTAATGCCGTCTTCTTAGGCGCAGTATCTTAGATAATACAAGTATACTTATTATCAGTAGCAAAATTACCAGCATAGTTACTAAGACATAAAAAGCGAATGGTGACAGCATGTTAACATACTGTAATGAATAAGAGTTAACAACACTTAAATCTCACCCACCCTAACACATATATTATATTATTAGCTAAGAAGGTCTCTTTGGGTTGGTTTAGGGCGGGCCCATACCTTAGTGTCCTAGCATGAAGGAATCACATCAGCATACACCAGCTCTCTCTGCATGTGCACCGCATCAAGTGTGTGTGTAACCCATGCAAAGCAATATATCAATCCCGCCTGCAACCACAGTTGGCAAAGGGTGCACTTGTGTTATGACTATGAAGGCGTGGAGATCAGACCTCATAACAATTCCATATCGTGTTGTTCCTGAAACTTCAGCACTCTTCGTGCAGACATAGTTTATTAAACAAAGCTGATAGCAGAGCAGCAACATATTATTCTCACATAAACCACGGCAAACTACTAGGTTGAAAGCTAAGACAACAATTAAGTGTCATGTGCATAAGATGCAAGAATGGAAAATGGCGTTTAAACCTCAAATGTACCTATGCTAACTTAACACGATATAAGGATATACAGGAGCTACATGACACCCCCCCATGATCCGAAAACGGACTAAATATCAGAACAGAAGTGCCAACTCATGAGAGCAGAAACCAACAGTAAACGAGCATGAATCGAAACTAAATATCAAAAAGGTAATGCTAAAAAATAGCCCAAAAATATAACGTGGCTCAAGCCAATAGGCAAGAAAAAAATAAAAATTCATGACAAATAAGTCAATGAAATCAATGAAATGCTATAAATCAGCACGTCAATCCGAAGCAGTGTCTATGATAAAACTGTATATGAAAAGTAAGTAGCAACAGCCTCCAATAGGAAGTCACTGTCCTCATCCGAAAACAGTTCAGCCATCCAATTTAAAAGATGAAAGGAACATACGTGTTCTCCCAGCACCGGATCCTCTATAACCATCAGAGGACAACTCGGTGGGTTTTCAAGAAAACTCAGTTCCAAGAAATTCCGTGCTGCCGACAACACATCCCAGGGACCAATTAGTCCATGCGCCACTGCTAAGGCCATAATCCTCTCGTCAGAACAAACCAACTCGTGAGCAATGATAGGACTCATCAGCTGATTAAAATCGACGTCAGGAGAAACCGGTCCGCAGAGACACAAATCAATGGCCCACTGGAAATCACAGGTCAGGCAGTGAAATACAGGCTGGACACAGGTGAAATAGGAGAATCGAAAAGATAATCCATATGCCGTGCTCAATGTCGCCAACAGCAGTGTGCCATAATATTCAAGCATGCGGTTGCGAAACCGCGTCAGTAGCTGTTGCGCGGGGTCTTGCACAGGAAGGACATCCATATTTAAAAAGACAAAAAACCACTAGCGCGCCAGCTGCTAATGCAAGTAAAAATGGGAACCCTCCAAACAAGGATGAAAAAATAGAATGGAAGAAAGCAGGGATGACTCCAAAAATCTTTTCAAATGAAGTCACGAGACCACTGCTAACAACTTTAAAAAAATGCGCTAGGCCTTCTGTGGAGGATGCGTTAAAGATAGTGCGAACCATCGCTCCAAAATGCAAAGGCAAATCAGTATTCAAAAGAGCCTGAACTTCTGTACGGGTGTTTGCAATGTGAAGCACAAAAGTTTCACGGGCCGAGCTCAAGGCCACCTCTTTCTGGGACAAAAGAGCCCTTATTCTTGCCATGCCGTTGAATTCTGCTCCCAAGGTTGGTATCCGTGGCCAGATGGAAGACTCCCTATGTTCATGTGTGGGAGGATAAAGCACATTTCTGCAGCAAAAAACCCGCTCACTTACTGTTACTATGAAAGGAATACCTTTAATTAACCCACAACAGTCTTCATTATTGAGCATTAAATAACTACCATTCTCTAACAATTTAAACGTGGGGATGATAGCAGGAACTGGCGTGCCTTGCAAAACGCAAGCCATATTCGGTCTGTCCTTGTTGCATGAACCGTGTAACTGTATGTGTCGACACATTAATGAATGATCTGGCGTTTCAGTACACTCCTCCCCATTCAGATAAACCTCCTGGTCATCCTTAAAACATCTGTATGTGTATGGGAGTGACCAGACTTCATAAAGGAAACCGCTACCTAAAGGTTCATAACGACCTATTGGCACATATTTCATACAATTTGAAAACTTATATAAAGCAAAAGGCAGCGTTATTAAACCGTGGATAAGCCACGTTGCAGCAGTGGCTTCAGCCACAGAAAAAGGTAAAGATTCTAACCTTTCAATATGTAACATAGAAAAGGAAGCATCACGCATTGAAAGCATGCGTTGTTTGTCAGTTAAATTAAACGGTGCAAATAAAGAGGAAACATTCATGTATCCCCAGGGAACCTTACCCATTTTCAAAGTTTGAAGGGTCCATGCAAACTGCATGATTGATCGTAACTGATGCTGACCATGGTATAAAACTGACACTTCATCATGCACAATATCGACAACTGACGACACAATATTATCCAACGTGTAAATTCTGGAGGAAAGCACGTTAATGCTATTGTCAACTACTGCAAGCACTTTCTCAAGATTTGCCTGATCAATAGCCCTAAGGCGTTTAGCAGCCTCAATCTGTGATAGTTTCCAAATTTCATTGTAAACACCATATAACCACCTTTTCGACCTGCCACTAGCCGGGCCTTTAATGAAATCATTCAAGTCAACGTCTGCATCTAGCTTAGATAGGTGATTCTTAACCGCAGGTAAAGTTGAATGTTTCAGCCAATTTTGACACAACTTGCCTACAGAATAAGAGGTGACTGTATGACCTAAGTTAAACCGGGGATCAGATCTAACAGCTTTAAAACCGTCAGTCAAATTCAAAAATCTATTCTGGCAAGAATCAGCACTACGGTGCCAAAGCAGCCAACCCTTAGGATTCATACTGGAAATGTTAAAGGAGGAATTAAGAAGCATAGCTTGTAATTCCCTAATGGACAACTGAGTAAAATTACTCCAACCGTCATATTCCTCCAACTCCGGGAAAGATGGAGTGTTTAATTTTTTAGAAGTAGCCAATCCAAAGCATGTGGTCTGGGAAATTGTTTCATTCAGAAACAACATATGATTCGGGATGAGACATGCACGGTGCAAAGCCTCAGTGCCTTGTACCTGCCAGGCCCTTGAACCCCAAACTGATTTAAGGTCTATTGTTTCCTTCCATAGCTCATAGCCTCCAGTAACTAATTGATCAAGGAAGGCCTTCGAATACAACAATTTAGTATCGGTAAGTCTAACCTTGGACATTGGCTTTTTATGAAATTTAAAATAAAAGGACTCGGGATTGGACTGGTTAAAGTCAGTGAAATAAGTATACTTTTTCAGAAATGTTTCTGAACTCCCTTGTTTAGGTGCTGGGCAATGTTCCCACTGAGTAAAATTAACAGTATCTCTTCGGGATGATGTTTTGTGTAAGAAGTGATTGCCATAATGTTGGTAACAGAACAATTCACCATAATTAGCAGATTCCAAATATAAATCCTCAGCATCAAAGGCAGCATAGTATTTCAAATCAGAAAACAAATTTTCTACAGCATTAACATCCCAGTCATCAGAACGAATGTTTTGTTTTACCACATCCCCCATATTCACTCTAAGCACATTAGGAACATTAACGACTTCCATTGGGCCATGAATCTGAAACCGAACTGCATCCCACACTATTCCATCAAGGACAGGCCATGCTGTGATGTTAACCAAAGTCAAGTCTCTCTTAAATCTGTGTGTAGAATGCGACGATGAAAGCGGGGCCAAAGTTCCATTTAAATGAGCAATGCAAGTTCTTTCCTCGACATAGTGTCCATTCATGATTCGAAAAAAATAGAAAACAAAACCAACTGACATAAAAAGATAAAATGAAACAAGGACCAGCCAAATGTATGTCCAAGGGGGAATCAAAAAATGTTTTTTAAACAGGCTTGCATAAACGGCAAGACAAGAGGGTTTCTTTGATGCAAGTGAAGCAGAGTCAAAAGAAAATCTGGATTCCGTGGCCAAACGTGCTTGTAGGTCAGGTATGGACAGATCAGTGGGGTAGGCATAGTCTATCTCATCAATGTTAGTTCCGGGTAAATTATTTAACAAAGGACTGGAAAGAGCAGGTAATTCGATGGCCACATCAGGTTCATTATTAGAAGCAGTGGGCATAACTGAATTTCTCACAATGGAAGGACAGGAAACAGCCGGTGTCATGCTAAGAAGAATCGGCCACTCTGTGTATCTTGACATTGTCAATTGAAATAAACCTGTTTTCCTTACGACCAGGAAGTGGTGGTAAAATGACTGTTCTTGTGCCCTTCACTCCAAGGACTGGAACCGGAGCCCGATAGGAAGGACCAAATTCTTTCTTGTTTTCGATCTTCTCTCGAACCAGTTCGCCAACTTGGGGTAGCCAGCCAACTACCGGGATCTGCAACGCATCATCCGACGTGGAGGGCAAATGTTCCTTTGCAAGACTGTCTCTGGTCTTTTGTAGATCCTGTAAAACATTGCAATGTTCATCTGCGTCAAAGGAAGTGGCGCGAACCACACAGTCTAGACCGTCAAGGTCAGGGACGTACATCTTGATGCCAAAGAGCATTTCGTATGGGGTCCGCCCACCCAGAGACCTTCTAGGGAGATTATTAAGAGCACGCTGCACGCCATATAGGTGAGCAAGCCAGTTTCTGCCAGTGCCTATAACTCGGGCTGTCAAAGATTGCTTTAAATCACGGTTCATTCGCTCAACTACACTGTTACCCTCAGGTCTGTAGGGAGACGAAAACTTGACTTGGACCCCCATCGAAGTCATGGCATCCTTATACGCCTTAGAGGCGAAAGCCGGACCCTGATCCGAATGGAAGGTACCACAGGCAAAAATTCCTATAAAGACACGCAAATCTCTAATGACAGTCCGTGAATCAGCGCTGCGATGTGGCCATACCCACACAAAGCGTGTGCATGAGTCAACTGCTACTAAGATGTACTTATACGCAGTATCAGATGAAAAAGGACCGCAGTGATCTAAATAAACACAACCTAGCGGTTTATTAGAAATGTACAACTGAGTCTGTGGCGGACGCGTAGCAGTCGAAGGTTTAATCTGCTGGCATATGTCACAAAGAAGGACATAATCACGCGTCTGTTTGTACATTCCCCGCCACCAGAAACGTTGTTGTAATTGAGTTACAGTGGCCGAGACGCCCGCATGCGCAGACGCCACACCTTCATGTGCCGCTGTAATCAAGTCTGCTCTGCGATCCGAGTTGGGAATCAGCCGTTCCCCAACATTAGGAATTGTCACAAAAGGAACCTTTTCGGGACTTAAGTGGTATTTGTACATCGAAGGGAATCCCGCAGGATGCTTACTTCCCTTCTCAGAGGCAGCAACTGCTGCCAAGATGTCGCTATCAATCTTTGTTTTTGACCTAGTAACCGCTGCAACTAAGTATGTAGATACTGCTGATTTCGCTGCTTCATCAGCAAGCGAGTTGCCAACAGCGTGAACTCCTACGCGCTGATGACCGAGAGTATGAATTACATAAACGAGGGGCAACATAGCCTTAAGCTCTGCCACTCGAACCCAGATCATTTTATGTTTTATTGTGCTACCCTTGGAATCATGAAAATCATTTTGAATCCAAAAGAACAAGTTTTCATTGCAAGACTGGACACAGTAGTAAGAATCACTTACAATCAGAGTAGTAACACTTGGATCCGCGTACTCCAACGCTAGTAAGAGAGCACGAAGCTCCGCTAATTGTGCAGCGCAATGAACTCATCATTCAACATAGCACCGACCACAATGGCGCATGCGGAAACGTAGGCATGTTTTGAGCCATGCGCAACCTGCGCCGACCCATCAGTGTAAATGATGCAATGGAAGTCCTCCAAAGGTCGCATAGCCAGAGGAGCAGGATGAACGAATTCATACTGCAAGTACTCCTGCGACCGTAAGGAGGCGTCAAAAATAAACGTGACATCCGTGGATGTCAATGACGCAGCCCACTGAATCCACCGAGGGTGCAAAGCTTTCGAATTTGGTACACTGGCTTTTGTGACTGCCTCCAAATGAGGACAGGGTGTTACCACTAACATGCGTTTCCCCTGCGACAGTGCTCGTTCCTTGAGAATCGCCATCTGTACAGCAGTTAAAACCTTTTCCACAGTGGGAAACCGCAATTCAGCCGATGTGTACAAGTGTGACTTGTAAGCAATAGGTACTGTGTCTCCTTCATTAAAAGTGAGGTACGTGAAACCCACCGTCCCAGGAATTATTCTTATTACCAGGTTGGTGTGGTTATCACGAGTCAGTAAATATTTAGAAGCGAGCAGATCAGCCTGCAAGGACTGCAAAATGGCTGAATGCTCAGGCAGCCAGCATGATTTTGAGAAAGTTGGTTGTATCAAAGCATACAACGGCTTGATACGCTGGGCATATTCCGGAATGTAAGTTCTGCCGAAATTCAAGAAGCCCAGCAAAGACTGTAATTTTTTCAGTGTTGTTGGAGCGCACAACTGTGCGCATTTCTCCAAGAAGTGAGGAGCCAAACCTCTACCTTCATTGTTCAGCTCATAGCCGAGGACCAACACTGTGTGTTCTGCAATGTGCGATTTTGCAAAATTAAACTTGTAACCCATATCTGCAAAGACACAAATGATGGAATTCACTCGACACAGATGCATCCAAATTTCGTCATCTGTGAGATAAATGTCATCCACATAAGAACATGCATCAGGATCGATACTCTCCAATAGAGTGACTATTCTGGAGGTGAAGACTCCAGGACTGTTTTTGTAGCCCATCGGGAGTCGCCGGAAGCGTTTTTGCACACCAGCGGACGTAAAACTTGTCCATTGGGAGCTAAAGCTATCCAGTCTGTGGGCATAAAAACCGTTGGAAATGTCAAGCATCGTTTTGAAACGCTTACGCACTAGACTATCCACTAGGGCAGAGCCGTGAGTATTCTGTACTGCACAGTTACGGCAATGCGAGTTCAAATGCCGGTAATCCAAAACCAAACGATATGATCCGTCAGGCTTGGTCACAGTAAAAAGGGGATTATTCATCGGTGACACACACGTTTCAATAACTCCCTGATATTCCAATTGTTCAAGGATTTCTGCGACGGCAGCTTTAGCTTCACGCCGTATGGGATATTGAGGCTGAGGCTGCGGCTCAGACCGCAAAGGAATTTCGTGGCAAGGAGACAATTTATCCCAACCACATTGGTTGCGGTACAGAGCCGGCGCAAGAGCCCGAGCCCACTCTTCTGCAAAATGCTGCGCATGCTCAGTTGAGACAGTGTGCGCGAAACTGGGAAGGATTACCTCCTTCCCTCGCGGCGCCGCGAGCACAAAAGGTGGGGGCCAGTCAGCCTCCGAAAGCAAAATATCATATGTAGAAGAAAGATTCTCCCAAAATACCCCTCTGACGGTACGCCGTATGTCACCTTCAATTAACAGGACAATTTCATAAAGTCTTTCAGGGGGAGAAAGTCTAGTATCGGCTGTTTCGATTACAACGTAGACATCAGTCGCTGTCACCCTCAGTAGTGGACGCAGCGCCTCTCTCACTATGGTAATCTCCGCCGCGCTGTCCAGCAAGGTCAGAGCCCACGTCAGATTCCGAAGCCGCGTTCTCACTATCTGTGGCATATCTATGCGCTGTTAAGGCAGCGACCTTTTTCTTTGCAAACTGTGGTCGCTTTTGCGCAGAATCCTCCTGCTTCGCCGCGCCGTCTGTCTGGCGGGGCTGGCCACGTCCTTGTTGGCCACCACGTCCCCGTCCGCCTCCTCCTCCACCGGTCTTCGGGGCCGATGAGTCCTGAAAGGAACGAGGAGAGCGTTGATCAGAACCCTGAAATCGATCAGGTGATTTAATCATCGCGCGGTCGCGCAAATCATAAACTTTCTCAGTCGGCGCAGGAACTGAAACTTCCGGAGCAGGATAAGAAATCTGAGTCTGCTGCTGTTGCTTCCCCTGTTTCTGTTTTTGAGGCCAATTATGTTTCTTGGACTTTGGTTGTACATCTGCCGCAGCAGACTGTACATGCGTTTGTTTCTTCTCCTTGACCGCGAAATACTTCAAACCTTTACTTGTGCGACCGATTGTTTTATAAGCGGCCACTACAATCTTCGCCAACTGGCGGGGTTTCTCGGCATCGGGTATTAGTGCCAAAGCATTAGACACCTGAAAATTCACTGCGTCTCCTTTAACATTGGAGAGTATGAGATCGCTAACGATCTCAAACGAACCACACAGGCGCATACCCAATTCAACAGCGGCCTCCGGTCCGTGATCATCCTGAACACGTTTGACAATCTCGGGCAGCTGCGTCATCGACGGGGTGCCGAAGCACCTCGTAAAAACTGCCGCAAAAGTTTTTCCCCAGCTCTCACAGTCGACTAATTTGGGTGCTAAATCCTTAGGTAAAGTAATCGTTAACATCCTATGTTTATCAGCAGGAGTAGAATTTGGGAACACAGCTTCCAGTTGGTCAAATTTCTCGGCAAGCCAAAAGGGAAAGTCATCCTTATCATCAGGACGCTTACCAAAAACCGAATTGACCATAACTGGATTCAATTTTAAACTGCCACGTTCCATCTGAACGGCCGCACCCCCGGGTGGACCTCCCGGGAGATGACGACCTATGTACTGTACTAATGCTCGAATCACAGCAATCGCGACCACATGTAGTCTACGAACATCCGCTAGAGGACAAGCGCCGTGATTCGGGTGCGGGGTAAAGCCCCCCAAAGCAGGCCAATCCGTACCTGGAATGGAGAGTGGGCCTAACCTCGCAGCGGACATAGAGTGGGGGAGGGCGCCATCAAACCAAACGCGATGCTGCCAATGATTAATAGGTATTTCCAGTGCCCTGTACGGAGTATATTCAGCCGGTACAGCGGAGGGTGTGTAGTGGAGGAACACTCGCGAATTCGCATCCACTTCCGGAAACGTAACCCAAGAGTAAAACAATTCAAACGGGTACGCCGGATCTGCACACACCACAAAAACCACAGCCATGCCCTCCAATGGGACTAGATAAGTCTGCAAGTGGTTGCGCACCGCAATGCGGCTATGTTGCGCAATGGCCACCGCCATGATATCACCGGAAATCCAGAAAAACAAAGAATGCTTTGTAGCACAACTGGGTAGTAATTCAAAGAAACCGTTTAGTAAGAATCAAGCTTGAATAAGACCTATTTGCATAAAATAGGCAGGTTTCACCGACACCCCGTTTTCCGGAAACGGAAGTGAAGGGGTTAAGGTTCGAACGATATACTACTCGAGTGTCATGAAATAAGACCACCGAAACCGTTGGGCGCCATGTCGCAGGGTTTCTGTTCTCACACAGAACTGTGCACAGAGGAGTGGAACCTCGGCGAATTAGGGTGTCCCAAAACTCACCTTAGTATCCAACTCACCCCTTACCGAGCTAGCTACAGTGTCTCATTGGACATATCAAACTCCCAATGTTTAGACAAACCAGAACATGAACTTACTGTACCTCAGGGTACGTGGAACTCATGAACACTCTTTCGTTATATTATCATTACAAACCAGAACATGGAGTAAAGAAGACACATGTGCATTTGAAATGTTTATTTACTAATGCCGTCTTCTTAGGCGCAGTATCTTAGATAATACAAGTATACTTATTATCAGTAGCAAAATTACCAGCATAGTTACTAAGACATAAAAAGCGAATGGTGACAGCATGTTAACATACTGTAATGAATAAGAGTTAACAACACTTAAATCTCACCCACCCTAACACATATATTATATTATTAGCTAAGAAGATCTCTTTGGGTTGGTTTAGGGCGGGCCCATACCTTAGTGTCCTAGCATGAAGGAATCACATCAGCATACACCAGCTCTCTCTGCATGTGCACCGCATCAAGTGTGTGTGTAACCCATGCAAAGCAATATATCAATCCCGCCTGCAACCACAGTTGGCAAAGGGTGCACTTGTGTTATGACTATGAAGGCGTGGAGATCAGACCTCATAACAATTCCATATCGTGTTGTTCCTGAAACTTCAGCACTCTTCGTGCAGACATAGTTTATTAAACAAAGCTGATAGCAGAGCAGCAACATATTATTCTCACATAAACCACGGCAAACTACTAGGTTGAAAGCTAAGACAACAATTAAGTGTCGTGTGCATAAGATGCAAGAATGGAAAATGGCGTTTAAACCTCAAATGTACCTATGCTAACTTAACACGATATAAGGATATACAGGAGCTACATGACAATATATTTTTAAAAAACTATATATTTTATGTTTTTTCAAATATATCTTTATTGACATTTATATTTGACACATAAAACAGTGGAGAAAATGCAATGAATGATTAATGGTATCATCCAGAAGTGAATACTCAAACATGGCCCATTTTGTAAAGTAAATAATAGCCTGCAAACATAGCATACATAGCATACCAGGAAAATAGAAAAATGTGGCACTTGAGATAATTAGGATAAACCTCTGGCAGCACATTGCATCTATTCCAACAGGGAAATAATCAAATTGCCTGTTAGAAACTGAGAACATACCAACAAAAAAACAAGACCCTAAGGATAATGTAGCTTAGAGGCAGCAGGACGGGGAGTGATAGAAATCAATCAGGAGCTCTTTGCCAACCGGCATGTTGACACATGGCTGCGACTGCGGGGTAGAGAGGAGAGCGCAAAGGTATAACCCCACAGGGACCCCATGAGGCATTACCTTCTTGTTGCAGGGTTGTATAGTATCTGTTAGTTGACCAAAAACGAGTGATACTCAGACTAAGTACTAGCTGGCTGTGATTCACAACATATAGACTGGAGGGTGTGATCTGCTAGATGCATTGCAAATAATGGGTACTATAGAACCTGTGATCTTCCAAAAAGTCACCTGTGTTTTTGTTTACCATTACAGAAGTTGTTTGTTATGTAATTTGTGGTCAATAATCAGTGCTGTTTCTGGTTTTGGTATTTAAACTGAGGAGGCATTTGCCCTAAATGTATTGGCTGCCATAAAGCATTCAGGTTCAAGAGATTGACTGTTCTTGTGACAGCTGATATTCTTTAGAACCTTGCTTACTCTCAGGTTATATGTGAGGCACTCTTGTGGGTGGTTTGATTTCTCTTGACCTTTGAGGATATCATAGATAGCTTTGTCTTGGTTTACGTGAGTTAGGTGGAAGTTATGTTGTAGAGACTATGTGCCATTTTACTGTCTTCAGTCATAATCCCACAGACGGTTTATTTGCCCAATTGAGTCCTCAGCCCAGTTAGCCAAGCAAATGCAGCAGATATTTGAACATGAGCTTCCTTTCGAGTATGAATACTATAACAGCAATATGAGAATTTCTGACTGACGTCTGATTTAGAGTTTGGCGGATGGGTGCTTTGTCACAAACATGACAGATAATCTGTCACTCTTATCACAAGTGCATTATATTTTACAACTAATCCGCAAACTTTAAATCAGGCTCTTCCCTTAGTGATTATAAAATATAAGAATAGAAAAGGCATTTGATAAATCAACATGAGCACAGAAGTGATATGTATAAAATGCTTAACAGCAGCTCTTCAAAGATTGAAGGCACCGTGCACAGAACTTGCTAATAGTGTCCTCTAAAGTCAGTGGGCTCATATATCAACATAAACACAAAAATCTGAAGCGTACCATCCAGGACTCAAGTGTGAGCTGTGGGTCTCATTCAGATGTCAGTTCCATTTGCTGAGCTAACTGAGGTCAGAGGTACGAAAATTGGATTTGCAAAAAGGGTCACAAATTGTGCACCAATGTTTTGTGGCTCCAGTGAGATTTTGAGATCTCACGTTTGTTCGATTAGGTCAAATCACAAATCACCATTCAGAGTGAGTTGTAATTCAACCAACCTCAAAAATATTCATGATGTAGGTCGCAAATTGTGACTTATTCTGATTGGATACCATCTCAGGCATTAAACCTGGCCCTCAAGTTGCACCTGCTTGTTTTTCCATCTAGAGTAGGCCTGCTGCTGTTCTTTTCAGTAATAATTCAATGATTTGAGATGAACCGCTTCATGGCACTTACAGCCTTCAATTAATGTAGGCACTGCAGACCGCGGCCTCCTTGGCGAGGCCGTGCCTGCCTACTGATTCATTGGTATGTAGATGGGCATACATGTTACCTTTTAAGCTGTAAGACCGGAAAAGCAGGCGGCCCTCACATCTCATTTGAAACTGTAGAGATGTCCCTGCCAACCAGCTCTTGGTACAAGTAGCCGTGACATCTCTTCTGAACATCTGTTTTCAACCCAAGGATTGGGTGACCTCCAATTAACTCGTAGTGCCTGCACGACATTCTACAAACCCCTCAGGCCCATCTTTAATGCTATAAACAGTTGCCATGGTCACCGTGTGAGCTATCCGCGACCTACATACAATGATGTATACATCTCCAGCGTGAGGTCATTGCCCTTTCTATCCAATACCAATGAGGTATTCATGCATGTCCAAGCTTAATAATATTCCAGCCCTCTGGCTGTTCTTGTAACCCGCATCTAATAAACTTTTACATCCTAAGCTTATCAGTGTATTGGGATTGCACTCACCTGACTGCCACAGAGAGGGGCTCTGGACAGATCACACACTGAAGGCAGGTGGGCAACGTTTTCACACACTCCATGACACGAAACAGCAGGGTCTGTTCAAAAGGATCTCTTTCCACCCTGTCTCTGCTCTGAAGGCAACGATGGATGCCGAGAATCCCTTGTAAGATATGACGGCTGAACAATGTAAGGAAAGCACAGCTGATGGGTCGAGAGAGGATATTGCATGAGCTGTGGCACATGGTAACAGGCAAGGGTGGAGAGAAATGCTTCTGTTAAAAATGAGGACAGTGTACCTAATTGTAAATGCGCAAATGCTTATCTATTCACTTCACAAATATTTTTTAGAGCAGAACTCGACCTAATATTTGTAAATAAGCCATCGTTTCTGCTATTGTAGCATATGATATGAGCTTAATCTCTTCATCTCTAGTTCTTCACACCATACCCTAAAGAGGGTTTCTATAGGGAATTTGTCACAGAAATATCCATGCATGCGTTACACTATCTACATATGCACATTCCTGTTGTGAGAAGGATTTCAGTAGGTTCACAGGGCCACTCCAACTTCTTAGGGATTTGTTGTCAGCCTCTGTTAAGGGATGGGGCCTCACAAAAGTAAAATTCTCAACAAGACACAGATGCCACGTGGAGCAACCGTTTCAACGCAACTTTTACCACGAACTACCTTTACAACACAATTTTTACAGCGCAGGATCCTTTACAACGAATGTCTTTACAACGCATGATATTACATCGCAGATGCCTTTCCAACGCATGCCATTAAAACGTAAGTATAGGTAAGTATATAATTATAATAAAAAATTGATTTAATTATTATTTTTTTAATAAATAATCAAATATTAAATATTTATTAAATGTAAAAAAAATATCATTTATTTAAAAAATGTATTTAAGTAATTTTATTATTAATTAAAAATTTTACCCCTACACTATCCAGCACTTACCCTACTATTTCACCCCCCTGGAGTTAGAATAGTAATTTTTACCCCTACACTATCCAGCACTTACCCTACTATTACACCCCCCTGGAGTTAGAATAGTAATTTTTACCCCTACTCTATCCAGCACTTACCCTACTATTTCACCCCCCTGGAGTTAGAATAGTAATTTTTACCCCTACACTATCCAGCACTTAACCTACTATTACACCGCCTGGAGTTAGAATAGAAATTTTTACCCCTACACTATCCAGCACTTACCCTACTATTACACCCCCCGGGAGTTAGAATAGTAATTTTTACCCCTACACTATCCAGCACTTACCCTACTATTACACCCCCCTGGAGTAAGAATAGTAATTTTTACCCCTACACTATCCAGCACTTACCCTAGTAGTACTCCCCTATGGAGTTAGAAAATTACCAACAGCCAGTGTTTGCATTTGACAAAAACCCATATACTGGCATAATGCCAGAATAACTGTAATGATATACGAACAGAAAAAACACACATAATATATATATATATATATATTAAAAAAAGAAAGAAAATTAAAGTAAAATAAAAATTAAATTAATTTTAATTAATTACATTTATTAATAATATTATATACTTACCTATACTTACGTTGTAATGGCATGCGTTGTAAAGGCATCTGCGATGTAATATCATGCGTTGTAAAGACATTCGTTGTAAAGGATCCTGCGTTGTAAAAATTGCGTTGTAAAGGTAGGCGTTGTAAAAGTATGCGTATTAACGTTATACATCCAGATATCACAGTCCCTAAAAAGTAAATATTCGTCGGTTAATTTGTTCTTAAATACTTGCTGTGATCTATATGATTTTACCACCAGGGCCTAGTATGAGATCAGACAATAAAGTTTAAAAAAAATACAATGCAGTCTTTACTGTGGTTTAGGATGCCTATTTCTGGATTTCTGCCTCTGCTAGGGGTACTGGTTTCCCTTCTGGAGCTTGACTGGAACTTTTCTGAATTTCGCTTTGAGGATACTTACTGGTAGTGCTTAATTTGAGCCGGTGGTTGCTGATGGGGGACACTGGCATTTATTGTAGGGGACCAACTCTTTTTTTTTGCAACAAGGGGCATATTTATGAGAGCTTTGCGTCATGCTTTTACCCCGCAACCCGGTACATGTGTGACACAAACCTCTATGTCAGATTTATGAATCCACACAAAGCCACTTTGCATGGCGTAAAAAAATCTGGAGCAGGCAACACAGCACAAATCACTGTGTTGCCTCACTCTGCACAAGGGAGGCATTCTGTAGGCTTTGCAGTGTGTTTTCCCTTGCAATTCCCATGGTTATTGATGCATTCCCAAATGTATGTCAACATCTTTTTTTTTTTTGTTTTCCTTTGAGACTGATACAAAATGCAGTACACAGGCAACAAACATTCGAGCAAACCAAGAGTTACAGATTGCATATGATGGTTACAGTTTGTTCACGAGGTCTATGGCATAGCCATCTGGTAAGTATGACAATCCAAACTTGTTGCCTCCATTGTCCGCACATGTTAGTCAATCCCCCCTCCCATGAGGGTAACTTAAAAGGAAACGTAACATGTCTATATAACCTAACAAAACTGGGATATCATGGTGCAACTGAAAAAATAAAATCACACCTGCTTTGCTGTGTGATTGGATAAGAAACAAATTGAGGGCCCTGAGTCTTGGGACGCAGGCCATCAGAAGAAGCCCCTCTGACAAGTAGCTCACGAGTGGAGACCATATACAGTCACAGCCTTTTCTGGCGTCGTCCACGATGTCCGCCATGCGCTCCAACCCCAGTGTCATCCATAACCTCCCTTGCCATTGAGTTAGGGATGGTGCCTCTTGTTTTAACCATGGTGCTGCTTTTGCCATTTTAGCCACCCCGAAACAAAGCCGACCTATCACCTTGTGTTTGACGCTTTAGAGCTGGGTCTCTCGCCCCAACAACGTGTGTTCTATGGACATAGGGATTGGGTAGCCCAGGATTAGTTTAATTTGGGATAGGATTTCTTTCCAAAACAATTGTATTGAGGGACAGTCCCACCAAATGTGGCGAAAATCGCCCAGAATGCCGCAGCCCCTCCAGCACCTGTCTGAAGTGCTGGGAAAGATCCGGTGCAACTTCTGGGGATAATGATACCAATCGTATATAAGCTTGTAGTGTACCTCCCTCAGGTGCATCGAGCGGTTATACTTCACTACATCCCTACTCAGGTGCTACCACGGTTTTCCCCCAAGCGGGGTATCCAAAAGGCCGTCCCAAAATCATTTATGTTGCTGAGTCGACCTAGGGCTCAAGGTTTGTATGAGAGCATACAGAAAGGAGATGCATCCCTTAGAGGTGGATCCCGATTGGGCAAATTTCTCTATAGGGAACAGGTCCCTGGTGGCGGCCAGCTGCACCAGGGGTTGCTGAACCGGGTGTTTGAGCTGCAAATAATGGAATTCCTCCTTGTCATATAACACAAATTGTTTCTTACACCCCTGAAAGGTGAGGAGCTCTGTTATGTTATGTTATGTTATGTTAATATATATTTGTTAAGCGCTCGTACGCCCGGGGGCTTCATGGCACTATAGGAAGGGAACACAACACAACAATTAAAAGTGAAATACAACTCAGCAATAGGCCTGCATGAACAGCCAGGTTTTAAGAGAATGTCTGAAGCTAAGAAGGTCTCCACTCAATTTCAGTTGTAAGGGAAGCGAATTCCAGAAGGTGGCTGCAAGATGGTCAAAGCAACTGCCACCAAGACGCTTCCTTTTGAAAGATGGAACGATCAATAAAGATTTTTGAGCAGAGCGAAGATTTAAAGATGGATTGTATCTAGAGACCAAATCTTTTATAAACTTCGGGGCTGAGTTTTGTAAGGTTTTAAAAATAATACACCCGGTTTTAAATGCAATTCGCTGCGCAACAGGTAACCAGTGTAGTTGTTTCAAACCAGGTCTAATAGATTGCCACTTTGTAAGTCCAAGAATAAGCCTGGCAGCCTGATTCTGGGCCAACTGAAGTCGTTTTAACTCTCCCGCTGGAAGCCCCAAGTAGAGACTGTTAGAAAAATCCAGTCGGGATAGGACAAGGGCAATTATGACCTGGGTGAGAGCGGCCTGCGTAAGAAAGTGAGCTATTTTCCTTATTTTTTTGAGTTGAAAGAAACTGGACGACATTACAGTACCCACTTGCCTCTTCAAAGAAAGGTCCTCACTAATTGTTACTCCCAAGCTTTTGACTGAGGACGATCTCGTAGGTGGAGCCCCCATGCTAGAAGGCCAAAAGCATGGGTTCCAACTTAGTTCGCTTTGCCCAGGCAAGACCAATTCAGTCTTGCCTGGGTTAAGTTTCAGATGGTTAAGACTCATCCATCCCTGAATGTGTGTCATGGTGTTATAAAATTCTGCCACAGAGTCCTTGGTGTTCAGAGGGAAGATGAGTTTTAGATCGTCGGCGTAGTTGTAGATGGTAACTTTAGCATTTCTTAGGGAGTACAGTAGTGGGCGCAGGTACAAATTAAAAAGCAGAGGTGACAAAGATGAGCCCTGGGGTACTCCACATGTGGTGGAAATAGTGGGAGCTGTAAAAGGGCCCAATCTTACTGATTGAGTGCGGCCTGTGATAAAGGAACGAATCCAACTCAAAGCGGGCCCCCTGAGGCCAGCTTGTTCGACACGGTTGACCAGAATGGAATAGTAAACCGTGTTGAATGCTGCCGAAAGATCGAGTAGTACCAGGGCCTGGTGGATTCCTTTATCCGCATTCCGCCTCAAGGTATTTTGTACCGCCAATATTACAGCTTCTGTTGAGTGACACAAACGGAAGCCTGCCTGATTGGGTTCAAGATATTCCGTTTGTTCTATGAAATTAGACACGTTTGCACAGACGTGGGCTTCCAGTAATTTAGAAGTATAAGGCAGCAGTGATATAGGCCTATAGTTTAACGGATCAAGTGGATCTGCTCCAACTTTCTTGATCAGAGGGATAAGCGAGGCCTTCTTAAGGCTATTGGCAACTTTGCCCTGTAAAAGTGATCCATTTAGCAAAGGAAGCACGCCCTCAGGAATGGCTGTCCCCACCTCTCTCAGGATGTACGGAGGGCAGGTATCATCAGGTGAGCCAGATTTAACCCTTGCAAAAAGGTCAAAAAGGGCACAAAGTCTTACCATCAATAGGGGGAAAGGTTTCTAAAGTGTGAGGATT
Organism: Lissotriton helveticus; assembly: GCF_964261635.1. Lineage (NCBI taxonomy): Eukaryota > Metazoa > Chordata > Amphibia > Caudata > Salamandridae > Lissotriton > Lissotriton helveticus. The sequence goes on from NC_136063.1 coordinate 430,450,701, forward strand.
ATAGTAGGCGTCATCCATAGGAGGGGGGGGGGCGAGGTATTTAAAATATTCTGTTTTATTGTGCAAATTTTGTTAAAGAAAAAAGAATTCAATGAGTTGCAAAGATCCTGGGTAGGGGTAACCGATGGAGTGGTTCTGTCACTACTGCTAAGATTATTCACAATATTGAACAGGTCTTTTGTCTTATTACGAGAGTTCAATATTTTTTCGGAGAAGTAATCAGTTTTTTGTTTTAGGACAAGTTTTTGGTAGTCTTTACGGGCCTTGCAATAATTGGCTTTATCTTGTGTCGAATAGCCAATTCTCCACTTTCTCTCTTTTTGGCGCACTTCCAGTTTTAAAGACTTCAGATGTGGAGTAAACCACTTATGTGCGTCATTAGGACGGGAGCGGGGGATGTTTATACAAGGAACGTGGGCGTCAGCTGCCTGACGTAACCAGTTAGAATAGGCTTCTTCAATGGCATCGATGTCCTTGGCCATGGGAGGAATGGACAGAGCCAAGGTGTCCAGAAAAGCTGAAGTATCAATGTCCTTCCATTTTCTAATTTTCCCGCCTGTTTGGAAAAGCTGCTTTTTGCCCTTCTCAATGGTAAGTGTAAAGTGTATGAGAAAATGGTCCGACCAGATACAAGGAGTTATAGAAGAAATAGAGAGGGGGATATTCTGGGACCAAATTTGATCAAGGCTGTGCCCTTTTTCATGGGTTGGCAGATGGATCTGTTGTATTAGGTTCAGATCTAAAAGTAAATCCTTAAGTTCTGCTGCCTGAGCATCCAAGTCAGTAGCATCAAACCAGAGGTTCAGATCACCCAACAGAACAATTTTAGTATGATTAATTACAAGAGAGGCTAGTTGTTCTGCCAATGATGCAGCATAAGTGGACATGAGTTGAGGGGGGCGATAAATTAGGACCATTAACAGTGTTCCACTGTCCGTGTCCATTTTAAAAACGATATTCTCTGAGCCTGTATGCGCAAGAGGTTATAGTAGGGAAAACTTGTGAGCATTATGAATGATGGCTGCAACTCCTCCACCTCTTTTGTCGGCAGGTCTATCAGCATTTAAAATGTAATAGTCCGAAGGAACAGCCACCAAAATATCTGGCTCTCCTTTGTCAAATGGGAGAGATGTCACCCGACACCCGCCAATCCTTGAAGGGGCCCTCTTGCAGTGCTGGGGTGAAAGCTGCATTATAGTGTATGGGGGTATAGGGGAAGGGGAAAGTAGTGAGCTGCAGCTGTCAAAGAAGAGCATCCCTTACCCATAATGTAGTAGATGTGGGGGTGCTAAAGTATGCGTTAGGAGGTCTGTCCTGTTTTGGCTTCCATAGTAAGTCACAAATAGATCAGCCTGTGATCCGTCTATCTATGTGCAGCCAATGCTTCTCTGAGGCTTGCAGGGACTACTCTGTAATCATGCACAGTTGTGCCGCCCTATAATACCCCCAAAAGTCCGGCAGCGCCAAGCCCACTTCTCTACGTGGTCTCGTAAGCAGATGGTAAGGCAAGCGTGACCCCTTCCCCAGCCAGATAAATTTATTAATCATTTGGCGTAGTTCCCTAAATAAGGCCTCCTCCACTGGAATGGGCAACCCCTGGAAGAGATAGAGTAATCTGGGAAGAACATTCATCTTAATGGCATTAATCCTGCCTAGCCAGGAAAGGTATGCAACTCTCCATTTACCCAAATCAGTTTTCAGTTATCGTAATAGGGGGGGAAAGTTGGCCTTGTAGAGGTCTGATATACAGGGGTGAGCTTAACTCCCAGGTAGGTAGTCTCTTTAGTCGTGCATCCAAAGGGGGATAAGCCTTCCACCCCTCTCCACTTACCCATGAGAAAGGACAAATTAGGTAGGTATGATTTGGCCGAGTTAATCCAAAATCCCGCTGCCCGCTCAAACCCCTTAAGCTCTTCCTGAATAGTTGGGAGGGAAAGCATTGGTTCTGTCACTGGGAGAAGCACGTCACCAGCAAAGAGCGTAATCTTATGCTCATCTGTGCCAAAGCGTATACCTCGAATGTCAGCGTTGCCTCTAATTTTATGTGCTAGGGGCTCGATGCTCTAGGCAAAAAGGAGGGAGAAAAGAGGGCATCCCTACCTCGTCCCACGCTCCTAGTCAAAGGGGGGGGCACTGCACCGTTCACCAAGACCCGGGAAGTGGGAGAATGATAAGTGGCTTGAATCAACCCTGTAAAAGTCTCACTGAAACCAAAGCGCTGCAGTACTCGAAAGAGAAAGGACCACTCTACGCCGTCAAACGTTTTTTCCCCATCTAGCGATATAAGTGCCATCGGGATATTCTTCTTTCCGGCCTTTTCAATAATATGGATGATGCGCCGCAAATTATCATGCATCTGTCGTCCCTTGATAAAGCCAGATTGATCTGGGTCAATGAGTCCGGGGAGCACTGATTTGAGGCAGGTGGCTAGAATCTTGGAGTAGATTTGGCGTCTAGGTTTAAAAAGGCTATTGGACGATAGGAGGAACATGCTGTGGGGTCCTTCCTGGGTTTGGGGATCACCACTGCGATCACCTCGCCCCTGGTGGGGGTGAGTTGCTGTGTAGAGGCAATAACATTGAATAATGTAGGTAAAAAAGGGACTAGCGCTGGCGCATAAGTCCGATAAAAGTGTGCCGTGAAGCCGTCTGGTCCCGGTGCTTTTTGAAGTGTCAGCGTATCAATTGCTTTCTGGACTTCCTCACCGGTTATGGGTTGCGCCAGTTCTTCATTAGTGCTAGCCGTAACCTGCGGGAGAAGTAGGGGATCTAAATACTCCACTTGATCCTGCTCCCGTAGGAGTTTCGAAGAGTGTACAGATTACGATAAAATTGCTCGTAGGCTTGCGCCTTCCCTTCCTCTATTTTTTGTGGGACGCCCGCAAAATCTACAATCGTTTTTATGTACTCCCTCTCCTGTTTTGCCTTCAGTTGCCATACTAATAGGGAGCCCACTTTCTTCCCCCCTCATATCCCCTGGTCTATAGGCGTAAGACTTTTTTCCCACCGTATTAGTATATATGGCCTGCAGCTTTCCTTTGAGAGTTGTGACCTTCCTCATCACTTGGACTGTGGGGCTAGCCTTGTGGGCCTGCTCTGCCGCCTGCAGCTCCCTTTCAAGCATAAGGCGTTCCTCCCGCTGCTGTGACTTCAGGGTGGTGGCCAGTACGATACATTCATCCCGGATGACTGTTTTGAGGGCATCCTAGGTAGTGGTGTGCAAAGTACTTTTGGGGTCGTTGTGTTCGAGACTTCCTGATGTCATTTCTTAGCAGTCTGTCCCTGCAAAAGAAGTTGGGAAAATACCAGCCTGCCCGTCTTGAATGTGGGTTCGGCCAATTGAGTGACAGTTCCAGGGGGCCGTGATCCGATATTCAGATGGGATGGAAGTGTGTTTGTAGCATCGAGGGGAGAAAGGATTGACTAATGAATATATAATCGATGCGGGAGTACGATCTCTGGGAGTGAGAGAAGAAGAAGTAGTCGCGAACAGTAGTGTCTCTCCATATGTCTACCAACCCCATAAGTTGGAGTTGTGATTTGAGTGCCTTGCCGAAAACTCCTCCCGCTGCCCTGTGTGCATGAGTCATATACAGCTCTTGATCCCAGGCCAAGTTGAAATCTCCCAAGAGTATTATGTCTCCCTGAGCAAAGGACTCCAAGTCCATAAGGAATGAGAGAATAACGTCCTGCTGTCCGGTGTTTGGGGCATATATGACTGCAAATGTACATTGTCGCCCCCTTAGCTCCCTCCGAACCAAAACGTATCTCCCTGCCTTGTCAGCCATGTCAGCCTTAGTGTCCTGTGCTTGGAATGGGACTCCCACGTGAAAAAGTAGTGCCACCCCATTGTGTTCTGCTGCATGAGAGGATCTGAAAATGTGTGGATTGGCTTTATGGCGCATGCACTGTTCCTCTGATTTTTTAATGTGTGTCTCCTGAAGAGCCGCCACTTGTAGATTGTTGTCTAGCAGAAATTTCTAAAGGCAATGTCGTTTGTTAGGGGAATTTAATCCCCGGGCATTCCAGGTTAATGTACTGACCGCCACACAGAAATGTGTGAGACCCTTCCTCCCTCACGGGTGCCCCCTCTAAAATCAGGTATCTGAGCCCCCTTCCATTCACACCCCAGCGTTTAAACAAAATAAAAAAGGCACTATGACATCTAACAAAAGTAACAAGCCAGAACACACTATATAATCGAGCGTGGAGAGTCCCCCTCCTAGAGGACAACCCCCTGGCCAGATCGAACTTGTAGAGCGTAGCCATTCCCGTTCCCCCAGCCCCTACAACAATCTCTATTGAGGCATATGCTGCATAATGTTGTACGTCCCATCAGAGCTAACAGCTGGCTCCCCCCCACCCACATTCGTTCAAATCGATAGGCCCGGCGGCGCCTCAAGAATCCCTGTGATGGCAAGTCCTCAGCCCCATCCACCCTCCCATTTAACTCTCCTTACCACCTTGAGACTAAATCGCTCTACCCCACTTTCACAGCCAATGCCTCTAGCCCAGGCCGCTCCTGAGCATCAGGCAGCAGACTCCCGGGCCACCAGGAGCGATCAGGTCCAAGAGTGTTTCATAAAGTCATTGCAAGTCCTTCGCTCCATCCCATTCTCCATGGCAGAAACTGCCCGCTCCCCGGATTCAGAGGGGTGGGCAGAGTGTTCTGATCCGTGCTGTGATCGTGTTCTCAGGTTCCTTGTATCGCGGAGCTCATTCTGGAGTCTTATTAGTCTTACGGCTCACTCTCTTCCATTGACTTTCCCCACTCGGTCTCACTGTATTCCCAATTTTAAAATGATGTGCAAACCTGGGAATGCACCAAAAACATATGCCTCCCCAGGAGAGGCGGACGAGGAAAAAAAACATTTTTCTACTTGTTTTTTGTGTGTTTTTTTTAATATTCTGCAACACACATAGAAAGAGGAAAAAGCCTCTCAGGATTGTTTTTGTGCAGGAAGGTTCACCTGCACAAAAACAAAACTGCCTACAACATAGGCACCCATGCTAGGCTGCCAAAACTGCACCGTGTCGGATAAATATGGTGTATGCCTGTCCTTGCTCTGTGATGCCGGGCAATGCAGGAAGGGGACTTGCTGCATTGCCTTGCACCACAAATATCATAAATATGGCCCCAAATGTTTACGGAGCGCAAAAGAGGGTAAAGCACACAGATTGGTAAGACAAAGCAAGGGAAAGACAGCACCCCTCAAGAGCGAGTTCAAGGGGCTGGGAGTGTCTGGCGATAGATTAAAGAGGCATGAGGTAGATTTAAGGATACCAGCCTTGTTATTCAGCGCACCAATGTATAATTGCACTGGCTGCCGTATTGGGCACTCTTTTAAAAATTCATCCCTGCTGGCTCACTGTTGATCATGGGTGACTAGTCCACCTATGCTGAGGTGAAGTAAGGTGTCGATGTGGGCTAGCCAACAGATTAACAGCCGAGGCAGAGCCGGGCCTCAGCCCTGAAACTTAGAGCTGGTACACGAGCCAAACCCTGAAAATATGACATGTAAATCACGTGACAAAAATCACATTAGAGTTTGATAGTTTTTCTTCCAAATTGAAGAAATCGTATTGTTTTAGCATGTGGAAGTGTTTCACCTTAGTACATCAGACAATTTGAAATCTATTTATTGAAAGAGGGACTTTTTAAACATGACTGAGAAACATTCCTGCCCCTTGTGACAATGCTAATAGTGAATTTAGAGGCAAGTGAGTTGCCACGTATAAAGAATGGATGTCCTAGATTTGTATTATATGTGGGGCAACTTTATAGGATATTGAATCAAAGATAACACAGATTTTTGTACTGTACACATCCCAAACTCAAGTCTTTGAAGGTGCTCTTGTATGTGATAATGAACAAAAACGATGCTAGGTGAAATAAAGTATTTACCTAGGATCACACAATTTGATCAAGCAGGGAAACTGGGATTGATCCCATATTTTCCAGCTTCACACTATACAATCTGCCATTAGCTCTGTATCTCTTTCTGCCATCATAGGGTATTGCTTTAGGCTTAATTCTTGAGCCAAGAAATAAGAATTTGGGTTAAAGGCAGAAGCCACGTTTTAATTTGGGCGGTTTTGCATAGAGTATACCTTGCCCAAGGACATAACAGTACTTCACAAAGGATACAGACTTAGGGCCCGATTACGATGCAGTTAGGAAATCTTCCCGACCGAATCGGTTTGGAAATGGTGTCCGACCCACTCTGATCGAGAGAGTCCGGCCGACTGAGTACGATGCATCCGGATGCTTCCAGATACGATTTGATTGAACTCCAATTGACTTCAATGGGGGCCTATGTTCTGAACTGCATCGTAATTGGGCCCTCGGTCGGGAAGACATGTTCCCGATCCGATTTGGAAGGAGCAAATGCCATTAAGAGGCCTTCCTGACCGCATTGTAATCAGGCCCTAGGTGGGAATGCTTTCCGAACCGCATCGTAATTGGCCCTAAGTTAGGTGTTCTGTTTTTTGGCACAGGGAGATTTGCTGGGATACACAGGATGCTGAGCCTAGGCCAGGATACAAACCCAGCCCCCAATGATACATGTTCAGCAGCTGTAGCCACCAGACCACATTGCCTGCTGTGAAAGGTTGGTTGCTTTTGGACTTGAGGTTCCCAGAGAACCTCGTGCTGTGCCAGAGCCAGGCATTTTGCTTGAGCTCGGTGCCAGCTTCAGCAACTCCCCATCTCTAGTAAGGTGGATCCCAGACAGGGTACTTGGAGCTAGCCGGCTTTTGAATGATACTGCTCATGTAATGTGATTTGTGTATTTACCTTTAATTTTTTATTGTTGAATTGACGTGTTCTATGTGCTGATCATTCTTTTTTAGTGGTGTTCCGTGGGGGGCACAGGGGCGGTTCCCCCAGGCTCAAAATTCTTAGGGACGAAAATGTTAAAAGAAAAGTGAAGGGATACTTGCCTTGCCCCAGGCACTGGTAACCGACACTACGCACCTGTGCAACAGTGGTGGGTTATATACTGCATTGCAGTATTTTCTCAGGTCATCGAGACCTCGTTTTTGCAAATCAGACAGCATCTATGCGGTCTAACTCATACATAATAAGTGATGTATTATGTCTACAATGTTTATGTTACACGAACATTCTGAGCCTATTCCCTTTCTTGTAACAAACTGGCGCCTTCAGGTGGTTCTCTCACCTCTAGGCCCATCTCTCCACGCATCCCCTTTTCTGGTCTGCGATTTGGGAATGTTACTGGCCCCTTCGTGGGGGTGTCTTGGTGTTGCAGTCACTTCCACTCACCAAATCTCATTCTGGCCACTCATGGAGCAGGTGGTGCTAAAGATATGCGTAAATCAGGTGCCGTTCGCTGAATATTTGCAAACTCCTTGATTTCCCCACATTTTAAGGGGGTTTGGGTCAGCAATGAAAGGATGGTCAAACTTAGAAGGAAAAACCTGTCATATCCACCGCCTGCACCGTCAAACACACGCGCGGTAGCTAGGCCGCGATTTCCACACACAGCTGTTTTTGCTGAAAGGTGAATGTTGGGGCTAGAAAAAAGCAGATATATTGAAAGGCTGGTAACATGCTTGTTTGCTTTTTGCTTCAGTACATACTGTACGCAAGGAACGAATGGCGAGGCTCTGGCTGTTTTACGAGAAGAATACATTTGGGTCTCAGGTTTTAATTGCTTCTTTGCGTACATAATCAGAAAAGTACACACTGCAGTCCCATCAGTCGAACTGCCCTTTCCCGCTGTTCTCTTGCTGTCGTGCGTCTATCTTAAAATACTTCATGTGCCCTTTCAATAGACTTCACAGCAAACATGCACTGAAATTACAGATGCTTTGTGATAGATGAGGTAAGCAGGACCAAAAGCGCGACATAAGAGCGTCAGGCTATCACTGGTGAAGAAAATGGCGCCCGAGGCTTCTGCTCTACATTTACACACTACAATACATTCCAATGAAATGCAAATGTATTATAAATTACACATTGTATTGTATTGTATTGCAAATATACTGCCATTACTACCTGTATGTGGTGTGCTGAAGCGCTTGCCTGCATGCGTAGCGCGCAACACTGTGTATGGTGTGGTTGGAAGGGAGAGGTCTTTGTTTCGATCCTGTGTGGGCAGTGTTTCCATGGCGTGCGTGAGGACCACCTAGGTGGGCGTATTGTGTTATAGGACCCAGCGCTTAGCAGTGTGATGGATGAGGAATAAGAATAAGAATAACTTTATTGTTCAGTTAATTAAAACTCACAATGTTAAAACTTTGTTAATCGTTTAAACCTTGTTTTGCACATATGATATTAGTGTAAAAAGAAAACTTTTACACACTATAGGATCGTATCAGTCTCAATTGCGTTATCTGTGTAGTTCCTCTCTAGGTTGGTAAAGTGACTGTGCCTCAGTATGCCGCTACATGATTATGACTTGGCAAGTTCCTTCACAGACTGTCCCTTTATGAGGTTGAAATGTTGTTGCTTGCTGTTCTTCAATGTTCCATATGGCTAGCTCTTAAGTCTTCTGGCCACTATGTCAAAGTACTTTGTTAGTCTGCAACTTAGCTGGATCTCTTCAGGTTTAAAGCACAGCTTTACAGCCTGCCTGCAGCTTGTTATGCCCTTTTAGTTCCATAATACTCGGAGTAAGGCGCGCCTTATATCCATCAAGTTTGGGCAGATGCAAATTATGTGTATTAGGTCCTCTTTCCCTGTACTACAAAGACAGCAAAGGTGTTCTTCTGCTCCCCTTTTCCAAGGTGCCAGGTGAGGTAGTATTGGTAGGATGCCGAAGCGCAATTTTAGAAATGTGTCTTTTGTCTTCCGTGTAAGACCTGTTTGCAGGTATTCCTGCTGTTTAAGAGCTTTGTAATCTTTCAGCACTGTCCATCCATGAGCCCTCTTGGCCAAAATGTCTTTATCTTCTATGGATGATATAATTTCAGTTACTTTTGTTACCACCTTTTTGAAGCTTTTGTCTGTGGATGACTCCCAGAGGTTTGTTAATTCCTGGTATTACAGTGATTCTAGTAGATACTTCAGTTTGGTCCAAAGGTGGGCGTTTAGAGATCCTTGCTCTGCACCTCTGATTTTGCACCAACTTTTTATGTAGGCGCCTCTTCTCTCCACTGTTTGTCTTTGGAGACCTAATTCGAGGCGGATTTGGGCAGGCGACAAGTAGTTCGGCAGATGGAAAATTGTCCTGTATGCTTTACTGATTATTTTATCTATTCCTTGCATGGGTTCACTCTCGTATGTGAGCATTAGCAGTGTGATGCATGAGAGACAGGCGGGCAGTTTATGGTATTCAGTAGGCTGGCAGCTGTGAGCAGCTCTGCAGGTCTGAAGAGGTATTGTAGTGGTTTAAGTCTGACAGCATGGTACTCCGGAAACCAGGGTTAGGAGGTTCTTCTTTTTTTTCTTTATTGTTATTATTCTTAAGAAAACCATGCCATGCAATTTACTCCAATTTGTATGTGGTAGATAAAATTAATAGGAGTTAGGGGTGATCTTCAATGGAAGCTGGGGGAATGTGAGTTCATGCATTGGCTGGCGGTATTAATAGATAAGCTACAGGCGAAGAGGTATTGTTGGGTAGCAGGGGTATGATTATAAAGGAGATGTTGTAATCTCAGAAATGAGGTGTGGGACATTTAAGGAGACAATAATAGAGATTAGGGCAAACAGGCATGTGATTTATATTAGGCTGTGGTCAGAGAGAAGAGGCATGCAGTGTCTGGAAAAAGAGAGCGGAGGAAGAAGGAAAGAGAGGGGAATAAAAGGAGAGCTGACAGTAAGAAGTGTTATGGCAAAGCCAGTTTTCATGCAGGAGTTCCAAGAATATTGTGGAGCCTTCTTGACATCGGAAAAATGTGCAATTGTGCAAACGTTTTTTTGCACATATCTGTCTTGACACATACACATATGAAGTTCATGCCCTGATTAGCATACAATTTGAGAAAATGTCATGTACACTGGTTGTACTACGGAATACAACACCAACAATATCACGGTAAAAGAATATCAAGGACAGGATATCAAGGGACAAAATATTGAAAGGTAAGCTCGTATAGCGAAATATGTATTTACTATTCCTGACTCCACATCCACGTACCTTGAAATATATGTACCATCTAGACTTGCTTGCCTGTAGGCATAGTTTTTCAATATTTTTTCCTCAATATTCTGTCTCACCGATATTGTGGGTTTGATATTCAAAGGGCACACCACGTACAATTTCACAAAAATGTAATAAATGTACCGTATCGCGCTCCAAAACGTGCAGATTCAGAACACCACAAGTCATTGAGCAAATTTATGACGGTGAACAAAGATGACTTGTCAAATTAGGGTTTTGTACATGACTGCAAACTCTCCAGAATGCGGCTGCCAGACTGGTCCTAGACCTTCCCCCCAGAACTGCATCAGCGCCATGTTTGAGAAAGCTCCATTGGCTGCCCATCCGTCAGAGAAGCTACTTTAAGATCTTAAGTTTAACGCACAACGCTCTGTATAATAACGGGCCCAAATATCTCCAACACAAACTCAATTGGTATGTTCCCAATAGACCTTTAAGGTTTAGTAATAAATCATTTCTGACCCAACCGCGCGTCCGTACATCCAGGTAAGGGCAGCGTTCTTTCTCCTATCTTGCTCCTCTTCTATGGAACAAACTGCCCCCCCAACTTCTTTCCATCATTGAGCACAAGCAATTTCGTAAAGCTTTAAAAACCTGGCTCTTCCCCAATTAGATCCCCTCTCTGTTAGCCCCAATTCATTCTCTCCACTCTATTCTGCCCCTCAGTTGTTCATCTGGTTTCATACTGCAAGCGTCATGAGACCTCACGGTGAGATGATGCGCTATATAAAAATATTTGACAATGACAATGTCAATGCAGAGCCTACACGTTTACGGTACATGTTCTAATGCCTCTCTGTTCAAAATGATACAAAAGGGGATGATGGACGGAGCGCTTGAGCAAATCAAACACTCACCCCCAGACAAGTGATCTGGGTTTAATCCATCACCATTCTTTAGCTCACTCCGCCACCCCAGTTCAGACATGGCCAAATGCAAATCAGTCTGACCCTGTACCTCATGGGAACAGTCCAGCCTGAACTGCCAAAGCCATGTGTTCCCTGGACCAGAAACAAGCATCCTGGGACCAGTTTCTGGCATTTCAGCCATCATCAGCCAGGCTAGCTTGAATCCAGTGGCAAAGTGAGCAAGGGACTCACGTCTGAGCATACCCTGCCAACTTAGGGCGAACAAAGCGATACAAAAGGGGATGATGGACGGAGCGCTTGAGCAAACCAAACACTCACCCCCAGTCAACTGATCTGGGTTTAATCGATCACCATTCTTTAGCTCACTCCGCCACCCCAGTTCAGACATGGCCATATGCAAATCAGTCTGACCCTGTACCTCATGGGAACAGTCCAGCCCGAACTGCCAAAGCCATGTCTTCCCTGGACCGGAAACAAGCATCCTGGGACCGGTTTCTGGCATTTCAGGTGTCATCAGCCAGGCTATCTTGAATACAGTGGCAAAGTGAGCAAGGGACTCATGTCTGAGCATACCCTGCCAACTTAGGGCGAACAAAGCGATACAAAAGGGGATGATGGACGGAGCGCTTGAGCCTGTTCAAAATGTACCTCTTGTGCAGCACTCTCACTTACTATACACCTATGTAATATACAATATTTTACCAGGCATGTGCGGTCTCAGTTGTATTTAGGAAGGACTTAAGCTGCTTCTGGTTTTGTTCTTCAGCCAAAGAAATAGTTTACTAAACACAACGGAGAAAGAAGGGTCAGAGGGAAAATATTTAGAGACCTACCCAGCGTGAAGTCCCCCAACTAGTCAATGTAAGAAACAAAAAACACACACTGGGGGTCTAAAGCTGGGCCTAGTGTGCTCCAGACGACAAAATGACAGAGAACACACTGCTAACCAAGTCAGTGGGCGTTGCTAAGGTTATACAACATTTAGCTTACTCATGGGGTGCCAAACAAAGCAACATATATATTGGGATTCACTTCAAATATAGAAAAGACCCATATAGAGAACAGTTGGATGTCCATCAACGTCAGATGTAGATCATATATTCTCATTTGGTCTTCCAGATAGGAATGGTATGTCCCATGATCATTGGGACTGATCCATAACCTATGGTTGTCTGGGTCTCATCTCCAAATGCAGTGAAGAACATGAGAACAAAGGGATTGTGATGGAGTCCAGTGCAGTGCAAAACAATAAAGTGTAGTGAGATTAAAAAAGGATAGAAGATCAATACAAAACTTTAATATAACTTGATCACTCCCTTAATAAAAACCAAGAACAGTGCAAAGATGCAGTCTAAGCATATAACTGCATATATTCGGCCAAAATATATGCAGTTATGGACATCCAACTGTTCTCTGTATGGGTCTTTTCTATATTTGAAGTGAATCCCAATATATATTTTGCTCTGTTTGGCACCCCATGAGTAAGCTAAATGTTGTATAACCTTAGCAACGCCCACTGACTTGGTTAGCAGTGTGTTCTCTGTCATTTTGTCGTCTGGAGCACACTTGGCCCAGCTTTAGATCCCCAGTGTGTGTTTTTTGTTTCTTACAAAGAAATAGTTTAAACTGCAAGCTCATTAGCTATGGAAGTTCTATATTGTGCTATGACAACCATTTACAGTTTTGAAATGTTGTTAGCTTTTTCAATAGACATTAGCGTCTGTAGTTTTATATGTTTTTATATTTGTTTAATAAATATTGTAGATTATATTGCAGTTACAATAATTTTACATCAGCTATTCTTCTACACAGTCAATAGACTGGTGATCTGTTGGCTTCCTTCAGACCCATGAATAGATGATGCTGGTCTTCCTCTTTTAGACCCTAGTGAGATAGTGGAGTGGGTATAGTGCACTATAAGTGCTGTTCCTCCACACAACCATCTGTTGAACTTCACCTACAACCCCCGGCATCACAGCGTCAAAATCCTTACTGCAGGAAGGACTTGATCTTACATAGGCTAAGTATGTATTTATGTATGGGTCATTTCTGTAGCATGAACCTATCAAAAAGGCAGCTGTACAGGTTCAAAGGCACGCAAAAAGTCAACAAATGATAGGAGGGGTAGCTGGGTTATAGATGGTTAATGCATTGTGATGTAGTATTCTTCAAAGAGGTGCAATTTCAACTCTTTCCTAGATTGGAGTAGAGTTGCTTTGGCCCTGAGGGATAGTGCGATGTTGTTTCTGAACTAAACATCAGATCAATGTAGACCTTTCATGAGGCATAGTGTATCGCAGAGGAGGTACTGGTATACGTTAGTTGTTCTTCGGGTGCTGACACTTCTGAATTATAAGATAAAAGAACTGTTTCCCTCCACCCTCACACCAAGGAAATGATGCTAGAGTCTATTATTAGTTATTTATGTTGGCACGCACTAATAAACTACAGTGGACAATAATCCAGCCTCAGATCAATGTGAAAATGCAATTTGAACCATCTTAGAGAACTCAGGATCACGAAACCATTATCATTAGATCACAAATCCGAATTGTGGTCCAGTCTCTTGCAATATGGTGCATCTCAACTCACTTATATAATTGTCTGAAAAATTACAACGCTCTAACAGAGACCGGATACAGACTGTCTGCTCTTCCACTCCAGCATGCCTGCACCTTCATGCACCACTGATCCCCGTCCTTGGAGGCAGCTTGTTTCTTTCCTGATTGGCACTCTTACGGCAGGTTCCATTATTCACACAGAGGCTTGCAGGGCCAGCTTAGCGCTTTTTGCGCCCAGTGCAACTATCTCTTTTGGCCCTCCCCATGACCTCTACCTTAGATTCTCTCATTACTACCTGCAAAACTGCCCCTTATCTCTCCATAGGCCCTCTCTCACATACATTTCATTTGATTTTCAGTGCTGGTAAAGACTCAGCTATCCACATAAAATACAGATCTGTTCTTTGCAGCAGGCATATTAACCCTCAGTGCTACGTAATGGCGAGTCCAAACTGCCACTAGACAAAACTCCGATCTCTCCCTCTAGCAGCAACATTAACCGCAAAAGCTATCTTGGCATTTTTGTTGCTAATGAAAAGCTGGACTCACAAGGAACTCCGGAGCAGGTGCTTTTAAATCATAAGTTATTGCTAAACATAACGCCCCCCCCCCTGCCCTCGCCAGGTCAGCACCCAGTGTTCAAACTGCCCTAAAGCCGGCCCTGGAGGCTTGCACCCATGCGTCCTTACTTCTCTGAATGTGCAAACTTTCGGTTGCCTACTAATGTATCTTTTCGGACAAGCGCCCTTCCTGTGCTTCTTTGCATAGGGACTGCTTTACCCCTACTTACCCGATGAGCCCAATTTCATCCTCTGTCTGGCCATCTCCTGTTTGAACCTCTTACATCTCTAAATGGTGTTGAGCACTAGACATCTGCACAGGTGTTCCATTCATATCTGGCTTTTCTATCAGTTGAAATGGGTCCTCTGGCCTGCTTTCAGTCCATCCCTTGGATGTTTTCATTCAGAAGCCCTGGTGATGAACTTTATATTGAGTTTGGTCAGCACACCGTCTGTTCGGACTCAATAAACCAAATTGCAACATACTCATAACAGTATTTTTGTAATCTGTAAACAGTCTATACAAAGCCAATTTTAGATGATATTTTGGGGTTCCCTTTGTTCTGACACTTGATTTTTTCTGAATACTTTGTGTGAGTCACTTGTGAGCCTCGACCTCAGTTTGTCACTCATTCACTCATCAATGCATGGTCCATAGTTTGTATTAAAAAAAATTCTCCGTATGTTGGTACCTAGCAATTTGCTTTTCTAATAATTAATGTCTGTTGATATGTACTTCTTATATAGTGTGTGGTTGCATTTATTGCATTTGTGACATTCCCTATCCCCTTAAATAATCATTTTCTAGTCATGCCTAGGAACCAACAAAAAATAAGATAAGACACTTCTTCTTGGGCTGTGCCTAACGTCTTTTGTACACATGTCTACAAGAACACTGCCTGTCCCCCTCCACTGCTGTTTCATGCCCTACACTGGAACACACCACACCCGTCACACTTTGATCTAAGAATATTCACTTAGTGCATCTTCAAAATCCAAGTTAAACCATCACACTTTCCGCACTGAGGTCGTCATATAGAGTTTAGTGGAATGGGAAAACCGCAGTCAATCAGCATTAATCCCATTCCACCAAACTCAGAGTTCCCCATTATCATTTAGAGGTGAGGGAACCACCAGATTTCTGATGGTGGAGTCTCAGCAGAATCTGACATTGAAAACTATAGCACTGTGGCAAGATCATCTCAGAAGAAGTTGATTAACCATATTGCAAGCCATAGTGGTCATACCCTTTTCTGAAGCTCTATTAGAAAGGACATCTTCAGAATCAATGTCTTCATTTAGCACCTGAGCAGAACACATTCACCGGTCCTGTTCCTGCTCTCAGTGCGGTCAACACTAAAATCCACGTTAGACCAGTACCTACTTATTTTATTTTATTAATTTGTTAAGTTCTGGGTTGTTACCTAGAGCCGCTTCGTAGCACTAGATCTTTCAGGGACAATCTTTTTCGAAAAGAAGTTCTCATTCTGCATCAATGGAAACTTCGAGCAAGCGCCGAGGATTGTTTTGGTGTGCATACAATACTAGTTTTCCAGGAGAAAGGTCCAACATGGGGCGTTTCCTTTGAACAGATGGATGAGTGGTCCATGGCACTTTTAGCAAGTAGAAAACGCATCTCTGAAGATGCTTATGTTCAGTTTTGTTTTGAAATATATGAAGCCTGTTTGGTTTCTTAGTTGCTGCCGTAGCGAATTACACAAGCATGCATCTGGTGCGAATATTCAAATTTGCTTGGCATGATCTGAATTGCGCACTGGGTGTGTTGGGTGAAGTTAGATTTTGTAGATAGTTCACGCCCATTTCAGACACTCTTCCTTCCATTTTCTCATGTTCTGAATATTGTGCGCGGTTCTCTTAATCTGAGCTAATGGGGTTCTTTTAGGACTGGGGTTATGAACCCAGATCCCTTGAGGCTAAGGTGGAGTATGGCTGCTTGATTTTGAATGTTATGAAGTTTAACTATGCCCTTGTTGCATTCTCCTGTATAGACTGTTTTGCAGGCTTTGATTCATGATAGCATTAAAGTCGTGGTGAGTTTGAGCCTGATACCCCACAAGATTTGGTTTGTGTGTTATAACTTTGCAAAATGAAATGTCTGTGTTTGAGAAGAGGAGTGATCCTTCTCAACAACATAAGATGGTCATTGGCGCTTTTGATAATGTTGCAGTCTGGTTTCTAAAGGAAAGAAATTTGTCATTCCGAATCTAGAGATTTCTCACTGGCTGAGCTGGGTGTGGGGATTCTCTTAACTCCTTTGGTCACCTGCAAAGTAGACTGCTTACATCAATATTGCCAGTATCAGAATTTGAGGTTTTTTCTGTTCAGGAGATGATAGCTCTCTTGAGCCTTGGTACATGTGCTTCAGGGATTTTTATATATTTGTATCTGTATTGTCATGGGGTACCCAAAGCAGAAATTGATTTTAATGTTGTTTGTCTACATTCGAAATTTAAGTTAGTAGAGGGAGATGAGGTGTGACTAACGTCTCAAACAGGTATTAAAACATAGTGGAAACAGTGGAGATCCTTGACAGACCCTAAAATCTATTGGTTTTGTGATAGAGGAAAATAATCCCATTTTGACTTGCTGGCTGAGGTTTGATAGGAAAGAGTTGCATCATTGAAATGCTCTTCCATTTATCTTGGCACAGTTTTTCAAACTGGATGTTATAATCTACTGTGCGTGTATGCCATTCATTCCTTAAGATCAACATTTATGGCTGGCCAGCATCGAGGAAGCACAGGAGGAGTTCTTTAATTTCTGCAATTGCAGTTTCAATGCACTATCAGGCCCTAAGCCTAATGTAAGAAGTTGTTGGATTCAATGAAATGAAATCTTGTAACTGAATTATGACCTCACGTTCTCGGATTTTGATTTTGAAGGAAAGGTTTCCTTCAGATTGTCTGTAGTTCCGGGGAATGTGAGTGGGATGCAACCGTGCCCCAAGATTGAGATATGTGCTCCATATGTGGATAGGGAATGGTGCCAGAAAATCTAGATGGAAAAGTTTATCAAAAAGGGAGAGTCCAAATATTGTGTGGGGAGGGTCCGAGTCTGTTAATTTTATGGCAATTATCAGGACAAGGACAGTACAGACCAGAAATTGGAAGGGAAGGGAGTGATGAAGATTGGAGAGTCCAGGTGAAACCTCATTTTCAGGGTTTGCTGGTTACCCCTGGGAATGTTGGTCACCCCAAAACCGGTCCCAGGATGCTTTTTTCCAGTCCAGGGAAGACCTGGCTTGGCAGCTCGGGCTGGTCTGTTCCCATGAGGCACAGGGTAAGACTGATTTGCATATAGCTGGGTCTGAACTGGGGTGGCGAAGTGAGCGAAAGAATGATGGTGGATTCAAGCCAGATCTGTGACTGGGGTGAGTGTCTGAAAAGTTTCAGCACTCCGTCCATCAACTTCTTGTGTTTGCTTTGTGGCGATGCCCACTGAATTTCCTACCTCACAAACACACTCATTTTCTATTTACTATTATAATGCTATAATAGTAATTAAAAAATTAGTGAAGCCTGACTAGCTATCATTTTCTGACCCTTGTTTGAGGGTACATGCTGGTACATGCGCTAGCGTGCGTATGCCATCTCCCGTACCCTTGCTGGCTAAATCACTGCTAACCTGAATCCAGCCCTGGCCAGCCATATTCAGGATCTCCTCGCCAAACTCTTAGATGACTCTCAACAAGAGTCACTTTTATTGTGGCCCGGATGCTTTAGCGTTCATCCGGGGCTGCCTATCAATCACAGAGTGGTCCTGGTGCTTTAGGCTGCCTATGAGGCAACCTGGTGGTGGGAAAGTTTATTACGATGTTACCTGGGTCACAGAGTCATGGGCTCTGATGACTGTGACGTCGGGCCACATGTAGCAAACAGGCACATTGCACATGCTTTAGCTGTGCACACACAGTGTATCTGTGTAAACAAGACCTGATTTCACTTTCACCTTGCTGCTGCTGAGCCTCTCATTTGGAGAACACCACCAAGGCTGCGAGAAGTGGTCCTGCAGAAGAAGACTGCCTGAGCTTCATCTTCCATCACAGGTAAGTCGGGCTCCCTGTGCCCTGAATTTAGGGCATTAAGTATGCCCCAACAATGACCTACCAATGTCAAATATCACCAGTCGCCACTGCTCATTTTGTATGGGGATACTGCACGCGAGAGTAGGAGATTATTGGTATAATGTGTGGAGTGGGGGTTCGAAGAAAGCTGAACCTAGACAATGTGTGGTGTAATGACTATTCATTGTTTGCTCCTCTTCTTTGGAGAACATCTGTTATTGGATCGGTTCACACCCTGTTTGATAAATAAAATGGACCAACAGTGCATTTAAATTATAACAGTCACGGTCTTCTTTGCACAAATCATTTGGGTGAAGGATTCAAATCTTCCTTTAACAATCAGGCTTGAATTTTATCTGTTTTGACTCTCATACTGAGCGCAAGGGGGCAGATTTACAAGCCCCTTGCGCCACTTTTGCGTCACTTTTAACATGGGAAAAGTAACGCAAAAATGGCTCAAGGGGCTTGTAAATCTGCCCCAAGGTATTGAAAAGAGAAAATCGGTTTTGACCATGGGGTGAAGGGTGAAGAGTAGAACGACTTTTTAGTGGTGTGTAAATGTGATCTCAGGATACTGATAACATATCTGTTTTTCTAGATGCCCTATCTCTGCATCTTATATATGTATTCTCAAAGCTCACAGGTATTCACTTGAAGCTCACTTGCAGAAGGTCTTCATGATGCCTCAAAAGTCTGGTGCCTAATAGTTTGTATATGCATTCCTCCTTTAAGGGAGAAGATACTCATGGTGCACTAGGATTGCTTCCTTATGCATAGTGCTGGTACATATTATCTTTTCCCCTTTCACTGCCAGGATGTATATTGAGGGAAGCCCGTCTATCACCCCACCCTTACCTCACTTGCCTGAAAAGAAGGTAAAAGAGCAACAATCAGGGAGCTATCCTTGTGTCCTGCTCTCTACCCTGTCTCAGTTCCTTATCCAGGCTTAAATGTTTGAGTCTGTAAGGCCTCGGGATTCTGCCAAGAAATATTAATGTTTTCCAAGGATGGAAGGCTGAGGTTGATACCGATTCCAATTGGTTTCAAATGGCAATCACCAGTCTCAAAGCTCTCCAGTCTTCTTATAGCCTGGTGCTACACTACTTCCTGTTTGTGAGGTCATCACTCTCTGCCAGAAAGCAACATTCGGTATTTGCGACTCGATTCGCTATTTTCCGAATCGCTAAAATGTGCTTCCTAAAATTGTGAATGAGACTCTAATGGAATCATACATGAACAACATTATAGTTTAATAAAGCAAATAAAATAAAAGGTTTTGTACAGCACTCATCCTGAAGTCATGTATTTACAGGTCCTGTTATATGTGATAATGAAGATTAAGGAGGGAAAGTGCAATAAAACATTTTCCTAGGATCACACAGTTTGGTCAAGTGGGGAAGTTAGGATTTATCCCGGGTATACTGTTTTACACTGTGCAATTAAACCACTAGATGTACATGCTTTCCTTTCCCTACACCCATATATCACCCCTTCTCCCCCTCCCCAACTGCCACCCTAGAATCAATGTTTAATGTGGCCCTCGGTCACATTACAGGGCAAACATTTTGGGCCCTGGGAAAATGTTTGCGAGTACCCATGACTTAAAGGAAATATCTCCTGAGATCAGACTTTTCTGTATGCAGAGTAACACAGAATCAGCAGGCAAAATACTGTTAGTAAGACTACCTGACGAGGGGCGTGGCTACGGTGCCAAGGAAGATGGCCGCTGGTCCCGACTGCTCCGTTATGACGTGAGGCGACGGGGGCTTCACCGGACATTCTACCGCTCCTTGGATTACCGGAGCAGCGTTCATCAACAGCGGAATCCTAGCAACACCGGTGCATGCGTTTCCCAGTTCATGGGGTGACGCGCATACCGGTATTCGGCTTCTCTCTGTTTCTGGCGGTTCGCGTTTGAGGCGCGGCCGCCATTTTATTGCATTTTACCGTGTTTGCCGTTTCTAATGAGTGAACAATGTTCTGCTCATTTTTCCAGCCTCTACATTGCTGTTTTGTCTACATTGAGCTATAATTTCTCATTGGTGACATTTTCTTGACTACAATGGCTGTTCTTCCTGCTGAATGTATAGCAATACCAGCCTTCTCACAGGATGTGTCCGCCATTTGAGCTCTCTTCCCATTTCTTCTTCTGGTGAAATTTTTTCTCTGCAGCTCCTGCGATGACCCTCTTCTGGACCACTTTTCAATTCTTTTTATTTTTTGTTTATTACCTTTCATGGTAATAAGTCATTTCTGTGCAGCCTCTTCTGATATTTTATGAACTTGCTCTGCTATATATTCTCCTCACCTGTTAACGGTGCTTTGGTGATTTCAACTTTATCACAGTGTGTTTTCAAGTGACTTTCCCCACCTGACCTTGCTCTGCTGTGTTTTCTCCTCATCTGTTAGCGGTGTTTTGGTGATTTCAATTTTATCACAGTGTGTTTTCAAGTGACTTTCCCCACCTTAAGTGACTTTCCTGTGTCAGGTGGTTCATTTTCTCAATGGGGACATCACGCACCAACCGTTCTGCTGCTCTTCCACAAAAATCTGTCGCCACTCTACCCCTGGAAGACGTTAACCCTTTCAGCGTCCTACAGGATACATTGGATGACTCACAGTCTGATAATATTGCTCTTAAAGGTTCTTCTGCTTCTCGTTCATCTTCAAAGCAGCCTACTAAACCTTTCTCTCAACCTACTGCTGTTAATTCAGGGAAGAGGGTCAAAACCAATCCTCCTTCTCCGACTAATCTATCAGCAACCATCTCTATGGAACTTTTACTGGAGGAGATCAGAGCACTTAAACCCTATATGACGGAAACTAATTCCCGCCTCCAAAGTCTTGAGGACAATTGGTCTCACACACAGCAAAGAGTGGAGGTTCTTGAAGAAAGTTTTGCTTCCACTCAAACGGTCATTGCTCAGGTCCCCACTATGCATAAAGAGATCGCTTCCCTCAAGCAACAAGTTGAAAATTTGGAGAATCGAAATAGGCGTAACAACTTACGTATTTATGGCTTTGCTGAAAATCTGGAAGGGTCAAATCCGATTTCTTTTTTCCAATCATTCCTCACCAATCTTCTTGATCTTCAAGCGTCACCTCCTTTAAATATACAACAAACTCATCGTTTTGGTCCAGCTTCTCGCCCATCTACTTCCACTACCTCAGTAAAACCTAGAGGTGTCATCTTATACTTTCTGGAATACACTGATCTCCTTCGAGTCCTTCATGCAGCCAAGCAAAAAAAGGAAAATTTCTTGGAATGGCTCCAATCTCTACTTTGCTCAAGACTATTCTAAGGCTCCTACTGATCGTCGTAAGAAATTTCTGGACATGAGACCTGCTTTACGAGCCTTACATGCTCGCTTTGGTTTATTTCACCCTTGCCTTTTTAAGGTCACCTACAATAATAAAACGACGACTTATGAGGATCCTGCTCTTCTGCAACATTTTCTGGACTCATGTAATGCCGATTCTATGGATATTCCTCATGCATAATTCCTATTTGCTGTATTGTTTTTCAATGTAGTGATTTGTCCGGTTGTTCTGTTCTTTCCTGCTGTTTGCTGTTTTCGTAATGCTGATGTTTTCTTGCTTCATGTTTTATTTGACCTCTTTCTCTTTTTTGTACCCTTTTAGATGCTGGTCTAGTGATCCGTACCCTTGTTTTCATTTGTTCTTCACGTTTTGCCTGGTGGCTTTCCTCCCCTTGCCGCGTTTCCATGGAGGCTTCGGTCCGTTGTGCTTTCTTCCTTTTGTGGCACCTCCATCCCCAGTTCTCTTGTTTTTCTATGGTATGTCTTTTTGTTTATACTTTTTGTTCTCATTTTCTCTTTTTATCTTCTCTCCCTATTCTTTCTTCATCTTTTTTCTCAGCTCTTTCCGTGCCTTCCCCCCTCTTTTTATTCATCCTTTTCCTCTTCTATGTCTTTTCATCTCATAGTCTTTTATTCTTTGTCTATGCTTTATCTTACCCATTATTGACTCTTATACTTTGTTTCCTTCTATTTTTCTTTTCTCTATTTTACCATAATTTTCTACAGTTCTATCTTCCTTTCATAATATCACGATATTTTATCTTTCTTGCCTTTTCTTCCTCTTTTTTCATTATTCTTGATATATTGCATGCAGTTGTTCCAGCTATTGTTCTTGTTGATTTCTCATACTGGTTGTTTTTTCATATTTTTATATATTTTTCTTAAAGTTTCTAAATGTCAATTAATGTAATCTCTTGGAATGTTAAAGGTTTGGGGTCTCCCATTAAGAGACAACGTGTTCTTTCACATTTAGCGCATTTGAAAGTGGATATAGTGTTAATTTAAGAAATTCATGTCAAAGATGTTGAGGTTTCTAAGTTACGTCGTAATTGGGTGGGTCATGTTTTTGCATCTCCTGGGTCAGGTAAACGTAATGGTGTTGCCATTCTCTGTCATAAACGTTTGAACATTCAGCTTGTTAATCAGGATAATGACACGGAGGGTAGGTGGGTTGTTGTATGGTTGCTGGTTAACAAAATTCCTTTGACTATTTTTAATGTATATGCTCCAACTGTACAAGATAAATTGTTTTGGCCTCAAATCCTTTCTTCCACAATGCAATACACAGATGATTATTTTATTTTAGGTGGGGACTGTAATATGATTATAGACCCTATTTTGCATAGTAAGTCTAATTCCCGTTTTTCTCCCTCCCCAATGCATACTCAATTCACTTTTGTTATATCACAAAGATCCCTAGTTGATTCATGGAGGCTTTGTAACCCTAGCTTGCAGGAATATACTTATTTTTCCCCTGTCCATTCTTCCCAATCCCATTTAGATTATCTTTTTATCTCCCAAGCTCTGACTCAACACATAACACATTCCGATATAGGTTCCATTTTAATCTCCGATCATGCTCCAATATCCCTGCACCTTGATTTGCTTCCCCCCATTAAACAAACTAGGAGATGGAGATTCAATAATTCTCTTCTTCTAGATAAGTCCTTTTCTAATGCTTTCCTTGATTTTGCATCCCAGTTTTTCACAGACAAGGAATCTCCTCAGTCGTCACCTCAATTGGTTTGGGACACTTTTAAAGCTGCTTCTAGAGATTTCATTTTTTCCTATGTTGCACAGAAGAGGCGCTCAGCCAATCAATCCCTATCCACACTAACTTCCCAAATTAAACACTTAGAACACTTATATTATTTGACTAAATCACAATCTAGTCTCAATAAACGTATTACCGCTAAACTCTCTTTCAATAAATTATCTACTGATTCTGCTAATCTATTTTTACTCAAATCTAGTGCCAAATATTATTCTTCTCAAAATAAAGCGGAAATATGCTTGCTAATTATCTCAAAGTTAAAAAAGAACGAGTGACAATTGAATCAATAGTTTCCTCTTCCAATGTTACACTTCATAAAGATGATGATATTTTGGCTGAATTTACCAATTTCTAAGTATGGGCGAATTTTGCGAATTCGCAATTGTGAAATTGAGTATTTAAGGATTCGCAATCTGCAAAATTCGCAAACTCTCGCGAATTTTTTTTTTTTGTGTTCGCAAGGGTTTCTGCCCGTTCGCGAGGGTTTTTTACCAGTTCGCAAACGGGAACTTACTTGTCAGGTCGCAACGGTCGCGACCATGTTGTTTCTACGTCTGGTTCATCACGACACCCTCTGTTTCACCACTGCCACCCTCTGTTTCACCACTGCCACCCTCTGGTTCACCCATGCCACCTCTGGTTCATCACTGCCACCCTCAGGTCTATCACTGTAGATTATGGGGTGAAAATCACACCTGCCCTGCCTCAACTGACATGAATTAATTTGGGGCTGATTAATGTGTCACTGAATTTGAGCTGGCACCTGCTTCCTTAGCTGTAAGTGCTTCCTGATTAATGATGAGTTTGAACTTTTGAACCTGTAAGTGCTTTCAGTTTTGCAAAATTCGTTAGCACACCTGCCCTGCCTCAACTGACATGAATGAATTAGGGGCTGATTAATGTGTCACTGAATTTGAACTTCCAGTCTGGCACCTGATTCCTTATCTGTAATTGCTTTCTGTTGCAGTGTAATTTTTTTTAACAGGACCTTTGTGGCATACTAGTAGCTATTCTCTGAGCCTGCTGTGAGGGTCAGAGCAGGGTCATAGAATAGTTGCAAGTCGGCAACTGAACTCTGGAGGGGCCCCTCAGGAAGCACTGCAGGGAATGGTTACTAATGATGAGCTTGAACTTTTGCACCTGCTGAGTGCTTTCAGTTTTGCAAAAATCGTTTTTCTGCAATTTTGCGTGATTCGCGGGGCGCGAATTCGCACGAGATCGATTTCGGAAGCCGCGAATTCGTGCGAATATACGATTTGTTTTTTTTGTGGCGTGTCAGTTCGCGTGATTTTTTGCGTTTTCGCAAGCCGCTTGTAGCGCAACGTTGCGAAGTTACCCTAGCGGTCGTACATGGGCGTGGCCATCTTGTTTGCATGACGTATTTCCGTTTCCGAGTGCTATGTGTAATCTCGCAAAGTGTGCGGCTCGCTAGTACAAGTTCGCGTGTGATCGCGGGGGAAATCTCGCGCGAACTTACCCACGCGGTTGTGAACGGTCGCGGCCATCTTGTTTTTCATTCATTGCTATGGTTCTGGGCATCCTTTCTGTATCCTCTATCAATCTCGGCCATCCTTTGCTTGTTTGAAGTTTTTTTTAATCTATTTTACTTATTATCTATCCCTCTATTTTTCTAGCTCTATATTTTTGTGTTTTCTGCTACTTTTGGTTAATTTTAAACTACTTTTTTTATCTCTTTTCTTTTCTTTTTCCCTCTTCTATATATTCTTTATTATTTACCTTCCGTTCTGCCCAGACCATGGTAAAGGGAGCCGGGAAGCAGCCCGAGAATGGGAAGGGTCCCGCACCCCGTGCCCGGCTCCCGTGCGGGCGTTTGAGGGGGGAGCTAGTGATGCCACGGGAGATCTTTAGCGTGGAAGAGGTGGCCGCACTAGTGTTCTTTGTACAGCCTCGCCTCCCCTGGACCATCGCGGCAGGCGGCAAGATCGCAAGCGGCTACGGGCCCCAGGAGCCCTGGAAGCTGTGGGAGAAGGTGTGCTGGGCCATGTTTGAACACTCTCGGGTCCGGCGCACCTACAACCAGGCCACCCACCGTTGGACGGATCACCTCGACCGGGAACGCGACTTGCTCGACCTGCTCGAGATCCCTGGGCTTGGTGAGTAGTAGTAGCTATTTCATCACTACTCTGTTTTCTCCTGCTCTGTGTGTTATTATATTGCAAATTTTTGTTTTTTATCAAGAGCAATAATGCTGCCGATTACATTGTAGGTAAATTATATTTCAAAATCTTCTGTGCATTTCAGGTGCACTGCTCTCCTTCTCAGTAGCGTTGCTACTACGCTTATTTGTTTTCGATTTTGTGTTCATTTCATTGGCCTGAGAAATTATGTATTACTGTAGTTTACAGAACTGCGTAATGCTAGACACTAAGGGGCAGATTTGCAATTGCCGGCGCAACCCTGCAAAGTAGCAGGGATGGGCCAGTAACTGTGCGCCATGCCACCACCACCCATGGTGTGCCGTATTTACAATGCGGCGCACCATGGGCCCAAAACGTCACCGAAGCGTTACCCATCTGTGCAGTAAAGGCGGCGCATTGCTGGAGTTGCGTCGCAACGATGGCGCAGCTCCAGCAATGCTCTGGGGTGCTCTATCTCCCCAATGCTGCGTCAAGCCGTACGTCTGCTTCAAGCAGGCGCAGGATTTGAGTGACGCATCATTGTCCTAAAAGTGACTGATTGAAATCTTGTAGATTTCCCTCAGCCACTCTTAGGATGCGTTCCTGCGCAGGAACGCCCTCCCTTGCGCCGGAATGCCCCCTGATGGCGCAGGGCTTTACAACGTGATGCATCTCCCATATGCGTCACGTTGTTAATATACGCCGCACCATGGCGCCTCTTTTGTTCTGCCGCTGCGTCACAAAAGTCACGCAACAACGGAGCAAAAGAGCCGCAAGGCGCTTGTAAATCTGCCCCTACAGACTCAAGTCCAGTCCTTCCTTTGTACACCTGGCAATAAGAAGAAATAGTGGTGGTGGATTGATAGTTTGAGTATTTTAATGACTGGTTAATGTAGTAGGAAACTTTTTAGTGTTGTCACTGATCTGCAATCACGATGGAGTTTGTATGTCACTTCTCGTGCTGCGGACTGCTGCCTGCCAGTCCTAGGCGAACCTTTTTAGTACTTTGTTTAGTGAGTTACATAACTTTCCAAGTCGACGGTCCGCATATCAAGCAATACTAATCTCGTAGTAGACCCCATGAGATAGCGCAATATATTCCGTGGAATAGTTGCCTATTTGCTATTTCGCCAAAATATTTTGTTATTGTTCTTTTGAAATGTTTGATTTGGTTGACAACAATCATCCATGTTTTCGGGTCTTTCTTTCTTTCATGTTGTACATCAGCTCCCCCCAGGGGCAAGAGGACAGAGGAGGAGGTGGTTGCTACTGCTGTTTTAGAAGGCCAGGATCGGTCAGGCGAGGGCTCCTTTGCTGGCCCCAGTAAGTTTTCATTTTAATATAGAGTACCTATTTTTTCCTAGCGTTCCTCATTCGATTTTTTCTAAATCGTCGTTGATCTTCTTGTAGACTGTATTTAAATTCTTATCCTGCCTCTACTATGACTCCCAGTGGTATTACTAGATTATTCTTGTTAGTCTGTCTGTGTAGCTAACTAAGATTGCACAGTTGGCAAAAGGTGTCAAACGAAACTCCCATTCTAGTCATCAATAGCTCTATGAACTGAGTGCAGTCCTCTGGGATTGTCCATAATTTCTTTTCAAGTCTTCAAAATGTTTATGCTTTTTATCAATTCCCAACAATAAAATGCGAATGACCACCAAGACAGAATAAGATACTACTTTACTTTTGGTTTGGATAGGAGGACAATCCATACTACTACTGTTGCAGGGACAAATCTGCACAAACAGAACTACGGACACTAAATAGTGCATTGTTTATCAATTATAATAGGCGCAGGTAGACTTTCCACATACCTCAGTGATAACAGACTTTGAAGAACCTTCAATCTCCTTACTGACTAGATAGTGTGGCAGAGTCATTTAGCTCCCGAATTCATCGATGATTGATCCCCAATGATGATTATCCAACGCAGGACAAGAGTATAGAGTCAGAGTCCAGAAGTGTCAGAGGCACGGACTCATGCGTGCAAATTGCAAAACCTTTTGCTCAGTCACTCTTGACCAAAAACCACAGAGTCTATTTAAGTTTTAAAGCTTTATTAAAAGTAAAAACATTTACTAAAAATCAAGTTTGTCATAAAACATAAACGGTTGATTAAAAATGGAAAAGTGCTTAGTGATTTATTTCACACATTTATTGTGGGCGAGCCGAGCCCTCAACTGGTTTGAAGTTAAACTTTAATTTTTCGTTTTGGTGCTGAATCGTTGGTCACTCCGTCCTAGTGATGATGATCTGATCTTGCTCTTGTTCTTAGAAGTGAAGCTTCTGTCTGTTATGAGAACAATGGTGCGTGTTAAAAAGCAAGCATTCATCAGTTGTGCCAAAAAGTGCAGCAAGTCAACACCCTTCCCTTGAAAAAGGGACATTTTTACTTTAGAGTAGACAGTCACAAATTATTAGATTGGTTTCTGTATTCACATTTCTTCATTCCTAGACAAAATACTAGTGAGTGGTGTATGTCTATGACATCTAACATTCTTAAATGTACTTCGTAGGTGGAACATCTGGTGCCGGGGCCAGCGCGGAGGTGGAGGAGGACACTTCTTGGGAGGAGGTGTTTCAAATGCCGGAGGAAACTGCTGTGAGGGTTGCCACGGTAGTGGCGGGCAGTGGTAAGCTCTTATATTCCTTACTTATTGAGGTTGCAGACTGCAGAGTGTGCTCTCTGCATGGGTGTAGTATATATGTTGTACAGTTAAGTTACTATACTGTTAAGAAGACTTTCAAATTTAGAACAAAGTTTTTATCAACCAGGTAGTAGCCTCCTCTAAATGTACTTCAACTCAGTGGTGAATTTTTTTTTGAGAATCCAAATCAGATCTGAGATGAACTTGATGGATGGGATGAACAAAAAGCGAAAGAAGGGTGTAAGTAAGTGTGGAAGGACGAGCAAGTTAAAAGTAATGATGACTGATAAAGAAGAATGATACGTGTTTGATTGGTGCCCGAGGTGGCTGGGAAGGAATATGATGCATGGCTGGGTGAAGGATGAAGCAAGGATGGGTGGAAGGAGAACAGCCTTGGTGGGTGAAACAGAAACTGTATGTGTGCGCAGTATATCCTTTGGTTGAAATTCAAATGCAAGTCAAGCACGGATGTATGGCTTGCGGTTTCCCAAATAAAATGAAAAGGTTGTTTTCCCGTGAGAAAACGTAAGGTTTGTCCAGATGAGAGACATGAAGAAGAATGATTGACATATAGTTTGAATGGATGGATGCCTGGATCATGGTACTATCTGACTCTTAGATAGCATATGTGTATCTAGAGAGAGTAGACGGTCACTGGATGAACTAAGTGTTACTTTTAAGAGCATGTAACACCGCACCCGCACGTCCGTTCCAGTGTAGGAAAGGCAAGGAAAAGAAGTTTTAATTTTGTCCGAATACTACCATGAATAGTAGCAGTAGTTTGTATTGCAAGCACAGCATATATCCGGCTATTACTATGGCCACTCACTACCTCTGTTAATAAGTTTAGTAGAACTCGGTCATTCATGTGTGGATGTATCACTGTTCACTCAATAAAAAGCAAAGCACCTAAAGTCATCCCATATGTAAGCAAATACATACCATGTACAGTGATAGATAATCAGATTATTTATCTTCTTCATTTTCCTTTTCTAGTATTCATTGGCACTGTAGGGTGAAAGTTAAATTAATTAAGCAGTAGCCCTTGTAACAGAGTATTCTCAGTGCCAACCGTAATAGAAAAGTAAAAGCATCACCACCTGCATGTACTGGACCGGTACAGTAACGCAAGTCTGTCTCACTCATCATGGCGGGCGTCTGTTTTTCTCGGGTGCAAGTTGACTACGCTGGCATTATGCCGGCTTGCAGAAGTTAACGTACCAATTTTGCTAAACATTTATGTTAGGGATATAAATATACTTTAAACTTTATCTTAGCATAGGTGTTTTTACTTTTTTACTGCTTTTGAGGCTGGTGGGTGGGGGTTTAATAGTAAGTTTGTTTTCCTGAAACTTAAGTGGCATCTTGATTCAAGTTGTGTAAGTAATTGCCCAAATGTTTCCAAAACTAAGTGCCTCTCACAGTGTAAGTGAATTCAATAGTCCTAGGACCGTCAGTCTCTCGTCTCTCCTAATACTCCATTATACTACCTCCCCCAAACGCTTATCTTACCAGTAATTTGTGTTTGGAAATAGGGCTAGGCACTGGGCTGGCTGCACGGGAAATGGTGATTAGGGTTGGCAATCCTGGGCGGATGAAATGTCATCATTGCAGTGGTACTAGTGGTGTTACACAGTGGCAGTTGCAGCATCTGAAAAAAAAAGAAAATGAAACCTTGTTTGTCCTTACCGTAGTATTAGAACGGTACGATAGAGAATATAGCAGGTGACAGTACACTAGAACAGTGCCACAATGTAGCCTAACAAATGGTAAAGTATTGAAAGTATAACTACTACTTGCATTGAATTTCTTTGACATTGGCTACTACTACAAGAAATAGTACTGAAGGTGAAGGACACAGCAGCGTAATCATTTGCCACGCCTAGCAGGAGGATGTTCTTGATGAGCAATCAAGTTGATGGCGCACATGAAAATCTGCTTTCATTTGCCAATAGTCATGGGTCTGTGTCAAGCTGAGTAAGATATATCCTCGGATTCCTTCACCAGCCTGTTGCTATGACCTTATCCTCCCCAGCTAGTGTGTGGAATTATTGCTGTCATTTAGTCACACATCAATCAAAACCACACAGTCCGGGGGAAGAGGGTTAGGGTTTGGAAAATGGATGGGAAAGGGGTTTTTTGGGAAAGTTTTGTTGAGAGAAGAAAAAATAACACAGCATGGACAAACAATAATTGAAGATAAACAAATCTTTGGGTACAAAGCTATCCATAAATCTTTTAAGTGACATAAAGGAAGTGCATGCACTACTGCATGCATGGTTACTGAAAAGTAAGTAGTACTTTAGACAACTGTGAATGAAAGAATGCGACAGTACAGGGCTGCAGTAATTATGCGTTTTCACTTGCCTATCTCTGCACTCAGAGTAACACTTCGTACATTAAATTAGGTTTGAAAAATAGCAGAAGTAAAACCTATACAATGGCTGTAGGGATGAATTTAGAAGCAGGGATCAAAGAAATGCAGAGTCACACTCATAGAAGTTCACAGCAATAACATTACTTAAAAGATAATTAGAAAAGAATGGATACTGTATCTGTATGTTGTAGTTGTCCTGTTGAATTTGGGAAGTTGCATGCATCCAACCATTCCTCTTATTAGCGGGACTCCTCCATTCCATCTGACGCTCCATCCATCAATGTTAGTGACCAGAAGACACCCTGTCCACTGCCTGCCTGGCGGATGCTGAATTGCGGCTCGCTAATGTGAAGCCTGACTTCATCCTTTTTTTCCCATTGCACAGGCTGAAACCTGGCCTGTAATTATTGATTGAAAAACAGGAAGTTATATTAGAACACCACTGAGAAATAAATATAAGGTATGTTATGTATGCTGTGTAGTGCAAAAAGTCACACTTTGAGTTTCCTAATAGGCAGTACAATATTTTTGAAAGTGCGTACTCTGTCTGAGTCTCCTTTTGAAGGATAAATAAGTATGGGCGAATTAATTTAGCGGATCTTTCCCCTCAAGCTAGGTGTACTGTAAACTGTGTTTTAGAACAAAATTAGACCTTCACAGCAGTGCTCCCAGACCCTTACTAAACCCTAGTAAAGGTCTAGTAGAAAATGGTGACCAAACGTACTTTGAAAGTAAAGTAGGCCCAAATCCCCCCTTACCCACCATGGATTGTATTCAAACCACTTGCAAGCAAGCAAAAGTATCCATACCCAGCATTGCTCCAAGACTCGCAAACCCCCCACAAACACCAGGAACCCCCACAAACAGCCCCCCGAAAACGGTAGTCAGCAAAATCTCAGAAAATGCAAAAACTTTTTCCCCAGGGATTGTCTCCAAAACACTTTCTTTTGGGTATTAGACCTTCCCAGCAATGGCCCCAGAACTGTCAACCCGGGCGACAACAAGTTTAACACCCCCAACAAGCCAAAAGGCAAAACCCGGGAAAAGCCACACGTAGAAAACTTTGGGCCTACCTGGAATTCAGGCCAAATGCGCTCTGCAGCTAGGCCCTAACTCCTCTTTTCCACCATGGATTTCCTGTAAAACAAATGCAATCAACATTAGAATGTGCCAACAGTGCTCACAGACCACAACCCACCCCCAACAACCTAAAAGCCCCCAAACAGGACCCCAAAGACAGGCAAGTGATCAAAAGCGCAAAAACTTTTTCTGCTCCGATTTTCTCCAAACCACTTTTAGCTGGTATTACACCTTCCAAGCAAGGCCCCCAGACCCGTGAACCCGGGCAAAAACAAGTTTCACCCCCCCCCCCAAAAAGCCGAAAAGCAAAACCGGGAAAAGCCACACAGGAAACTGTGGGCCTACCTGGAATGCAGTCCAAATGAGCTCTGCAGCTAGGCCCTAACTCCCCTTTTCCACCGTGGATTTCCTGTAAAACAAATGCAATCAACATTAGAATGTGCCAGCAGTGCTCACAGACCCCAAAACCCACCCCCAACAACCTAAAAGCCTCCCAAACAGCACCCCAAAGACAGGCAAGTGATCAAAAGCGCAAAAACGTTTTCTGCTCCGATTTTCTCCAAACCACTTTTAGCCGGTATTACACCTTCCAAGCAAGGCCCCCAGATCCGTGAACCCAGGCAAAAACAAGTTTCACCCCCCCAAAAAGCCAAAAAGCAAAACTGGTAAAAGCCACACACAGGAAACTGTGGGCCTACCTGGAATGCAGTCCAAATGTGCTCTGCAGCTAGGCCCAACTCCCCTTTTCCACCATGGATTTCCTGTAAAACAAATGCAATCAACATTAGAATGTGCCAGCAGTGCTCACAGACCCCAACCCCCCCCCCCAACAACCTAAAAGCCCCCCAAACAGCACCCCAAAGACAGGCAAGTGATCAAAAGCGCAAAAACTTTTTCTGCTCCGATTTTCTCCAAACCACTTTTAGCTGGTATTACACCTTCCAAGCAAGGCCCCCAGACCTGTGAACCCGGGCAAAAACAAGTTTCACCCCCCCAAAAAGCCGAAAAGCAAAACCGGGAAAAGCCACACTTAGGAAACTGTGGGCCTACCTGGATTGCAGTCCAAATGAGCTCTGCAGCTAGGCCCTAACTCCCCTTTTCCACCATGGATTTCCTGTAAAACAAATGCAATCAACATTAGAATGTGCCAGCTGTGCTCACAGACCCCAAAACCCACCCCTACAATCTAAAAGCCCCCCAAACAGCACCCCAAAGACAGGCAAGTGATCAAAAGCACAAACACTTTTTCTGCTCCGATTTTCTCCAAACCACTTTTAGCCGGTATTAGACCTTCACAGCAATGCCTCAGGCCCGTCAACTCACCCGCAAAGAAGTAGAACACCCCCACAAGTGCAGAGTCTTTCTTCATTGGGCGTAATCCAGCCATCTGCTTTGAGGGAAATAGGAGTCTGGAGGAGGAGGATAGAGGAGCATGTTCTTGTGAACTTGTGAACCTGAGGAATGCAGACTGCGGCACCTTCAAATCAATAAGCAAATAAGCGAAGAAAGTTCTGATGATGGGCTTGTTTTTGTGATTAGGTGATTCAAGTTTTTTTTATATAGATTTTGCAAAACAAAGAAAGACAGACACACAGGAATAAAAGTGAATAAGGACGAAAAAGAAAGTTAGTGATTCATTGACTCATTTTCAGGGCTCGGTGTCAGGGAAGAAGAGCTCGTCCTCAAACTCTGCTAATTCAGATGGGAGTAGGTCAGTTAACAGGGAAGAACTTCCCTCATCTAAGTTGGTGTCCTCCTCGTCTTCTTCCTGCGTGCATTCTCGTATTTTGTAATCTGGTGGTATGAAGTGCTGATTCATCTTGATCATTGTTAACCTCTAACATATTTTTGGGCGTGAGGCGGGTCTTTTTGGAAGTTACAATGCCACCAGCAGCACTGAAAACACGTTCAGAAGACACGCTTGCGAGTGGGCAAGACAAGTAATTTATAGCCAGGTTGGTAATCTCTGGCCACACATCTGTTTTCCCATGCCAATACGCCAATGGGTCATGAGAAAGATGGACCTCTGTTGAGTCATTCAGATAGGCCTGCACCATCGACTCAAGGTTCTCCAGGGTTCCTCCACTTTTCTTACTTTTTTCTGGAACCATTTGAGAAGCAAACCCAAGCTGAGTTAGCCAATCCTCTTCTTCACACAATATTACTGTTGTGTCTGGTGCAGATAATACGGTTGCTGGTGTCGTTAACGCCTGATAGGGAAAATCACTCACTTCTGCCACAGCCACAGATGCAGAAGTGGATTTTTTTGACTGCGGATGGCCTGCTGATGTACTGCCTTTTCCTTCAATTTCCTGCCGTTCTCTTTCAAACCGAGTAGCTGACACAGCTAGACAATGTTTGTACTTTGTAACATCTGCGTCATCAAAAGGAAAGAATACTCTGCCTGCCACTGCCTTTTTGTACCGTGGATCCAGAATAGTAGCAGAAATGTAATGCTGTTCTGTCTGGATATTTTCAAGACGTTCATCACGAAGTAGGCGCTGTAATAACTTCTCCGCCAACTCAAATGCTTCTTCCTTTCCATCTTTTTCAAACCTAGAAGACACCGCCATCAGTTGGTGCTCTAGCATGCGCAACAATGGGATAGCTTTTCCCAAATTACAGTCCTCCCTGCACGCGTGAAGACCTCAAAAGGACGAAGCATGTCTGTC
The DNA here is from genome assembly GCF_964261635.1 of Lissotriton helveticus. Lineage (NCBI taxonomy): Eukaryota > Metazoa > Chordata > Amphibia > Caudata > Salamandridae > Lissotriton > Lissotriton helveticus. The sequence continues at coordinate 430,484,916 of NC_136063.1, forward strand.
AGGCTTTTAACTAGCTCCCATTGCTCCACATGTACCCTCATGTCTATCATAGGTGTACCCAGTATAAAGAAATACTGATCGACTACCGCATACTGCTCATACAGACGCTCAAGCATGTAGAAGGTTGAGTTCCAACGTGTTGCCACCTCCTGGATGATTGCTTTCACTGGCACTTACGTTCATGTTGCAGGCACCTCAGCTGCTTCCGGGCCTTAAAAGAATGGTTGAAATGTGTGCACATTCTTCGGCAGGTGGTCAGTAACTCGGAGACTGGACTTTCTTCACTCAAGAATTTTTTAACAACCAGGTTTATACAGTGCGCCAAACACGGCACTCTGAAATAGTTACCCTTATCCATGGCCTTAACTACATTGGAGCCATTATCCGTGGAAACATAACCAATCATGTGTTTTCTTGGGGACAGCCATTCAAAGACCTTTGTGTTAAACTCATGCAAAATGTTTTCTCCTGTATGAGTTTTCTCCATGGCAAACATGGCTATTGTTGCATGTTTCCGAGCAGCTTTATAAACTTTGTCCGTGTCAACACCTGCCTTAAGCTTTGCTTTAACCCCTGAAAAAGAGACCCAGTGTGCTGTGATGCACATGTAATCAGTGGCTGCACAACTGGTCCACATGTCTGTTGTCAGATGTATAGTGTGAACAGCACTCTTCTGAAAAGCTGCCCCAATCACCTCCAGCACATCTTCATGTAGTGCTGGAACCGCAACTCTGGCAAAATAGAACCGGCTAGGAACCTTCCATTTAGGGCAGAGCGTTGCCACCATTTCAAGAAAACCCACCCCTTCCACAAAAGAAAAAGGGAGAAGGTCCAGCGCTAGCATTTTAGCCAGCTTAGTGTTATACAGACGCACCGTTGGGTGGCTGCGTTCAAATGGCGCATCTGAAAACAACATGCTTCTAATGGTGGGCTGGACCATTTTACGGGATGATGATGACTTCTTCGACCCAGTTACGCTCAGTGATTATGAACTTTTTCGCATAGGTGTCTCACTCTCTCCTACACTCTCAGTGTGGCTCATTTATCTTGCAGGGGGTGTGCTGCTGACAGGGGTACTGGGTGAAACTGAAGAAATGTTTGACGCTTCTTCCTCCTCGTCATCATCAGATGAAACATCAACGGATACAATTTGTTGACTTGCAATTCGGGCTGCCTTGATCTCCATTAGGTGCGCATGCCATTTGACAGTGTGCTGTCTCTCAAGATGACCTCTCTGGCCTCCGGTACCATAGTCGGTACCAAGCTTACCACGACTAACTCGAACCTTACAAATGGTACAAATGGCTATGTTTTCCCTTGTTGGGCTAAAACTAAAGAAGTCCCAAACTGCGGACTTCAAATGTCTATGGGGGGTGGAGGAGGCGATACTGGGAATGCTAATGCCAGATGAAGTGGAGGATGTGTGTTGCCGAAATTTACTACGTTGTGCACTTACAACACCACTAATTGAGGAAATGGAGGTCGAGGTGGATGGAGGTCCCTTCTGGTGAGAAAATATGTAAGCTGTAGGTGGTGGTGTACTACTTAACTGCATTGGTGGTGGTCCCATTGACACGTCGCCATCATCACGCTCAGCAGCATTTCGGGATAGGGTAAAAATGTCTGTTTGCTGCATGCCCGCTGAGGCTGGAGTGACGTCTATGATGACTGCGTCGTCGTCGTGAGAGTCTTCATCAGCAGGAGTATACGCCACTTCTTGTTCAGCGTCATCATCACACTCCATAACTATGAGACTTTCGGGAACCTTCCTTTTACGCTTAGCTACCTTTGTCAGATCATGGTGTGCCTCACTCTCAGACAGCACTGGTGGTTCCCAATTTTGATCCATATCATCAGAAGGAAGGGGGCTTGAAGAAGATGTAGACACCATCTTTGATCTTTTCCTTGCTGGGGATCTGGAAGACAATAAATCATCAGGAGGAGTGGCTTCCTCAGATGATACCTCGGCTTGAATGTTGATTTCCTGATGTGCCCCTACTTCGGGAGGAACAACTATTGTGGGCACTTGTGCCGCTCCATGCACCTCTGCTTGCGCCTCTCCTTGCGCCGCCTCTCCTCCCACATGTACTTGGGCTTGTACTTGCACATGTGGTTGTTGTTGCGGCTGTGGTTGTTGAACACTCATCAGATGAGTTAAAACAACCTGTGTTGATTGAGGGCTGCTGCTACTTTCTTGCGATGAGCGAACATCACTGGCCGTTGGTGATTGAACAACTATACTGGCTGCCTCTGCACCAAAAAAAGTATACCTTTCAGGTCAAGATCCAAATCAAAGTGACCAGGACATGAACAAAGCACTGGGAGGAGCCTGCTGGACAGGAACAGGAAGTTGGACACTGTGGGGCACTTCCTTCCTCCCACCCCCCCCCCCAAAATGGACTCCTTGCAAAATAAAGTGCAGCAAATGTCAACCTGAGGAGTTATTCTGATAAAAATCATCATTTTCAGAAGGTTTATGCTGCCTGCTGCTGGATTTCTTGTGCAGAATTGCAAATTTTGAAATTTCACAAACGCGAGATTGTCGCTGCCCGCCGCATCTACGTGTTTGCAAGTGTTTACTCCCGCGATGCGTGATCACGGGCCTTTATGATGTACTCGCGTTGACAAACTCCCGCGGGATCCCGCAGCAAGATCCAAAATGGCGCAGCACACGCAAACATGGAGAAAAACAACTCTTCAAACGCTGGATGACGGTAAGTGAACGCCGCGCGCCGCAATATTGTATTTGTCAAGCGCGACCCCAAGCAAAAAAATCCGCTTTGTGCGAATTTGCGAATTTTCGCCAAATTCGCGGATTGCGAATTTGCCGAAAATCCGTGAATTCCGCGAGCGGAACGGATTTTACGCCCATGCTTACCAATTTCTATCAGAATCTATATACCCCGGAATCTCCTCCCTTGTCCTCTGACATCGATCACTATTTGTCCTCTATTCTCTCACCCCGGTTGCCTGATGTAGACTTTTCTTCTTTAGACAAGGATATTGGCCCTAAGGACATTTTGGAAGCTATTCAAGTTCTTAAAAAGGGTAAAGCACCTGGCCCAGATGGCTTTTCCATTGAGTTTTACTCTCATTTCACCAATTTTCTTGTTCCTAAACTCCATCAATTATTCTCATTCTTTATCACTTCTCAGTAATCCGAAGGCTCTTTTCAAGAGGCTTTGATTTGTCTTCTTCCCCAGGATAACAAAGATCATACTTTATGTAAAAATTACTGGCCTATTTCCTTGATTAATCTTGATTATAAAATTTTTGCAAACATTTTAGCATTACGTTTAGACAATATTCTTCCACAACTCATTGGTAAAGAACAATGTGGATTCATCAAAGGACGTCATCTTTCAGATAATACTTGTCTCTTCTTCAATGTCCTAAGTAAATCAGATACTTCTAATCACTCCTTAGCTGCTATAGCACTAGATGCTGGAGAGGCATTTGATAGAGTTAATTGGACTTTTCTTTTTTCTTCTCTTAAATGGTTTGGTTTTGGACCTAAATTTCTTTCTTATATTTCCTTATTATACTCTTTTCCTAGATCTTTTATTTTTGCTAATGGACTTGTATCTTCCTCCTTTCCTCTTTTCCGTGGTGTTCGCCAAGGGTGCCCTCTTTCCCCTCTTCTATTTATTCTGGCTTTAGAACCGTTTTTGACAAAAATTCGATTGAATAATGCTATCACTGGCTTCTCTTATGGTGAGAATCAAGTAAAGCTGTCTGCTTATGCAGATGACATTCTCTTATTTATTTCTAATCCTCAGACTTCCGTCCCAGCCTTTCTTTCTGAAGTTTCGAATTTTGCAGCTGTCTCAGGTTATAAATTGAATGTCGATAAATGTGAGATTCTTCCCCTTAATACATTTTGTTTCCACTCTGATTTTCTGGTCTCCTCTTTTCATTGGAGTCCTTCTAAAATCAAGTATTTAGGTCTTTGGTTTACTTCTTCAATTAAAGATACAGTAGCTCTTAATATTAAGCATTTACAAACTACCTTAATAGATTCTACGACAAGATGGCATCCTCTTTTCCTCTCATGGTGGGGTAGATTAGATTCTATTAAAATGATGCTAGTTCCTATACTTTTATTTTTTCTTTCTAATCTTCCTGTCAGTATTCTAAAATCTTGCTATAAAAATATTTACTCTACTTTATCTCGTTTTCTATGGCAAAATAAAAAAGCTAGAATGTCTTTTTCTAAACTTAAACGTCCCAAACACTTGGGAGGGGTTAACTTTCCTGACTTTTCTTCTTACCATACTTCATTTTTCTGCCCCATTCGGTTTCCTTTTTATCAGATTCTGTATCAGATATCTCTTCTTCTCCGCTATGGGTTCAAATTTAATCCTCCTTTTTTCACCCTTTTACCTTCAAAGAATTTGCATCATTATCACATGTTCCTCAGAAGTTGTCTCTACCTATTCTTAAAAATTCCAGGAAACTTTTTCTTCCCTTGTTTCTAGATGGCCTTGATGATCATACGCGGTTTTTACAATCCCCCATTTGGTATAATCCTCGTATTAAAATTAAAAATAGGACTTTTTTCTGGAAGGGATGGTATGATCATGGACTTATTTGGACTCATCAACTCTTTCTTGATGGTACGTGTATTCCATTTTCTATTCGTCAGACTCGTTTTTCTCTTCCTCCTTCCTTCCTTTCCAAATATACTTTATTGTGTGCTGCTATTCAAACAGATTATAATTCTCTTCCATTCTCAGTTTCTTGTGGCACTTCTTCCTCCCTTACTATACCCTTTTTATTGTCCTCTTCTTCTGCTTCACAAATTTACAAAAAATTACGTGAGTCCCCTAATGAAAGGGATAGATCAAAAATAGAACAGGATTGGGAACTTGATTTGGGAGAGTCGTTTTCTATTTCTCTATGGCATGATATATGGAACAAAATAAGGAGATCTTCTAGAGCAGCTAATACCACCCAAACTCTGTTTTTTTTTCTATAATCGGCTTTTGATCACTCCTGCTAGACTTCATACCATAGATTCCTCTATTCCTTCAACATGTTGGTCTTGCTCTTGATAGGCATCAATTTCAAGTCCCGCCCCCTTCGTACATTATGCTTATGAGTTAGCGGAATGTGTCTAACTAATTATTTGCATTTACGCACTTACATTTTTGTTCTCATTATTCAGTTATTCATTTATGCGTGTGACATCATTTCAGTGTTCTTAGCTTAGCTTGTGTGCCACCATTTTGAATCATTTCTCGATGTGTGCAAACTGCACTTGCTCATTCCCCCTCCCGTAGGAATAGGAATAATTCCCCATGTCAGCATATTTTCATTTCTTGGTTTACTGTAGCTGAAACTCTCGCTAACGAAACTCCTTATCAGGCCGTTCTCATGAGTTGGAGATGTAGCGGCCTGGCTCTATGTCCTTGGGAGATGATAACAAGTGTTGCTATTGCAGGTGCAGATGCCTCTTGTATGAGGCCATTGTCTACACTCTTGTGGGGCCAGTACTTTTCCATTATGGGCGTGTTTCACTCTGCCTTCTCATATTATAATGTATCACCATGATAATGTGAGTTAGTCCTTCTCGACACACTCTTAGGGGTGAGGTCGATATAGGGCCCTCTCATATGGGAGTTTGTGGCCTAATAAACTTGCATTGGTTATTCTTCTCCACTGTCCGGCTGACTTATTCTTGGGTAACTATAGGGGAGTGAGGTAAGTCACTCGGGTGGAATTTAGCCACGCTTATCAGATGGCGCCCGAACAGGGACTCCGCGATTAGGACCTTTCTCACCCATAAGCGGGTAGCAGAAGGCCGGAGACCCTCTGGTTGGCACGGTGGGCCCGGGTACCCACTTGATGCCGAGCTTGGTTCTCGCAGCGCTGCCTCGCCCTGCTGATCGCAGGAGGTCTCGGTCCATGATCCTACGCCGGAGTCCAGAAGGCGGAACTTTGGAGCTGACCGTGTTGGTCCAGGCAGCCGGAAGTGGAGAACGGTAGAGGTCGGTACCGCGCACAGACGGTAAGTGGTCCGACTGGTGGTTGAAGGAGCCGGAGAGCTCCGTGAGACCGCTGTGTCTCTGGTGATTGGAGGAGCCGGTGTGCTCCTGGGGCTAGTGTGCTCCGGGGAACTCAGAGTGCAAATGGCGCTCTGACAGACTTGATGGAGATTGGGGAACGTTGGTTTGTAAAAATCCGACTGGATAATACTGCAGGTTGGTGAGCGGCTTGCTACGTGAGGATTTTGGGCTCACCCGAACACCTAAGGCGGTGGTTTGCGGGAGAGTGCCGGGTCCCGCGTGGTGTGGTGCATGCCGATTTGCAGTGCTGCCCAGGAGACGGATTGGTTCCCCAGTCTCGGAACAGCAGGGGTGTGCTGTTCGGTCTGCGGTAGGGTCCAGGTTCCCCAGGACTTGGTCGACGGGCCTTGTCCCATTTTGGTGACACGTGTTTTGGTGCGGATTCTATGTAATAAATATATGTATATCGAAACTGTGAGTGTGACCTGTCGGTAACTGAGTATATGAGTGTGAGTCTTTGTGCCGTTGTGTGATTGTAGGAGAACAAGATGCCGTGTTTTAGTAAATTGCGGTGCTTCGGGTGTTGCGATGAGGTTTCAGATGTTAGATTGGCTGAGAGCCAACCCGCTCCGGCGCTCCGAATTTCGACATGTATGTTAAACATGGCTTACCCCCCATTTTGTTTTCCACTTTGTGGCATAAGTATACAAAGGATAATGTGGATTTACAGTGGCCTTTACTGGGCTCTTTTGACGGAGCAAAATTAGATTATTTACAAGACAAATTGTTTGCTAGGCGCAGCCGTCAGAGTATGTTTGATTCTTTGCGGATGTGGCAGAAGGAGGCACGAGAACGACAGATGAGGGAGGAGAAGGTGGCTCTGAAGAGATCGGCACAGACCATGGCGCAGAAGGCTAGGGAACATACTAAGAAAGAGAACGAGCTGCGGATTGAGCGCACAGATAGGCGTCTTAGGCTATTGGATAACAAGTGTTATGTGGTGAAGGAAGAGGACATAGATGAACTGGAGGATATTTTGAACACCCGACCCCCTCCCCCATATGCTCCACAGCCCCTGTACCCCGTGCTCGGAGATTCCGCCTCACAAGCGGTGGTTTCAGTTCCCCAAGTCAGTGCCCCTCCCTTGTCCGGTGCACCTGCTTCCGCTGCAGTGGGACTAACTTCCCCCTCTACCACTGCACCCTTGCTCCCTTTCTCGGTGACGAGCCCTGCGTCTGCTGCGCTATCCCCGGTGCTCTCCGCTGGTCCCGCTATCCCCACAGTTTCTGCCAGTGCCACCCCCCAGAGCACGTTGCTAACACCCATTAGAGGAGCGGGAGGCGGACTATTTACTCAGGTACGGAAGTTACTTACGCGTGCTAATGTTGGATTGGATGAGAAGACCATGGTAGCTAATCAAGCTTGTCAATGGGCCAGGAATAATATTTATTCACTAAAGGATATTTGGTCTACTATGAAAGATTACGAGCCTTTGATGCAACAGCATGCTTTGTGGCACATGTCAACGACACTAATAGCGCTGTGGGAGCAGGGATATGGTGGGGAGGCGCCAGCGATTCTTCGTGATATTAAGACTCATGCTTATAGGGCTAACACTGGAGTAACAGAGGTGCTCCGTAGTCTGAGGTACTTGTTGGAGTATAGGAATGAGTTAACAGCGGCAGATGAGGCCCATTTCCCTGGGATACATCCGATGCGTGAAGTACACCCTATATTTCACCCTGAGGTACCTGAAATAGTAGACCCGACAACACAGGTAGTGACTAGAGCTCGTATAGATGCTCATTTTCAAGAACAATGGGTGTATACGCCCTGGAAAAGGAGCGAGGTGTTAGCTTTGAAGGCGCAGTTACCCGACTCGAGGAAAAATCCAACAGCTTATTACAAAGAACTAACGGAGGCAGCTTCCTCAACAGTAATGACTTTAGCAGATATTGAATTATTTTTTGGATTATTGGTTCCTGTGGACGTGTGGAGACAGGTGAAGGGTTCGGAACATAGAGAGGAGTTGGGCGGTACTTGGGCAGAATTTACGGATTGGGATAAGGAACGAAAGCCAGGTGAGAAGCCGAAGGCTGAGATATTAGCGTTACCAGGGCGCATAATTAAATATATGCACTCACTCATCCCTCCCAAGAAGGTAGATTGGGATAAGTTAACGGCTTGCAGACAGAAGAAGGATGAGGCAGTTTCAGATTTCTTCACCCGTTTTGAAGAAACGTTTATGGATTTTAGCGGACAAGATATATCTCAAGATGGAGGGCTACGTCTTTTTGTTAATAGATTTGTTACGAATTTGCTGCCAGAAATATCGGCCCGACTGCAAGCGTCAGAGAGTACATGGACGACATCTACCCCCTCAGGGATTTTGAGCATGGCCCAGTATTATGAACATAGAGAAAATGAGAATAAGGACAGGCAAGAAAAGAAGGCGAAAGATTTAAAGACAAAGGATTTTGTTGCAGCAAGTGGCGAAGGGCAGAGGACGGGGTGCCCCGCCTGCGTCGGTTGGTCCAGGAAGTAGTTACGGAAGGGGAGAGAGGAGAGAGCGTTTGGGACCCAACCAGTGCGCTAACTGTAAACAGGAAGGGCACTGGTGGAAAGACTGTCCACTGCTACGGTCCCATGCTGGACCTGGAAGAGGACGGGGTCGGGGAGATGTGAATAAGGATACTAGGCAGTACGAGGAGGGCAGGAGACAGGGAGGAAATTATTTTGACGGAGGAAAGGATAGACAGCATTTTCAGAGGGAAGGCGATGACTGCAGGGATCGACAGTTCTACAGTGATGCATACGCTATGGATGATTTGACAGGATTTTCCTATAACTAGGACAGCGTAGGGCAGAGTGTGGGACCTGTTTCTGTGGATGTTGATCAACGTGGGCCTTATGTAACGGCAGACTTGTCGGGATCCCATCAGAAATTTTTATTGGATACAGGTGCTACGAAAAGTTCTGTAGCACGTTCCCAGGTTCCAGGGGCGGCTCTGTCTGGCAAGACTAATATTTCAGTGGGGTTCTCTGGTACCCCAGTGGTTAGCCCCATCTCTAAGCCCCTAGCACTTACGATTGGCCCCTTCACTATTGACTCTTCCTTCCTTTTGACTTCGAATTGTGGTGAGAATTTACTGGGTTTGGACTTGTTGAAAAGGCTGAATGCTACGATTTACTGTTCCCCAGATGGTGTGTATCTCACGATGGGCCCTTCCGTTGCGCGTGCGCAGCAATGTTTTTCGAAGGAAGAGCCCCTCCCGGTTCAGTTCAGGGATGTCCCTGCGAGTCTGTGGGCCAGCAGCGATACCGATGTGGGAAAAATGGACATTGCACCGGTGTCCATAAATGTTAAGGTGGGGGCGAAGCTACCTCGCATACCCCAATACAAGATATCCCGGGATGGAGAGAAGGCTTTGTTGCAGATAATACAGGATTTGATTGGGTCAGGGGTAGTAGAGGAAACGGACTCAAATACTTGTAATAGTCCAATTCTTCCAATACTTAAACGACCCTCAGGTGAGGCAGGTGAGGGTACACCGGATGTCTATCGCTTTGTGATTGATTTACGTCACATTAACAAGGTTGTTGAGCCCCAGTCCCCGGTGGTTTCTGATATTACTACCATTTTGACTATGATACCTCCCTCAGCTAAATATTTTTCTGTGCTGGACCTTAAGAATGCGTTCTTTAGTATACCTGTGCATCCGGATAGCCGTTACCTCTTCGGATTCTCATTGGCTGGCCGAAGTTTTAGATTTTGTAGAATTCCTCAAGGTTATACAGAGAGTCCCAGTATTTACAGCCAAGCATTAAAAGCACAGTTGGATGACTTTGAACTCCCACAGGGCAATGTCTTGTTGCAATATGTGGACGATATTCTCATTGCATCCGACAGTGAGGAAGGATGCCGTGAGTCTACTGTTAAATTGTTACACCATTTGGCTTGTAGGGGACACAAGGTGGCTCTCCCTAAATTCCAATATTGTCGACAGGAGGTCACCTACCTCGGTCATCTCCTATCGAAGGACGGGAGAAGGCTGACACCGGAGCGTGTCAAGGCGATAACTAACATGGCAGTACCTAACACACAGCGAGAGGTGCGCGCATTTCTGGGCATAACATCGTACTGTCGCCAGTGGATACCTAATTATGCTTTACTAACAAAACCCCTTCTGTATTTGACTACCAAAGAAGTGCGCGAGCCCCTACCTTGGACCCCTGCATGTCAAGAAGCATTCGAGTTACTAAAAACTGCTCTATGTTCTGCACCTGTTTTGGGAACACCTGATTACCAGAAGCCTTTTGTACTCTATGTGCATGAGGCGGAAAGTTGCGCGTTGTCTGTCTTAACACAGGATTTTGGAGGGAAACAGAGACCGTGTGCTTACTTCTCCGCAATGCTTGACAACGTGGCAAGAGCGCTTCCGAGCTGTCTAAGGGCTACAGCGGCTGCTGCAGTCTCGATAAGACAATCGGCAGGGCTCGTACTGGGTTCAGCCCTTACGGTAATGGTACCACATGCGGTGGACATTTTGCTGAACAGAACGCAGACGCAGCATTTAACTAGTGCCCGTCTGACTGGTTATGAGATGACACTATTTGCCCCACATGTAACGATAAAAAGATGTGCTACCCTGAACCCAGCCACGCTACTGCCTCTCCCTTCAGATGAGAAAGATGATGAAGTGCATGATTGCCTGTTCCGAACAGAAGAGGAAACAAAAGGAAGAGTAGATTTGACGGATAAGCCCTTAGATGACCCTGACGGGGAGCTGTATGTTGATGGGTCTTGTTTTAAACTAGCAGACGGTACCACAACAGCAGCATATGCAGTCACGACCTTACAAACAGTGTTGGAGACTTCTAGAGTCCCGTACAACTCAGCTTAAGCTGCAGAGATAATAGCGTTGATGCGTGCATGTGAATTGAGTGAAGGGTTGGACGTGAACATTTATACTGACAGCCAATACGCTTTTGGCGTGGCTCATAGTTATGGGAGACTGTGGGCGGAGAGGGGATTTTTGACATCACATGGACAACGAATTCAACATGGCCCATTGATATTACGACTGCTGACAGCCCTAACGCTTCCCAAACGGTTAGCAGTAATAAAGTGTAGTGCACATAAAGTGGAGTAGTGTGGAGTAGTGTGGCTCACTGGTTAGAGGCGGCAGACCCGAGAGCAGAGGACGGCCCGGGACCAGGGTTCGATTCCCGACGCGGCAGGTTTCTGGACCAGGGTCAGCGGACTCGATAATTCTCTCGCCTCGGTGCCCACTCTGATCAGCGATCACACTCGGCAACTCTGGGCACTAGCTTGCCTCATCTTCACTAACGGCCCCACCAGACCGCCGGGGATGCCTGGTCTCACCCTGGAGATACCCATTAAGGGGCCATCTCTCAGGGAAGCCAGGAAGGGTTTCGCAGCGGTCGAAGCGCGGAGGTACCCCTTCGGGAGTGATTCCAGCGCTATATAAGCACATAATTAATTAATTAATTAATAATTAAAGCGGTGGTGGATGACGTAGGGCGGGGAAACGCGTTTGCAGACCAAACAGCTAAGGAAACTGCTAGGACTAGACTCCCACGAATGTTTGTGGCTGGACCAGCTAGATGGGTACCGGACGTTAACATGTTCGCAGACACTGTACAGAGTGTGCGGAACATACAGGAGAAAGTGACTGAGGAGGAGCTGAAAGAATGGAAGAATGGAAAGGGGCAGTTGGACTCGGATGAATGTTGGACGGATGTAACGGACAAAAGACGATGGTTGCTCCCAAATGCATATGTCCTCCCAGTGGTGACAATGGCTCACGGACCAGCTCACATAAGTGCCAAGGGAATATGTAAATTATAAGATCCAGTGTGGAGTAATAAGAACATTTCCAGGGTGGCCACACGTTTGGTACAGCAGTGCATGATTTGCTTACGACACAATCCTGGGAAGGGAACACCCGTCCCTGTGGGCAATTTCGCACCCCCAACATATCCCTTTGAAGTAATACAGATGGATTACATTGAAATGGAAAGAGTGAACAACCTTAAATACGTACTCGTGGTGGTGTGCGCATTCAGTAGGTGGGTGGAGGCTTTTCCAACAAAAGACTGTACAGCCATGTCGACAGCTAAGATGTTGATTAAGGAATATTTCAGTAGGTACGGGTTACCTAGAGTGATCTGGAGTGATAACGGTACATCCTTCAATGCTGAGCTGATGAAACAAATATGTAAGGGATTGCAAATCTCTCAAAAATTCCACGCAGCCCTACATCCACAGGCTGCGGGTTTAGTTGAAAGATTTAACGGTACATTGAAACTAAAAATGGCCAAGATACGGGAAAGTACAGGGCTACACTGGCCAGACGCTCTCCCCCTTGCCTTACTTTCCACACGAGTTACAGTGAATTCTAAGACAGGTGTCTCTCCCCACGAAGTTGTATTTGGCAGGCCCGCCAATGTGTGGGGTGTTCCTAGACCTAAATGTTTCTCAGAGATAGAATATCCTATGTTGACAGACTACTTGTATGCTTTGACTAAAGATCTCCATTCTGTTCACCAGCAGGTAGCAGACACACTGAAGCCGCTGCCTGAGGGGCCCGGCCACGGCATCAACCCAGGGGACTGGGTAGTCGTCAAGAAGTACCAGCGGAAGTCCTGTTTGGAGCCTAGATGGTCTGAGCCGCGGTTGGTGCTGCTCACCACCCGCACCGCACTTCGAGTGGAGGGTCGAAAGGCGTGGACACACGCTTCCCACGTCAAGAAGGTTCCACTACCTTTACCCTATGATGCATGGGTAAGAGGTGGCATTGCAGATCACGAAACAGAGTCAGTGCCTCAGTATCTCCCCTTCTCTGATGCCTTGCTGATCGGGGAGGAGCACGACGAGAACGCACAGAAGCCAGCCCTGAGTACGAATAGCGAGGCTTCCTTTGGTCACAGTGCCCAAACGACCGAAGCCACCTCTTTCCAAAACGACCCACCAATTTTGTTCTCAGACCCCGAAGTGCGAGGGAGCACTCGATATAACTTGCGGCCCAGGAAAGAGAGGCAAATGAACTGAGCACTGGAAGAAGGGCTGAGATAGGGACTAGGAGTGGACTATATTCGATAGGTTAGCATAGCAATAGGGATGGACTGCTAAAAGGAGCCCTGGTGCACTTTCGAGACATTGCTGAATGGAACATTAGAAGTTGTATGCGGGCCCAAGTTCCGTGCTCCTGAGTCGCTGCAGTTGTGTGACTCCGTCGAGGGATTAGGGTTTACGAGATTGAAAGCCTGCCTATCAGGCTTTAACGGACATAGGGAGAAAAGCCCATTTGAAGGGTGAAGAACCCCTCTGGCCGGTTTTGGAGTGTCTGAACTTTTAGTAGTGCCCCTAGTTTTTGAACTTTTAGGATATCCCTTGCCCCGCTCTTTAGGAGACATGTACCCTTTTGGCCGTCCGATCCCAGACGAGGACAGCCTTTTGCTGCTCCTCGCAGACCAGAACAAGATTCACCATGGCGTGCCCTATCACGTAAAAGTAAAATTGTGGTTATTGTGGTGCTTATTATTGTGTTCTTGATAATGCTTGGAATACTGTTTTTTCTGGATGAAGCTTACCCCGTCCACAAACTGGTTCCTACCCCTTCTCCCTTACCGGAACACAATATGGTTACTGTTGATTATGGTGAACAATGTATGAGAAAAGGCTATCGTGATAATGTTTTCATAAAAACACTGCATCATGCGCATGCCGTATACAATGTGACAGATTGCTGGGTTTGTGGGTTGCTTCCTTCTGCAGCATATAAGAAGGATAGGTTATTGGCACTGCAATTGACTCCTGTGAATAGCTGCGTGGGTTGGTACACCCTGTTAGGTATGGTAAAGTTCTTTCAGCAGCCAGACTCTCTCACCCCGCGATTCCCCAGCAGTAAGTCAACACTGACAATGCGAGTACGCCCTTTGCCCCCCTCATTCCTTGGACGATTATTTACTGGCGGACGTTTTGACCAAACATTCTTAGAAACTTGTTCGAAGAAAGTGGACAGATTTCTGATACCCAATGACACTGACAAAGTACGAGAGAGTTTCTTACAGTTGAACTCTTCTCTAGTATACAGACACCCTCCTGCAACAAATAGTAGTGGTCATTCCCTGGTGCCCCTAGCAGTAGTGGGGCCTTCGCCTTATTTTTGTATTCAGGGTAGAGGTCCGATAAAGGTGGGTGACAGTCTTTGTAATGTGACTGCCTCGATTCGCCTGACCCTTAGTCCTTCGCTCGTTACTCCCCCAAATGTCTATTTCGTATGTGGAGATAATGGGTATTTGTGGTTGCCTGAGGGTTGGGGCGGGACATGCTACTTGGCGTATTTACTTCCTCCCGTTTACGTGGCGCCTTCGGATTATCATAAGACATATAGGAGGTTTGACATGGTACAGGGACAGCGGAAAAGGAGGGAACTCCAAGTTGATGACGTAGATCAAACAGACACCTCTGGACAGCAGTTTAGGGATTTCTCTAAGGGCCTGTTGCCATTCTGGGGTCCTATCTTTAATAGTAGGGCCATCAGACGTCTTTCGAGGGTAATGGAAAAGGTAGTGAATACTGAAGCCGACATTGCAGCTAATATGTCTCTGGAGATGCAGGCTATGAGATTATTTACGATCCAGAATAGAATGGTGCTTGACGTCATCCTGGCGGATAGGGGTGGAGCCTGTCGCGTCATCGGGACGTCTTGTTGCGTGTATATTCCTGACTCCGCCCCGACAGTTAATTTGGCTGTACAGAAACTCCATAGGTTAGCTGCCGAACTTCATCAAGATACTGGTACTTGGTCCTTACAGTCATGGTTGTGGGGTCTATTCTCTTCCTGGGGTTGGAAAATATTCATGGTCATTATAGGTGTAATAGGTTTCCTACAGTCATGTTGCCTCTGTGTTTACTGTCTTCCCCCTTGTTGCTCCATGTGTGCCAGCAATATAAAAAAGTCTAAGAGACCAGCGACACAGTATCCGGTATCCAATGATGTTGAGCTTGCTGATGCTAATTGGTTGATGTTTATTCATGATGATGCTCTAGTTTAGGTATGACTTTCCGGCCCATAGATTTTGCTGTAAAGGCCCTCCTTTTGGTTAATAAATGGAAACAAACGTGTTAGCCACAGTCCGCTAAAAGGAGGGTCTGATAGGCGTCAATTTCAAGTCCCGCCCCCTTCGTACATTATGCTTATGAGTTAGCGGAATGTGTCTAACTAATTATTTGCATTTACGCACTTACATTTTTGTTCTCATTATTCAGTTATTCATTTATGCGTGTGACATAATTTCAGTGTTCTTAGCTTAGCTTGTGTGCCACCATTTTGAATCATTTCTCTATGTGTGCAAACTGCACTTGCTCATTCCCCCTCCCGTAGGAATAGGAATAATTCCCCATGTCAGCATATTTTCATTTCTTGGTTTACTGTAGCTGAAACTCTCGCTAACGAAACTCCTTATCAGGCCGTTCTCATGAGTTGGAGATGTAGCGGCCTGGCTCTATGTCCTTGGGCGATGATAACAAGTGTTGCTATTGCAGGTGCAGATGCCTCTTGTATGAGGCCATTGTCTACACTCTTGTGGGGCCAGTACTTTTCCATTATGGGCGTGTTTCACTCTGCCTTCTCATATTATAATGTATCACCATGATAATGTGAGTTAGTCCTTCTCGACACACTCTTAGGGGTGAGGTCGATATAGGGCCCTCTCATATGGGAGTTTGTGGCCTAATAAACTTGCATTGGTTATTCTTCTCCACTGTCCGGCTGACTTATTCTTGGGTAACTATAGGGGAGTGAGGTAAGTCACTCGGGTGGAATTTAGCCACGCTTATCACTCTGATCCAAGAGCAGATCTTAAGCATATGCTTTTTACCTGTCCTGAGATTCGTATTTTCTGGTCCAAAGTATGGCAGCAAATTAATAACATTTTTTCCACTCACTTCCCATTCTCTCCTATTCATATTTTTCTAGGTAGCCTGACATATGGTCCCCCTCTGACTTTAATACTTCCATTATTGACCTTCTCCTAGCAGTGGCATTTCAACAAATTACCAGAGCTTGGAAAGATACATCGACTATCTCCTTTCAGGCTTGGTGGTATGGTGTTTGTTTTACCCGTAGACTAGACAGAGCATATGTTTATCCTATTACACTTGCTATCAAACGTGATTTGCTTTAGGTGCCCATTACTACTTTCTTGGACTCATCGGCTCTTTCTTCCACGTTGCATTCTCCTCGTATTGAGGAAGTTCCCAAACCCCCTTGATATGTTCACATAAGTTTGTTTCTTTGCTATATACTTCTTTTCTTTTTCATTATTATATACTTTTTTCTGGAAGATTTTGCATGTTTTTCATAAATGCATTTGTTGTATAGATATTGAATTACACTTAATGATTCCCTTGCCCTTCCCTCCTCTCCCTTTTTCTTTCTTTCCTTTCTTATCTTTCTGTATCATCCCCAGTTCTTATTGCATTGTATTTGATATTGATATTGTATCCTAATTTATCATTGTACTTTTTATGTTCAAATAAAGTTTCTTTGAAAACTTAAAGACTACCTGACATCCTAGAGACCTGCAATTGTCTACTAGGTTGAGCCAAACATTGGCAACAAAGCCATTGGCTGAAGAGGGCTGTTACACTGCCCATTTGTGTGTATGCTGTGCTGAAGGGCTGAACTAATATGTTAATGACGCTCTGTCTGATGAATAACTAAAGTGGGCTTACCCAAAGCCCATTTTCTCTAAGCAAGATTATGTATTATTTTTGAGAAAACGTGAGGCTGGCGAGACAGCTAAAACAGTCTTTTGTTCAGACCTAAAACACACTGAAATAGATAGAGCACAAGGACCAGGAGAGCAGGGGGCCCTTGGCTCACACACATAAGACATACAGCAATGGGTGAGAGCACCACAATCTTCCCTGAAAGATGTAGAACAAGTGTGCTACTGCAGTCCCAACTAGTGAAAAGTTACTTCAAAGACATGGAATAAGTATGCCACTGCAATGTCAGTCAGCGCAAGCTTCTTTCAAAGACATGGAAGAAATGTGGTACTGCAATGCCAGTTCAAGCTTCATTCAAAGACATGGAATAATAAGTGTGGAACTGCAGGGCTAGTGCAAGCCTGCTTTGAAGATGTGAAACAAGTGTGAAACTGCAGGGCCAGCCAGTGCAAGCCTACTTCAAGCACATGGAACAAAGTGTGCCATTGGAGGGCCACAGTAACCTTCCTTCAAAGTCATGGAGAAAGTGTGGCACTGGGCAACACTTTTTAACGCCTCCCTTAGATACAATGAGAAAGCCTCATTTCAGATTTGGTACAAGAGGAACAAGCAGCACTGGGGGTGAAGGACTGCAAGCTTGACTCACATGCATAGCACGATTTCGACACACAAACAGGTACAGCACCAGGCAGGAGTACACTCTTCCATTACACTCATAAAACATATACTGACCTGCTCAGAATCAATGCAAGCTTCCCTCACATGCCCAGAACATGGACAGCATTTGCAGAAGCACACATACAATGTGCAGCATTTGGCATTTGGCAGCCGTGTACGTTTCCCACACACAACACAGTCACAAGATGGCCTTTTGCAGTGCAGGCTAAGATATCCTCACATAAAAAGCATGTATTCCACTCGCAGCAGCATATACGCTTATTTCACTCACAGAATACCCAAAGTAAAGTATAGAGGTGGGTGAGCCACTGAAGGCTCAATCCAGATGCTATCTTCTGGCTCAGATCAAGATCCTCTTGAGCCCTCAAACCCAAAATGAGCTGAGCTTTCTTGTGGCTTCTGCCTCCCTACTACCTACTCTCTAACATCATGCGCCAAGAGTGAAAGACAAAGCACTAAACTTTGATGGCAAACAGGAGCGAGAAAACAATATCATTCTAGTGGCTGAATTGCAGAGTTTGAGACCAGAAAGCCTGGGATCAATCCCGGCTTGGCCACTTGACCAAATTGTGTGATCCTAGGCAGTTATTTGATTGTGCCTTGAAATATGTGAGAATGTGTGCTGTACACAAATCTCTTGTCTTTGACTTAATGAACCATAATGATGCACCATGTAAATCAAGACTATAGCTCACAAGTAGGGTGAACATGACAATTGACTTTCCTCCTTGTTCACTAGTGGTATTTTCGTTGGAGTGGGGGAATGAATGTTTCTAAGTTCATGTTTGAAAATTATCACTTTTAATAAACGCCCTTCAATGAAATGACACAATCTGATATTCTAAGCTGAAGTGCTTGTCAAGGAAATTACTTTTTTGAATTTTGTAGACACATTATCATATTTTTACATAATATTTTTAAACAATTTCCATGCCAAATGTTCCCATGGTTCAGGTCATCCCTGGGCTCCTGGAGCCAATCGAGAACCTTGAATTGGCTCTCCCTGTTAAATTGATGGCCTGCCCACCTCTACTACAGTACTGTGTATAGAACACAAGCATGGTTATTTAGGTGTCCTCTCTGTGCTCATTTCAACCTCTTGGCCCCAGTGCAGTGCACCAGCTGCACCACTGGTAGCCACGCCCCCTTTTCAATGGGGCAAGTGTTGAGTAGGGCAATCTATTGAAAAAAGTAATTCTGGTGATCTAGTCTAGAGTGTGCTATAGCGTAAACAAGTGATGCTTCCATGTGAATATTTTCAATGAGGATCATTTAGGAGAACCTTGCACATAAAGTTCACCAGGGCCTAAGGTACTCATGGGCAATGTGTCAATCATTGTGATACACATTGCCTTTTCTACCTTGACGTCGAACAATCAAGACTTACTGTTGAAATTTAGTGTGAGGTTGAATGATCGGTTCATTTAGGAGAATGATGACAGGCAATAACTACATTGTCCAGTCAGTGTTATATTTTTCATAATGAAAGATAGGATGCATAGTAAAGTGTAGTTCAATGAGTTATGTAGAGGTTTCTTGTAGCCGCACCACATCATAAATTCACATTTGATTTGCATAGGCGTGGAAAGCAAACTGAAAACCGTCCTGTCTAGTCAATCAGATGTTTCAGTTCTGTAGCCTTATTCAGAGAGACTGCACGCGCCAGTGCCTTGCTGTCTTTCGGGCAGGGCGGTGGGACCAGGAAGCTGCAGCACCGACGTCAAATCAATGAACCTATAGTTCAGTGTGTCACTCCGCTGCAGAGGCTGTGATTGCAAGCAGGAGAATTCTTGTGGACCTGGAATTGCACTGGCAGCAGGTGGCAGTGCACTGAGTGTCTGCAGTGAGACAAAAAAAGGAGGGAGTGATGTCACAGGGGTTCTGACGCTCCACCATCCGGGGACCGTGAAAGTGATGAATGAATACAGAGGTGGATCACACTCTTCAGGCAAACCACGAATGGCAGAACCTCAGCCGCAGAGATGGAAGAAATGGGGTCTCGGTCACCCAGCGTCTGCCCCAGATGCTTCTGTACTCATTCCTTGCTCTCACCAATTGACTGGTGCAATCTAGGTTTAGTATTCTTTTGAAGACTAAAGAGCGAGGGCTCTGCTCTCAAAGATGGCAATCTCCAGTCAGGCTGAGATGTGGATACACATCTCTGATGATGCCAATGCTTTTCCAACAAAAGTCTGATGGCGCGAGATTACCAGCTTGGGATATTTCCAAAAACACCATACTCACCTGGGCCCATAAACATACAAACTATAAGCCGGTAATCTATTTGCTGCCGGGAATTATTTACCTTATAGTGAATATCTGTACACCATAACTTACCAATTCCTTGTCACTTCGATTCTTAAGTTATTCAGGTCAATGGATTAAGTAGTTAAAATAATAGGCATAAATAAACAATTTACCTTATTTCATGGAATGACCACAGACTCGGTAAAGTTTTAGAACCTTTATCTATGCAATACTTTGTAAGTCAAATACCAATACATGTCAATCACCAGTTTCTCAAGAATAAAAATAATGATCAAAGCAAAAATCTTTAGAGACTTAGTAAAATTTCTAGACATTGGTACCTGGGAAGGGTGAAAAGGGAAAAACGGTACAAGGACATGCCACACAGATTTATATTTACATAGAATGGTGCAAGAACCAACCCCGGCCAAGGGCTGGAAGGAAAGGGCTCCCGACTAGACAGGTGCCAACAGGTCAGGAAAGGTGCAGTTCAGGACAGGTAACCTCTTCTAAGTGCAACGCCGGCATTGCACCCCTCTCTGGTGCTACTCTCGGACCCCTCCGCATGAATCAATTCTTCTCCTTCAGCACTCTCCCGAATCTTCTTTCAGACTGCTCGACCAGCCCTCTGAGCTCTGTGACATTCATGATCTCCTTCAGCATACATTGGGTCAGTGACAGGTCTGTGACAAGTCGGACAATCTAACTGACTGAGCCTACCTTAGTTATACCAATTTCCAGGGTATGTATCACCCCCCAATGTTTCACTATTCGTGTATTCCCTTCATTCGATTGGTCAGTGGGGCGGGAAGAGGTCATCACACCATAATAGTATGAAGTCACTTTCTTTGACTTAATTGTTCCAAGTTCCCACCCTTAATTTTATTTCCCATGCTTTTAATCCACCCAGCAACTTTCACATCATTTCATATACAATGTATAATTTTCATTGAGTCTTTTTCTTCCCATTATGGGGTTAAGAGGTAAAGTTCTCAGGTGCATCACTGGTGAGATGAAACATGGCCCTCTTTCAATGACACAGTTTGAGGTCTTGCAGTGTTCCCAGCACATGCGCATTCGGATTTCAAGATGGCGATGCAAGTCACCCTTCAGGCCCAAATACGAGCAAAAAGAAAAATTAAAGAAAGACATATTAGAATACGAAAATAAATGAAAGCACTGTATACCACTTATTTCTACTCTATTCCCATTAGTTTATTTTAACTACGGCATTAGCAGATTAGCAAAACACTCTAGGTTTAGTTCCAGCAGAGGCATATGCATTAGCATGTGAGATTTAAAGCGGCCATTTTAGGCACTACTGCGCAGCTGCAAAGAATTCCCACCAAAACCAAAAGACGTCATACTACGTAGATGCAGTTGACCCATGCGCAAAAGAGTTCCAGCGTTTTCAGCAGCCATTTAAATACACACAAATTATTCGTTAGTAAAGCACATTTAAAAGCTTCCCCTAGATACACAAATGTCGTGTGGTGCAATTATTAGTAATCACAAAACATGTTGGTTAACTTATTACATGTTATTTTGAGAAGATTGAGTTCAAGCAAGTTTCTTTACGTGTGAAACCTTGCTTCATCAAGTCCACATATAACAAGTATTGGCAAGTGGAAAGACATCCGTTCAAGGTAAAACTAATGTGTTGTATCTCTCAAAGCTGTAGAGTTTACCTATTCTGTGGTGTGTTATTTGTGTACTATTTGACCTTAAAAATAAAATTACAAAAGAAACAAACCTATGAATATTATATCTGTTCAGTACTTGGATAGCTTTTGCATCAATGCGTTAAAACATAAAAAATACAACACAGTAATGTCATACAATGAGATGCATAATGTGTCTTTAATCTCATAATGTGGTGCCTAATGTCATTATCGACTTTATTCTTTGTTCAATGTCAAGCCATTAATAAAATGTCCTTCCTTTACATTTTGCTTGCTTATTATTCTGAACGTTTCCATAGTGGAGTTTGGTTATGAGAAGTCAGAGAGACTATCGTTAAAGACTGCTTAAACCTCTTAAAACGGAAACTCGAGGCTGGCTTAGCTGCTTAAATCATGCGGGCTGAACCCTCTTTGACTGGGCCCTGGTGCTTGTGCATACTTTTGCTTTTCATGCATTCTAAGATGACCAGAGAATATAACGTCCCACAAGTTGGAAACACAAATTTAACGGAGAGATAAATTAGAGCTCTCAGGTTTTCAAGGCCCAGGCATAACACCTATCCATGCCAGGATGTTGCTTTGCATTCTGGAACCTGTAGTCCTGTTCATCACATTGTAAATCCAGTACTTCGTGTCCCACAATGCAAACCTGCAATTGGATGAGTTACTCATGCATCAACCTGGGATAATCCAGAGCTGTTATATACAAACATTTAAAATGATAGAATCACAGTTGCTTTATGCTCCATGTGTGACGTCATTAGCCAGGGCTGACTTCGAAGCACTTCGCTTGCTCGTTTTTTTTTTTAACCTACTTTTACAATGCTAAAGTCTAACCTACATGTCCCAGAATTCACCGTGTGGGGACTACGGCATCATTCCTGTTTGTGAGCATCACATGCGATGTGTAACTTCTTGGAAGCTATACTAAGTTACTGAGCACAAACATACTCTTGGCAGACGTGAACAGAAAAATGTTTGTTTGATTCCTTTGCATGAATGCACGCAACTGTTAAAAAAACATTAGGGCAGATTTACAAGAAACTGACGCATCTGTATAGATGCATCAGTTTCCCTGCACCTGCGTGAAAAACCCTTGCGCCACCATAAATGCGCCGTATTTACAATATGGCGCACCGAGGCGCAAGGATTGACAAAAGCGTCAGAAATTCTGATGCATCTGTTGGCGGAAAAGTCACGCATTGCTGGAGTCGTGTCGCAAGCACACCGCAACTCCAGTTGCAGCCTATTCCCAATAGACTGCGTCACTCCTTATGCCTGCTTCAAGCAGGCGTAAGGTTTTGAAGTAGTGGCGTACTAAAAGTAACGCAGGGAAATCTTGCAGATTTCACTGTGTCACTTTTACAAGGCTTTCCTGCGTGGTAACGCCCACCCTGCATACATTATACCTAACGCAGGTATAATGTTACGCAGGGCTTTACAACGTGACGCATCTCCCTAGATTCGCCACGTTATAAATTTGCCTCATTTGTGTCACAGAAGTGACGCAACAGCAGCATAAAAGTGCCGCAAGGGCTTGTAAATCTGCCCCATTATCTGTAAAACAAAATTCTTAGGTCAGCATCCCGTGGTCTTTAGGACGCCGAGGTACCTTGTCAGTGGAAAGGACTGTAATGTGTTCCATTGTAATGATAACATCTGTGAAATATTGTCATGTAAAGATTCCAAAGGCCTGCTTTCTTTAACTAACGACCCCACTGCCTCCTGCTGGCAAGCACAGACATTTTGCTCATTTATTGCAGTGGTCAACAGGATTTTCGAGCCAAGGTAAAATAAAATAAAATTGCGATATGAGGAGAGCAGCAGGGAGAGTGGGCGGGGGAAGAAATAGTACCTCAATCAAGTAGGGAGCAGCACAGGGGCACTGACTAACGTTAGTCAATCTGTGCTTGGTCTGCGCTCCACAGAGAAGCGCGTAAGTGACGTTTGGTCTGCGATGACTATTTAAGGAAGCTTTAAAAAAGAGGGACACTGAAGCGAACAAATGGTAACCAATGGGAGGGCTCCAAGCCCTTTTTTTTTTTTAGAAACAATAGTGTCTCGCAAGCAGGACGCATGTGCTAGCACGTGTTCTCGCAGGAGCGACCCTAAAAATGTAAGCCTGTAGTTCTGGGCTAACGAAGGCAAGTTCTTAGAAGGTACTGCCTTTTAACTAGTTCTCCCTCAGATGTTAGAAACAGCAGGTCATTTATTAAGTCTTGGAATGGGTTTCTTAGTCATTCTCGCTCAGCATATTCCTCTGTGCTGGTGCATGGAGCTCCTTGAATTCACCAGCATACCTGGCTCACAGACCAGCTTCTATGACAATCTGTGGCAGTTGTGGACATGCAAAATGGCTTCTAAAATTTACATTTTCACATCCATTGATCCAGTCACTACTGGGGGTGGGTGTAGTGTAGCTCATGTAATTCCGTGTAGCATAGTCACGCCGAATAACGTAAAAGTTCTGCAGGATTCCAAGAAATTACGCAAGAAGAGTAATTCTGTATTTAGTGTTATTTTCTTAGCACAAAATGCTCCCTCGCTTTAAAAATGGACATGAGGGTGCATTTTGCACTAAGAAATTTGAGGCCATATGTATCAAGATACCAATTAGCGATTCTGTAATAGCGATTTTTAAGAAATCGCTATTTCAGAATCGCTAATTGGTATGTATCAAGAAAATCGCAATATTTTAGCGATTTCTTGATATTCCTTAATTGCGAGTTCGCAAATTGCGAATTAGCAATTAAGGAATACTTTCCCATTCATTTCTATGGGCCTCCTGGCCCGTTGGAAGGAATGGGAATTTATTATCAATTTGCGATTCGCAATTTGCTAATCGCAAATTGAGAATAATTTCAAGGGTGCAGGGGTGTCCAAAGGAAACCCTGTTGCACCCCTGAAATAAGTATGGGTGCACATGTGGTGCACATACATGCCCTGAGGGCATGTATGTGCGTCACATGGCACTTTGAAAAATGCTGAAATGTGCATTTTTCAAGGAAATCACAACTTACCACCAACAAGAAGTTGGTGGTAATTTGCGATTCCTTTTTTTGTTTTTTTAATTTATTTTATTTCCACAATTGAAGCAAGTAGACAATATCCATCATATTCATACAATTAATGCAAATAATACTGTTTACAGATTTGTCAACATTTGTACAGCATAAGAAAATGCGCTAATCACATCTCTAAATGATCTTTAATTGCCCCCCATATTACCATACCTAGTCTTCGCTTCCTAACCCCCTTTAACGCATACAAACTCCATTTCATTTCATACAAATTATATAACTTAGCTCTCCAAAATTCAAATGATGGGGGCTTAGGTTGTAGCCATTCTGTCGCAATACATAAGCGTGCTGCGGTCATTGCAATAAACAGAAAATATTTAAGCTTACATAAAGCAGTACCTTTTCCCACTGTTTGTCCCCCACCTAATAACAAAAGTGCAGGAGAAATTTTTATCGGGATATGAATAACCATTGTAATAAAAGTTTCTATACTAGTCAAAAAATACGCTAACTTAGGGCATCTAATGAAAATATGTATGCTATCAGCATCCTCCTCACCACAGCGAAAACATTTACCGTCATATTGAGGGCCCCAGATAGCCATCCGTTTAGGAGTATAGTATAGCCTGAACACCGTCTTATACACTTGCGCTTTTAAGTTAGCTGAGAGGCATAAATATTTCGCCATGAGTATGGTATCTTCAATTTCAAGTGTTGGTTCCCCTAGCTGATTCTGCCAATACGCATTGTATTTCTGTATATCATCAGGTCTATACTCCATCATGATCTGATATATCGTACCAATTTTTTTCCCAAGGCGGATTGCCTCCACTAATTTATTAGGGGCTGGTCTAATTTGCTTTCTTAAACAAAAATCTCGAATTTGGAGATATTTAAAAAAAGACGATGTGGTAGCTTATATTTAGCAACTAAACTTTTATAAGTACAAAAAATCCCATTAATTTCAAATACATCCCCAATTCTAGATATCCCCTTATATGACCATTCCTTCGCCACTCTATCCCAAAACACAGAAGGAAGCAATGTATCCGCGCCAAAGGGTGTATAATATGTGATTCTCCCAAATTTAATGAGTCTAGATACCTTTCTCTACACCTTAAAGGCCGAATCCAGTACTTTAAAGCGAGTATGCTTAAAGTAATTTCCCTCCAATTCCTTCAGTATACACTCCTTTGCATGCTCCCCCAATGGCAAAAAAAATATAGACGGAGCTTCTGCTGGTTCCTCAATTGGCTCCCCCGTCAACAAAAGTCTCATTCTTTGCAAAAAACATACATAATAATAGAACAGGAAATCAGTTATCCCACGCCCTCCTCTTTCCACCGGCAGTGTCAACCATTTCATTGCTCGTCTAGTTTTCCCAGGAGCCGACAAAAATCTTGTGCATGAAGACTGAAGCTGTTGTATATAATTTATAGGGATCTCCAAGGGGATGCTTTGAAATAGGTATAATACTTTAGCAAGAATATTCATTTTAACGATGTTGCCTCTACCAATAATGGACAACTGTAGCCGTCCCCACCTATCCAATGATTGTTTTACTTGCTGAGTAATAGTGTCCCAATTGATATCAATTATCTCTTTCATTTGAGTTTTAATTTTTATACCTAAATATGATACTTCAGACATGACCCTAGGATCATTAAATTGAATATTGTCAGTACATAGAACCAGAGTTTTTACTAAATTTAATTTATAACCAGAAATTGCACCAAAATCGCGGGCCAATCGCTCAATCTCCACTATTGCCTCAGCCAGATCGGTTGTAGTGATAGCAATATCATCAGCGTATGCAAACACTGTATGTGGTATATTTTTTACTATAAATGGTTTTATGTGCGGTGTATTTAATAGATTGATTAAAAAAGGATTGATAAGTAAAGTGAAAAGAAGTGGGGAGCAAGGGCATCCTTGCCGAGTCCCTCTAGTTATTCTAATCTTTTCGGATCTAATACCCATAACAACTATTCTTGCATTTGGAGCAGTATATAAAGCCTGAGTTGCTGTCAAAAAATCTTTACCAAATCCCACTCTCCTCATAACCTCCCATAAATATTGCCACTCCACGCGATCAAGCGCTTTCTCAGCGTCAAGCAATATCAGCGCTAATTCCCGTTTTTCCGCTTGAGCTATATCAAATAGGGTAATAACCTTATTAATATGTGTGACTGTGCCTCTTTTTGGAATGAACCCATGTTGATTTAACAAAACAATCGGTATAATAATTTTAGAAATGCGGTTTGCTATCATTTTAGAATATATCTTGCTATCGCAATTGAGTAAGGATATTGGGCGATATGAACCAGGTAGTTCAGGAGGTTTACCCTTTTTAATAAAAACCACAATAGAGGCATCATTCCAGGATTGTGGAGCTTTTCCAGTTTGTGCGGTTCAAGCATGATGTTTTTCAGTGGTTCAAAAAAACACTTATATACCTCTCCAGGGATAAAATCTGGGCCTGCAGCCTTCCCATTAGCTATAGTTTTAATTGCCACCTCCAATTCCTTCATAGAGTATGGACTATCTAAGAATTCTCTCACTATTAGTTAATTTATTAAAAGTACCCTCCTCCCATACAATATCTGTACCTAGAGTAAGCTGGTGAGTATATAATTCCGAGTAGAATTGATATAAAATTTCAAGTATTTTTTCTGGTTTCCCGTGAACAATACCATTCTGGGCTCGTAGCTTAGGAATTAGACGAGATGTCTCCTTCATTTTTAATTTTAACGCTAGCGATCTGCCAATTGCCTCACCATATTCATGAGCATGTCTTCTATTTAAAAGATATTTCCGGCTATCTCTTCAGTCCATAGCCCCGTAATCTTTGCTCAACATCATGCTACTATATCTTCAAACGTAGAGATATTTAACAAATTATCTCTCTTCACTATTTCCTTAATCAAGTTTTCTTCCGCAATCCTTAGACAATTATAAAAATCTCGAGTATGGGCCCGTAATTTATTTTGATTGTAAAGCCCAGAACTCACTGCCTCCCCTCTAAAACAGGCTTTAAATGTATCCCATATCGTGTCAATACTCGTTGAATTCAAATTGTTGTTAATAAAATCAGTTATCCATCTCAACATATGAGTTCTAAACTGTTCATCGAGGCATAGCTTTCTATCAAACGTAAAGCTCCTAGCTTGATTTGTCACTTTTAATTGTGGAAGTTCAATTACGACATACCTCCATGCCTGTGAAATAACATGGAGGCAAGATGGCGTCCACCCGGTTGGACGTATGAGCGGTGTTCTCTCTCGCTGACCCACAGGACGAGACGTTTGGAGATGTGGACGGTGGTTTAAGGGGAAGATCACGATTGTCGGTGATCTGGTGGATAGTTTGTGAAGCAATTGATGAATAAAATACGATTGAGCTCTAGTTTGCTCTAGTTTTTAAGCATTGTAACAGAAGTGAGGAGAACGCCGATGCTGGAAGTGGTTTCCGCGTTTGTAAAGCTTCGGCGTGCCTGGTGGGCGGTAACCTACACAGGTGCTGCAGCCTTGCTCCGTGGTGAACGCCATTTCATTCTCGGCAGTACAGAGGAAGGAGCACGTAGAGTTGCTGGAGCGATGGCCCCGAAAGGTGCGCGAGGGAAACGAGGTCAGGAGACGACCGGGGGTGAGACAGACCCGAGTGGGGGTGCTGTGTCAAAAAGCGCTGTGGTGACAGCTAGTGAGAAGCGCCTGATAACCCCGGTAAAATAAAGCAGAATGAGGCTAAAACAATCCCGTCTTTTTTTTACGGCTGCAGAGGAAAAACAGAGAGGGAAGAATCCTTCCATGGAACCGGCTTTGCAAACAGAAGGTAATTTGACAGAGCCTTTAACGCCCTTAATGAAAGCTGCGAGTGAGGGGGCTAGATGCGATACAGGGACTAAAGAGTCTATCGGGACTGAGAGAATAACTGTGTCCGGAACAACATTAACATCACATAATGGTGATACTTCGGCTAGTATAAGTGGTGGTACCAATTTACTATTGGAAGAGCCTGAACGTAACGCTGTAGAATCTGAGCGTAATGTGATGGATGTCCCTGATAGCTCCGGTGGAGACGCATTTATGCAGGTACAGCCCTCAGTTGCGGGACAAGTTGTAGTTAATGAGGCAGAGTCAGGAGATTTTTACTCTGTGTCGGAAAATTCAGCCTCGTCATGTGAGGACCTTGCCGCGCACTATTCCAAGCAAATGCGCATGGAGTATGTAGAGAGCGATGAATCAGGTGATTATATAGAGGACAGTCCTGCTACAGTGCGGGGTGAAGAGGAATCCACAATGATAGAGGGTGCTACCGGAGGTCATCCTGGTTACTCAGCAGATAATATTACTTTAGCTACTATATACCAGACAATCTTGAGTCATATGGATAAAACTGAACAAGAAAGTCATAAAATCCAGAACGAATGTCGAAAACTTCAAAACTCTATTCGGAGATTAGCGAAATCACAGTCTGTCTTTGGGGAGAGGTTTACAGAGGTGGAAACCAGAGTATCAAATATTGAGGATGAGCTAGTAAAACAAAAGGCTGCTACAGAGTCCTTAAGCGCTAATAAGGAGGATGTGCTATGGAAAATGGCCGATTTTGAAAACCGGGCCCGGCGCAATAATTTAAGAATTATGCAAATTCCGGAAGGCAAAGAAGGAAAAGATCCGCGTAATTTCATTGTGGAACTGTTTCAAAAGGCATTTCCGGATTTGACTAAATGGGACTGGGATAGAGAGATCGAGAGAGCCCACAGGCACCGTTTTAATATTCGTCTTCGACCAGGACAAAGTGTATTCAAACCTAGACCCTTACTTGTGGCCTTTAATAGCTTTCTAGCTAGAGAAGATATATATCTTCACACCCGACCAAATTGTAAAAGCATGGGGGAAGAATTTACATTTTTTGCTACACCAGATTACAGTAAATACACCATGGATAGTCGCTGGCAGCTGCGCCAGTTGGTAAATCAATTTCAAAGTAAGGGTGCACAAGCTTATATAATGAACCCGGCGAAGCTCAAGGTGATATATAAGGAGAATGCTCTCTTTTTCACTAATAATGTAGCGGCAAAGGAATATCTGAATTCTATTAATGATTCATAGGTGTATAAAACCGGGTTGGAATGTATTATTCTTCCTTTTTTTTTTCTTCTTCTCTCTTCTCCTTTTGAATTTCTTTATTGTTGGATTATTGATTAAGGATTTAAAATTAGAATAAGCAATGTAAGATTTAATGCAAGATGATATTTGTGTAGTCCTGTGGGGAAAGGACAGAGGAGGGTGGGAAGCTCGCTACCATCAACAGGACCGTGAGTCCAAAAGCCTCGGTAAAGGTGGGGGGGTTTGGGGGTGGGGGTGCTTTGGATGGGGTGGGGGGGTTTGCTGGTGGAGGGAACAGGGGTTAAAGGGGGGAAAAAAACCATGTTGGTAACAAGTGACAATACCAAAAAGAGAATATATTGTTGTTGTACAGTTATTGGGTTAAGGCAAAGTAGTAGGA
Source organism: Lissotriton helveticus (assembly GCF_964261635.1). Taxonomy (NCBI): domain Eukaryota; kingdom Metazoa; phylum Chordata; class Amphibia; order Caudata; family Salamandridae; genus Lissotriton; species Lissotriton helveticus. Next base: position 430,514,821 of record NC_136063.1, read on the forward strand.
CAGGACATATCTCCATAAATAGAATCAGAGTTGATTGGAGTACTTCGGAAATAGTGTCCTGATGTCACGAAATATTAAAATGTGCTCCTTTAATGTATCAGGTCTGATTAACGCTACTAAAAGGAAGAGGATAGCATCTGAAATCCGTTTTATACAACCGGATATCTTGTGTCTTCAAGAAACACATTTACCCTGGAACAATAGGATGCTTATAGCAGATTTAGGATACACACTCATTGCCGCTTCCCATCAAACAAATACGACCAGGGGGGGTCATGATTCTTTCTCAACCATGATTGTGTACTATAATTCGAAGTTTAACGGATAAATGGGGAAGATGGGTAATATCCGAGTTAAAGATTGGGGGGACACAGTTTACCCTTTGCTCAATTTATGGGTCGAATTTAGATGAGGCAGAAGTCTTGGAATGGTTAAATATTGAACTTGCAAACTGGACTTCTCCTTTAATATTGTGCGGGGATTTGAATATTAACTTAAATACCGGGGAATTAGGTGCTGGTTTGCAGAACTATAAGGGTCGTAAACCACGAGTTTTTAAAGCTTTATATAATTTGGTTCAAGATTATGGTATGGTGGATATCTGGAGTAAAAGCCATCCAACACTTCCAGGGTATACCTTCTACTCATCTCCACATAAGAAATTTGTCCTTCTGGACTACTTTTTTGTATCTATATCTTTATTTACCGGAACAAAGATACAATTATTCCCTAGGGTATCATTAGATCACTCACCAATCGTAATTTGCGATTCCTTAAGGGCATTTTGGATTTTTTTTTGCTTAATACATTGCATTTAAGGAATCGCGATAATTTGCGATTCCTTAAATGCAATCGCAAAATAAGGAATGGCAAATTTTGCGATTCCTTATTTTGCACCCAAATTCTTTCATACATACCATTTTGCGAAAATGAGTTCGCAAACGCCGAAATTCTGCGAATTAACCATTTGGCCTTGATACATATGGCCCATAGTGCTAAATGTCACAGAACATAAACAGCAGCCACTCACCAAATGTGCCTTTGTGATAGAATTTTCCCATTACTCTTAATGATGCGAACTGAGTGGGAATAATCACGTTATTATCGGTAAGTCTGCCTCAAGAAGTAACAAGGAATTACTGAAATGACTCTGATTGCTCTGCCGTAATTGGAATTCTACCCAGGCCTAGTCACTATCTAGTGCATTTTACAGTAGGGATAGTTCAGCTCTGTGAAAACCAGTATCCTGAAAGATGTGTAGTACTGTGCTTTCCGCAAGGCATCTCATTGTTCTCACTGGGTTTTTGTATCTTCCTCATAGGCTCCACCAGCTAATTAGTGGCTCTTGCTGGCTTCGGCTTTCCTTGCCAGAGTCGGACAATCATCTTTGCGACCACTGTGCCATACCTAGGCCGGGTCGCCCCCACGCTCCTCCTGCTTGCTGCCACAGATACTGCCGCCTACTTCCTGTTGGAGTTTTTTATCGCCGCTGCAGGCGACCCAGCCGCCGCTGAGCCGCCTGCACTCGTCTTCCCGCCGCTGCTTCCCTGCGGCCCCGCCCCCCCGCCAGCCGATTTGCCCGCCCGCTCCCGCCACCCAGCGGACCCTCCCTCCCGGCTCCCTTTTTATGACGCCCCCACGCACGCGCAGCGGTCACGCGCAGCGGGCCACGCCGAAAGTGCGCCAAAGGCGCGCCAAAGGCAAGCCCGTCTGCGCCCGTCCACGCCTGGACCGCGCCCAGCGCCAGAACCCCTGGCCAGAGGCCAGCCCATCCGCCGGACCTACAACGCCGCACACTCAACGCACTCAACACCGGCCGAAGCCCCGGATGCTACCGAGCCACCCCGAGACGCACCCACTGACCCTTCTGCTGCCGGTCCTGCAACTTCTCCTGCATCCGGACCTGCTCCGCACCTGCTAAAACGAGCACCAGCAGTGAACACCTCAAGTGCATCCTGCTCAACACCCGCTCCGTACACAGACACGCCGTGGAACTCTGGAACCTCCTCGACACCACATCTCCAGACGTCGCCTTCCTGACAGAATCCTGGATGAACGCCTCCTCAGCGCCCGACATAGCCATCGCCATTCCGGACGGATACAAGATCACCCGGAGGGACCGCGTCAACCAGACTGGAGGAGGCATCGCCATCATCCACAAGAACACCATCCGCATCATGACCAACTCCGACGACACCCTCACGGCGGCCTAACACCTGCACTTCCAGATCCACACCGACCCCAAGACCACCCTCAGAGGCACCCTCATCTACAGACCCCCAGGACCCCGCACACAATTCAGCGAAGACATCGCCGACTTCATCAGCCCACACGCCCTCCCCTCCACCGACTACATCCTCCTCGGGGACCTCAACTTCCACCTGGAGAACAACAACGACCGCAACACCACCACCCTGCTGGACAACCTCGCCAACCTCGGACTCAAGCAACTGGTCAACACCCCCACCCACTACGTCGGCCACACGCTTGATCCAATCTTCTCATCCAGCAAACACATCACCTTCAGCCACTCCACAGGACTTCACTGGACAGACCACAGCTGCGTCCACTTCAGCTTCAGAAGAACCACGACCCACCACCACCCGCAACAGGTTCCTCACAGGAGCTGGAGCAAGATCACCGCCGAACATCTCACCACCTCCCTCAGTCAGAACCCACCCACCAGCACAACGGACCCCACCGAAGCAGCACGCAACTTCACAAAGTGGCTGACCGACTGCGCTGACGACCTCGCGCCACTAAAGAACCCTACCAGCAGACCCAGAAGCAAGAAAGCCCCCTGGTTCACCAACGAACTCAAGGACTCCAAGAAAAGCTGCCGCACCCTCGAGAAAGCCTGGCTCCTCGACCAGACCACAGACAACATGACCGCCCTCAAACACGCCACCCGCAAGCACCACCAGCTTATCCGCACTACCAAGAAGAAATCACTGAAGGAACGACTGGACAACAACACCCACGACAGCAAGGAACTCTTCAGCATCGTCAAGGAGTTCTCCAACCCCAGCACCGGCAACAACGACATCACTCCTTCACAAGACCTCTGCGACTCTCTCGCCTCGTTCTTCCACTGCAAGATCGCCGACATCCACAACAGCTTCAGCGCACCATCAACGCACCCAACCGTCGAACCAACGCCCTCCACCCCCACCCTCCGCACCTGGACCATGGTGACCACCGAAGACACAGCCCGCACGATGAACACCATCCACTCCGGATCTCCGACCAACCCCTGCCCCCACCACGTCTTCAACAAGGCCGACTCCATCATCGCACCACCAACTCCGGGACGTTATCAACACCTCCTTCAACACCGCCACCTTCCCGGAGAGCTGGAAGAATGCCGAGCTCAACGCCCTACTGAAGAAACCAACAGCTGACCCCACCGACCTCAAGAACTTCCGCCCCATCTCGCTCCTCCCTTTTCCTGCCAAAGTCATCGAGAAGAACGTCAACAGACAGCTGGCAGCCTTCCTCGAGACGAACGGATCCCTCAACCCCTCGCAGTCCGGTTTTCGAGCCAACCACAGCACCGAGACCGCCCTCATCGCAGCCACCGACGACATCAGAACCCTGCTCGACAACGGGGAAACAGCGGCCCTCATCCTCCTGGACCTCTCTGCAGCGTTCGACACCGTCTGCCACCGCACCCTAGCTCAACGCCTCAGCAACATCGGTATCCAAGAGAGGGCACTGGAGTGGATCATCTCATTCCTCACCGGAAGAACACAGAGAGTCCGCCTCCCCCCGTTTCGATCCGAGGCCACCGAAGTCATCTGCGGCGTACCGCAAGGATCATCACTCAGCCCCACCCTCTTCAACATCTACATGAGACCTCTTGCAGCCATCGCTCGCCAGCACAACCTCAACATCATCTCCTACGCCGACGACACCCAACTGATCCTCTCCCTCACCAGAGACCCCGCCACCGCCAGAACGAACCTACACGAAGGGATGAAAGACGTCGTCGAGTGGATGAAGAAAAGCCGCCTGAAACTGAACTCAGACAAGACGGAAGTCCTCGTCCTGGGACCATTGCCCTCCGCCTGGGATGACTCCTGGTGGCCCCCCGCCCTGGGCGCCACTCCCAAGCCAACAGACCACGCACGCAACCTGGGCTTCATCCTGGACTCCTCCCTCTCGATGACCAGACAAGTCAACGCCGTCTCCTCATCATGCTTCAACACCCTACGCATGCTCCGTAAAATCTTCCGATGGATCCCAACCGAAACTAGGAAGACGGTCACCCAGGTACTCGTCACCAGCTGACTGGACTACGGAAACGCCCTCTACGCCGGAACCACAGCCAAACTACAGAAAAGACTCCAACGCATCCAGAACGCCTCCGCCCGACTCATCCTGAACATCCCCCGACGCTGCCACATCTCCGGCCACCTGAAGGACCTGCACTGGCTCCCCGTCAGCAAGAGGATCACGTTCAGGCTCCTCACCCACGCACACAAATCTCTCCACGACCTGGGCCCCAAGTACCTCAACGACCGCCTGACCTTCTACACGCCCACCCGCCAGCTACGCTCAACAAACCTCGCCCTCGCCGCCGTACCACGCATCCGAAGAGCCACCGCTGGTGGCAGATCCTTCTCCTACCTGGCGGCCAAGATATGGAACTCCCTCCCCATCCATCTTCGGCTGACCCAGGACCATCTCGCCTTCAGGAGACAACTCAAGACCTGGCTGTTCGAGCAATAGCAGACCCCTTCCCCCAAGCGCCTTGAGACCCTGCCGGGTGAGTAGTGCGCTATACAAGTACTATGATTGATTGATTGATTTGTGAAGGTATTTTACAGGAGCATTGACCACAATCCTCTGGCTTTGTGTTCCTTCTCTTGAGCCACAGGCAGATGCCCTGGAACTTCATGGGGAGGGGGACTCAAAGACATATTCTTGGATGGGATATCAGTTCAAGACCTGACACACAACCACTTAGATCAAAATAGATGATGTATTTAGGAGGAAAGTAGGAGAGACCAGCCGCAGGGAGACAGAACGTAAAAGGCTGATAGCTTACATTTTGACATCAAAATGCCCATTAAATTTCCTACAAGGATATAGCAGCTTTCAGAGTTGTGTGGGTTCATAGCTCCTCTGCCACTGAGGTTGGAGGGTGGTGAGCGTACAAGTACTTAAAGGACAGAACACCAGTGGCAACCCACGCTATCTATGATGATGACCTAAGGGCACCGATGGTGAGCCAGAAGGTGTGCTAAGAAGCAAAGGTGGAGATGTGCTCCACGGCCTAACCAGCAGGCATGTTCTAGAGGCACTTGGCTTGGTGTATGTGGGTGAGGAGATATGCCAGTGGATGTACAAGCTGAAGGCCCTGTATCCCAGACTCTGGAGCATTTCAGGGCTGCATTTCCCCATCACCTAGCTGATCTCTTCCCTCTGGGTGGATCAATGATGGGTACTGAGGAGAGCGAAGGAGTGAAGTGAGTGAAGGTGGCTGCCCTTCCCCTCAGTAGCAGATTGTAAAGAAATTGTCCCACTCCCCTCCCCCTTTGGTCCATCCTCCATGGATAAAGTAGAAAAAGGAAATAGTCAAAAGAGAAATAAAGAGGACTTTTTTTAAGTTGGACACTTACTCTCGGAGGATTAGGGCACAAGGAGAAGAAGGAAGAGCCTCTAGATACTCTGGATCTTACTACGCAGAAAGCTAATAATAAATGTACTGTACCCCCAGGTGTAGTCTTGGGTTAGCCTTTCTGTGAATATTTTATCTCTCTGTTGTCGCCTTTCTTCCTCATCTTGATCTCATGGCTACTGTTAATAGCATTTATTGCATATAGCTGATACCAAAATGTTAACCCAGTCAGTGTTTCATTAGATTACATTAATCAACAGGTCTTCAGTGGGATCTGGAGAATCCCTATATTAAACGTGACTGATTGTGAATTTTTCCTTTATATACTGTCTTAATAAATACTATTGAAAACAATTAACGTCCCACTAACCCGGTGCTACATACATCTTCCACAATGGGTACCCTACCCCACTTGTACGCCTCTCCTCCTCTCATCAGATCACTTAATTAATGGGGCTCCTGTTGGAACCAACTGTATTCACATTTTGGACTAGATTTACTATTCTTTCACCCAATGCACAGCTGCAAGGCAATTTGCTGTGCTGCATTGTGTGAAAGGGAGAGAGAACAGAAATGTGCCATATCTACTAATACATGGCGCACTTCTGCCATATCCCAGTTCTGGCGCACTGTGTGCTGCCTAGGGCCAATGCAGTCACCCTCGCTGGTGCAGAGGTGCCTGTGCTATGGGCAGGATTGCTTTTGTTCAGGATGGGACACCTTTCAGCGCTAAAACAATCCTTAGAGGCATATTCCTCTTTGTGTTCTGCAGAATGCAGCTCACATGGAAAGGGGAATTAAAGAGGAGAAATAAAGATATTTCGCCTCATTACACCTTTGTTGGGTAGGAGGAACATCATTTTGGCGCTAACCCAGGTTGACATGTCTTTGTAGATCTGAGCTTGCATCAAAATACATGGGCAGATGCATGGGAACGCCCATACTACAACCATATAACACCGACCTCATTCAAAGCAATCCAAGGTAGCACTATTCACTGCGTTGTGTTACTTTGTCTTTACAAAGCCACGCAAATCTAACTTGTGTGGCTTAGTAAATGCCAAAAACGATTTGGCGTCGGGGCTTCGCCACAAAGCGATTCAAACCTTGAAGCAAAATCTTAGTAAATCTGGGTCTTGGTTTATAGCTCATGTGTTGCCTGCTTCTAGACTTCACTACCATTCTAAAGGGGTTCAATGTGCTTCCTGACAACAGTGGCCTGTCCTTGCTACAACAACACAAGAATATTAGTCATTGCATCCCTTCCTAATCCAGCTGCTCTTTGTCTTTAATGATCAGATCCGTCCTCCGTGTAGAATCCTTGACAAAGTTCAGTAAACCTGGCAGCTTTTCCTGCAGTAATCAGCACAAGCATGCCCTCTCCCTGGCTCTGCACGTCCACACCTGGTCATCAGATTAACTCATGATGCTCCCTCCTGTGTTATCTGCTCTGTGGAGGTCAGCGCGCTCTGACTGGAGAGAACCGAGGCCGGTGCAGGGAGCCCCACAATCACAGCCAGTTGGATCAAGTCCGGCAAAATGCAACTGCAGATACCAGAACCCGCCACCAGGAGGTGCCCGTATATCCTGTATCAATACCCAAGCCGGTAGAGCCCTATATCCCTCAGCGCAAACGCCCCTAAAATGCAATTCAAATGGTGTGCTTTTGAAATAACTGCAAGAAGAGGTCACCTTTTTTTAAGGGTGCTGTATAAACCAACATCCCCTCGCCAGCAGCCCATGGAGAGAAGCATGCAGTGAATTATTTTACCTCTCACAAAGAACGCTTTATTCTACTTTCCCTTTATAGTTCCCGTACAGGATAGAGAAATATGTAATGCATGTTGTCCATACTAATCCCGTTTGACCACACCTTGGTGCGCAGCAATTTATTTTAAAAAAAAATGAAAAAAAGAAAAAGCCGTTTTGTGAGGGGCAGAAAAGTCCCCTTAGGATGGATACTGAACTGAATCCTGCAGCTCAGGACCTATAATTTTTCCATTCGGGCCATAACATAGGGGGCAGATGTTCCAGCGCTCGCACATGTCTGACAATGTCCAAGCCTCCTCAACTACTTACATTTCGGTAGCTATAACCCCCAGCAGCTGCTGGGCCCTCGCGCCTCTCTTTCATACATTGCTGTTTCCCTTTCATGGGCGACCCTGCTGCAAGGGACGAGCCTTACTTATCTGCAGGGGTAAAGGAGCTCTCGGTCAGACAGAGAAGAGTCTCTGCTCCTCCATGCCCTGTCCCTCCTCTTCCTAAGAGCCCATGAAGCGCACCTCTCGCAGACACCACTACTGCCGCCCTCCTCGTTGGTACAAGCGTGACAGAGATCCGTGAATGGACCCCGAACATCCATATGGCTAGAATATTTCCTGGCAGCATCAAAGATAAACTCAAATTCTAAGTTAGCAATCGCCGACAGGCACCACTGAAGTCGACTTCATACTCAGACACAATCTAGGAATCCTATGTGCTCTCAGCCTCTGTCAGGGTGGGGAACCTGTCAGAGACTGCCAATGTCCAAGCACTGCAAGAGATTCCTTGGTGATCGGCTGCAATGGCATAGGCAACACCCAACAGTTTCAAATTTGATTTGAGTTGATTCTGTCTCATGATAAATACACAACCTCCATTCATAATTTCACTTCACGCCCATGTATCTAGCCAGATCACCACACCTCATGACATCTGAACATGGCCGACTCTAGAGCGGTACCATCAGTGCCACCGCACCGGGCGCTGTCTTTAGGTGGGTGCGCCTGTTTGGAAGTGTATTATGGTTTAAAAGCACCTGCTGCCACGTCCCTGGCCTCCAGCAATTTCCAGGCAGCATTAAAAATGTCAAGATAAATCTGGGGATTAATGTTCTTCCTGGAGAGAGATCAGAGTTTTCTCTAGTGGAAGTTTTGACTCACTGTAAGGTAGCACAGAGCTTAATTTGCCTGCTGCAAAGCAAGCGTACAATGCTGATCACAAAGTGCATGTAATGTAAATAGGTGAGTAGGTTACTGTTTTTGTCAGAGAGATGTTTTTGTTACTTGCAGTTCGTAAATTAAAGTCCTAATATAGAACAGTGAGCTATTAATTCAAAGAGCTGCATTCAAACTGCAAGGTATAGGTTAAAACGTTATGCCCCCCCAAGTCTTTCATTATACTAATGCTGCAAAATTGATTCATTTGGTTAGAAATCAATTCTTATTTTTAAAGAGAACCCCTAACCAAGGTGTTACGTTTTAAATTCTGCGTGTATGCTTCTCCAGACCAAGCACTCTTAAACTATTCTGCCTACCGGTATGGATGACATGCGACTTCTAAGCCTTGTAGTTCTCTGTCTGATGTAGCATTTCCTATACACAGATTCATACATGTATGATTGATTGTCTCTGTGCAAAGTGTGTGTGATCTAAAGTGCTCTGACACTCTACACTGGTATGAGTGGCACTATGAAACTAAACTAAATGAGAGAGAGTGATTATGGAGATTTGAGGGGCATTGCTAAAGGGTGGTATTGAGGGAATGCATGGCGGAGGTGGCCATGGGGAGGGTCTAACATGCATTGTCGCACAAGGCGCCACCAGCACTAAAGCCAGCCCTGCTGATCTGAAGGAAGTTACATTACCCGCTTGTTCAATTTTTACGGTAACATGTGATTTTTGTCACCCAAGTAGCCCGTCTAAACTACTAAGAATACAAGATGTGTCATTTTAGTGCTGCCCTGCATACTATCCTTATGACAATCTATTCCTGAAGCCAAGGTGAAAGAAACTGTGGCAGATTTCCCTTCCGAGTTAACTTGATACTCGAGTCAAACAAGTACTTTTGTTTTGCCCTCATTGGTCGCCAGATGCTGGTTTCACTTCTACGAGAGCAGCCCATCCAGCAGGGCCTTTCTCTCCCCCCAGGGATGAGAAGTTGCCTCACCAACATGTACCTTTGGACCTAGCAGCCCCAGTAAGTTAGCCCTGTGGTATAATCATAGGACAAACCCATCTGCCTCCCTACTCCTTCCCTTACTGAATCTACTCCTTTCCCTTAGTGAATCCTGAATTAACCCCTCTCCGACCATTCATCTACCAAGTTCCACATTTCCATTTGTTTGGTTAACCTACATTTGCAATCTATGCACCCAATTCTCATAACTTCTTGTGCCCGTTCCATAAAGTTTGGGGAGGAGGTGGCAGTTGGAGAGGCCCACTTCTTACAAAGCTTCTCTCCAGCTAACAGCACCAAATATAATATCAGTGGTTGCCGTTCCTTCATTAGACAAATTGTGGCCTCACTCTCCTTGCTCTTAACTAGAATCCCAAAAAATACCAGTGATGGGCCTACCTTGTAATTTCTGTCCTGTATCTTACTCATACAGGACATTCACATCCCCTTGCGTCAATCTCTTTAATATGGTGCTAAACATACGATGTATTTGTGAGCGGCCAGAATAGGAGAGCAGCCTCCTGTTATTTTTCCATTGAAAGACCAAGGAATATAGTGGAAAGTTAGGTTATTCTAAGCCTCCCTTCTCCTTTTTCCAATGCAACTTCCTCCACCCAATCCTAACTCCCTCACGGCTCGGATAAAACTTCTCAGCTTGCTCTGTGGTTCAGTATACCAGGTTCTTTTGAAGAATAATGGGATTGAATCAAATAGGAAGGTAAACTTGGGTAGCATATTAGTTTTTCAGAGGGAGGTTTATCCAGGTTGTCAGGACCTTTCTAGTCTCTGTCATTACTTTAATGCAAATGTACCTGTGATAATGTCTCCAGATCATGTGTCACTTATAAGCCTAAGTATCTAATCCCTTTTTTCACTAGGTTGCCCTCCAATGGCATGATCCATAGCATAATCTGGATTTTAGTATTTTTAACCAAATATCCAGAGATATCACCATTTTTTAAATAATTCCCTCTATAGTGGGGTGAGAAAACACCAGGTCTGATGTAAAAACCTTTAGGTCGTCCGCATACAAAGCCACTTTGATCTCCGAACCACTATATTGAAATGGTAAAATGCCTACGCTGTTCCTCAACCTCCTTGTCAGTGGCTCTATGTATAAATTAAATAGAAATGGGGACAGAGAGCAGCCCTGTCTTGTACAACTCTGAATCCTGATTTCCCTTGTCAACCTATCACTGACAGCAATGCTAGCCATGGGTTCCTTATAGATCAACTCAACTATCCTAAAAGACTTGTCTCCAAGGCTATTCATCCTAAGTACCATATTCAGATACTACCAGCTCACTCTGCCAACGGCATTGACTGCATCGTAGGTCAGAATAGCCAATGGAATGTTCCAAGTACTTGCATATCGATTGATCCATAGGTTAACTCATGCATGTGCCACCCACTGATGAACCCCTTCTGATCTTCGTGAACAAAACAGCCAATCACCTTGTCTTGTCTTTTTGCCAAAATACGCGTAAAGAACTTATAATCGCAGTTCAGCAGGGAGATTGGTCTGTGTGATTCACAGAGTTTGGGGTATTTATTTATTGTTGGGATAATGCTAATAATAGCTTCATTACATGACTGTGAGAGGGCATTCCCCCCAAGAATACTCGCTACCAAATTGTGAAAAACCGGGAGTACAAATCCTTGATTGCCATATACAACTCACTAGCAAGGCCATCTCTTGATTCACAAAGTGTGACAATCTTGCTTCTACTTTTGTTGTGCCAGTAAGCTGCCCTACCTTGCCACGGAGCTGTGGACTGCCTGAGCCCTTGACCGCGCCTCGTCCAGGTTTCCCTCCCGCCGCCGCTCGAGTCCCTCTCGCGGCCGCCGAGCGGAGGGAAACTACCACTCCCAGCCTGCCTTGCGACCCGGAACAACATCCAGGGGTCAGCGCGCCCGGAGGCGCTAGAAAATCCCGCCGTCCTCGGTGGAGCGGGTGTTGTGCCAGTAAGCTGCCCTACCTTGCCACGGAGCTGTGGACTGCCTGAGCCCTTGACCGCGCCTCGTCCAGGTTTCCCTCCCGCCGCCGCTCGAGTCCCTCTCGCGGCCGCCGAGCGGAGGGAAACTACCACTCCCAGCCTGCCTTGCGACTCGGAACAACATCCAGGGGTCAGCGCGCCCGGAGGCGCTAGAAAATCCCGCCGTCCTCCGCGTCGCGGGACGCGAGCGGGACGCCCGGACTAAGCCCGGACAAAGGGCGGACAGTCTAAGACTGCCCACGACTGGACTGGACCAGGACACTAACTCCTGTCGCACCGTGAGTTACCTGTTGTAGTGTTTGCTTGCTCTTTGACAATCTATACGTACGAGGTTGTTTTGCTATTCTATTCTGCCCCTTTGTTCAACCATGTCAAAGCGTAAAACACCTGACACCCCTGTCAATACTATGGAGAACTATTTAGTGAACAGAGTGACTAAAATAATTAATGATCGGCGGTCCTCTTTAGGGCTTAATGATTCTCCTCCCTGCGCTCAAACAGAAGTGTCCTGCCTAATTGATTTGGACATAGAAGCTATGAACTTAAGTGACACTGTGAACGTGGAAAATGTCGATCCTCCTGCACTAAACACTTCTATAAATGTTCCACAATCTGTTATGAATACTGATTCACTAGTGGTTGATGAACCCAGCTTGCACTGTAAAGATTTAGTGTTAGTTGATGCCAGTACCACTCCACCAACACCTGTTCCTGCTCCAAGAGCAGTTAAGAGGTCTACTAAAGTCCCTACTAAAAGGCCAGGACTACGATCAAATAGTAAAAAACCACTAACTCCGCTAAACTCTAAACACAAAAATGTGATTGATGACTTAATAGAGGAAGGGAGTTGTACTATAGACTGGGATGACTTGTTGTCGAATAAATTCATGGGCATGTTAGAATCTAGGATTGTGCGAATAATTAAACCTCTCATATCGAAAATTGATCAACTGTCCGATAAAGTACACAAACTAGAGTCCCTAGTAAAAACTACAAACGACAACATGGGGGGCATCCCCAACTCAATCATAAATAAAATAGATGAGCTCCAGGAAAATATGATTGAGAATGTAAAAGCTATACCTGCACCAGTGCAGACTGATGCTCTTAGTGCTACAAGTGATCTTACCAACCCCACCATTGTAGTTCCGCCACCAACAAATGAGAATGGTTTTACATCTGATTCCCACCTTGATCTAAATCCTGTCGAGCTGATAGTGGAAGCATCACCTCTAGTGTTAGTACTCGCCAATGTCCCTATATTGAAAAAAGACCAGATTGAGACCCCGGACTCCCTCTTAAACAAATCACTGCAGTGGCTAGGTAATAATATCCAAGCAACTCCATGGGGTAAGGAAAAGTTGTCCGAGGACTTGCTATCAGCAAGAAGGGTTAAGTGGATAGGGTCCAAACCCAAGAAATTTGCCGGGGATTGTGTGGTATTAAATCTGAAGGGTCCAGATGTATTGCCAGACATCCTACAAAATATTCTCCCACCCCAACGAAGAACGGCAGAAATAATCCCGCTAACGTTAGACTTTTTCTATAGTCGAAGAGGTCTACTAGTAAAACCAACTATCCTTAGAACCAAGTGGTCAGTGGTTGGATCTAGAAGGGATAGGGGGGGCACTAGCGGTGACTGGGGGTTAAATTTGGATAACTGCTTTTCGGCCTTATCTGATTTAAACGAATGCGATTGACTCAAAAGCCACGATTTAGCTCCTCACACTGAGCTGCTGCAGCAAAAACATACAGGTGAAGGAAACATAACTAGCTCCAATCTGGGCAACCTGAATGTAGAGAAAAATAAATCATTGCACCTAAAATGTAAAAACCCCGTTCTAAAAGTGTTAAAGATAGTAACTGAGGTTCATACATGTGCTACTGGGGTTGGAGAGTCTGAGATTAGTTCAAGGGATGGGAAAAAATCTTTATTAGAAGTGTTAAAAAATGCAAGCGATCAGAAAGAAGACCAGCCACTAGATCAATGTAAAACTAATACACTATCCCTTGTATCATGGAACATTGCAGGCATAGCAAATAAGATAAATATACTGGAATGGGCTGAATATATTAATCAGCACGATATCATTATGCTGCAAGAAACCTGGTCACTTACCCCAACATTTAAAGTGGGATATTTAAATTATTACATCCCGGCAGTTAGAAACCGCCTCGGACGCCCCTCTGGAGGCTTGTTAATTTGGGTACGACAATCCCTAAATGTCATTATAACACGACTATCAATACCATCAAATGACATTATGGCTCTTACGGTCAGATGGGAAAATGGCCAAGAGCTCAGCATCTTTAACGTTTATGCTAGGGGAGTGTCCAGGGGACAAGTTTCTAACACTTTATCAGTCTTAGAACAAAACATAGAATTATTACCACCACATAATCAATTAATAGTAGGTGGTGACTTTAATGTAACCTTTGAGCCCCTGGGGGAAGAGGACCGGGTTCTGTCCGAGGAAGAGGACGCTAAGTGGGGAATCCCACAGTTGGATCTGCCTGTCATTAAAAAATGGAGTAATGTGGCAATTCAGCTAAAAAGTCTCTGTTTAGCCAGAGGGTTGAGAGCGGCAAATGGGCGCTCCCCCTCCGATCTAGTAGGTAATAAGACGTTTGACAATGGGCGCTCATCTAGCAGAATCGATTATATATTAATAGATGTAAAATTTTGGAGTAAAATACTTGACATGGTTGTAGAACCTAGACTAGAAAGCGACCATAATCCCTTGAAATTAACCTTTATCTTCCACTGCAAGCCTTCATCGCACCCTAAGGGCAATGGAATGGTGACACAGGATGTAGTATGTACTAACAACCAGCGTCACCTTAAATGGGGAATGATGATAAAAGATAATATAAAACTAGAAGCACTTAAAATGGTAGTGGTAAATGAAGTAAATAATATCAAGTCTAAACAAGGGGTGTCAAGTTTCCAAGATTATATGATGGAGGCCCATGAAAAACTTTTCACTGAATTACAAAGTTTTTTCATTAAAAAAGTAGAATCTGGTAAAGAGGGTAAAACCCTACAGAGACAAGGCTGGTACGACAAAAGTTGCAGACTGGCACGACTTAATTTGAGTTCAGAATTAAAAATCGGCAATGCAATAGGAATTAGGAGAGCGAGAGATGCATACAGACAAGCCCAAAAAAAGGCTAAGAGACGCTGGGATGAAGAAGGGTGGCAGGAACTGAAGGAAGCTTGCGCTGCCAAGGATTCTAAGCGCTTTTGGGCTATTGTTAAATGGGAGAGGGGAGGAATAGCTGCCCAGCCCCAAAATAATGTCCCCATTAATAAATGGACTGAGTTTTTTAGACCACAGTATGCCCGCAATCCGGCCCATGCCTCTGTCCAACATCCGCCATCTATTTTCTTCAAAAATCAAATATTTGATGAGAATGATGTAATTAAAGCATTGGATGGTATAGCAGGGGGAAAAGCGCCAGGCATGGATGGCATTCCGGCCGACGTATTTTTGTCAGACCGGAACACGTGGTGCTTATATTTTAAAATGCTGGCTAATGCTGTGGCAATGGGAGGGGAAGTGCCCCACTCATGGAAGGGAGCGGAAATAATCCCCATATTTAAAAAAGGAGACAAAACACTAGCTCAAAACTATAGACCAATAAGTCTCATAGACACAGCGCAAAAAGTGATGGGTCGCCTAGTCCAGAATAAGCTACAACAATGGATTGACGACAAAAACATACTATCCCCTTATCAGGCAGGGTTTCGCCCACTGACCAGTAGTGTTGACCAAGTTCTCTATTTCTTAACAATTTACTGGAGAAATGTCACACTCAAAAAGGGATCGCTGTACGCAGTCTTTGTAGACCTAAAAGCAGCCTTTGACTTAGTCCCCAGGGAAAAATTGTGGCAGACCCTGGCTGATGTAGGTCTAAGCCGGGAATTTGTTACCCTCCTTGTCCGCCTCCATGACAATAACTTTGCGAAAATTAGATGGGGCAAGCAAGGTGAAACCACAGATTCCTTCCCAGTAGAACGAGGAGTCAGGCAAGGCTGTGTGCTAGCTCCAACACTATTTTCAATTTATATTAACGGAATTGTTGACCACCTAATGAAATCCCCAAGTGACGCCCCAATTATAGCAGGTCGCCACGTTCCAGTCTTAATGTTTGCGGACGACACGCTCTTACTCTCACGCACACCGAGCGGTCTCCAGAAAGTGGTTGATGCCTTTGGGGAATTTTGTGATAGTAGAGGACTTGAATTGAATACTACTAAAACTAAATTCATGTGCCTAAACTATCAGTCCTCTTTCAAAGGAGTAATTAAGTATAAAGGCATCCCTCTAGAGAAAGTCGACGCGTTTACCTATTTAGGCATCACTATGCAAGGAAACATGAAGTGGCAATCGCATATTGATAATACTCTATTAAAGTTTAACCAGCTCGCTGGTGCAGTAGCACTGAAACATCGTAAATCATTAACAAAGCCGGTTAAATCTGCACTAGAGATATACAATATGAAAGTATTAGGTGCCTGCTTGTATGGGTCTGAATTGTGGGGGTTCTCAAATTTGAGAGAATTGAGTTGTGCAGAGAATAGGTTTTTGCGAGGGCTTGTTATGGTCCCACAAAGCACACCCATGCTCACTCTGAAATTGGACCTCGGCAAGAAAAATATTGAGGATATAGCCAGACTACGGCCACTCCTATATTGGAGGCGCTTGATGGTGACCCCAGAGCTGGCTCATTATGCTAAAGCTTTGAAGGACGTCATTGAGTTTGACCGTTTCCACTGCATCAAATGGTTAAAAGAACTCAAGGGGCTTCTTGGATTATTAAAATTGGATCATCTATGGGGAAATTATGATGTGGCTAGCTTTCCATCGAAAGCAAAATTGAAAGAACTGTACTGGGAAATGGTGTATACAGTAATGTTTCGCAAAGGCTCCCAATCAGCACTGACATCTCGCTTCTGGGATATTAAAATGTATCCGTCGTGTGAAATATATTGGGATATAATAGAACGCCCTTACGATAGGAAACTGTATTTCCAATTCCGTATTGGAACCTTACCGGTAAATGCTTTTAAAAAGCATTGGTCTCCCATGTGGGATGATCATTGCTATTCTTGTAAGGACCAAATTGAACATATTTCCCACCTGCTGTTTTGTTGTCCACAATATGCTTCCCCCAGACGTAAATGGCTGAAGCCAGTGTGCCAAATTATTGGCACACGTAGTCAATTAACAGCCTTGAGAATACTTGAAACGGATTGCTCCACACTTTTTGTAGTTGCCGTAGCTAAATTTCTTGCCTGGGCATGGTCAATACGCACACGCACTTTAAAGACTAATGTTAATGTATCATGAAATGGTGTTGTTTTAAATTTTCCTATTGCATTGCATGAACTGTCTCTTTTTATAGAAATGATCTGAATTTTAATTGTGTTGTATTTATTGTGTATTATCGACTGTCATAATGTTTAATATGTGTTTTAGAATTATTTTTAATTATAGTATTTATTGTATTAGGGATAGGAAGGATGCTTTTATGACAAATGTCGAATAAAGCTTTATAAATTGAATTGCTTCTACTTTTGGAAACAGGTCCTCTCCTAACCAACTTGCTATGGGTTTTTCTTGGACTACCAACTCTTCCATGTACAGCACCCGATAGAAAGTGGCAAAAGCCTCTTCAATGGTATTATCATTAGGGGAGGGTTGGAATTTGTAATTCCGTCAGCAGAATAGGAGTAATTTAGTATTTAATAATTCCGTCATTCCACCGGCAGATTGAAATCAGCACTGTAATGGTTTAAAACAGGGCTGGAAGAGGGAGCAGTCCCCCTATATCTAAATACAACTGTGGATTAAACTTTAATCTGCAGTGATTTGTACTTGGGGGACTGCTCACTCTTCCTGCCCTGTAAAGTACTACTGCAGTGCACTGCATACCCCTTGGCGCCCTTACATAAGGATATAATAGTGCTGAGGAGTATGCACTGGAGAAGCTACCCCTCAGTCCCCTTACATACGTATGTAAGGGCACTGAGGGGTGTGCGCTGTACTGTAGTGCAGTGTAAACCCCTCTGTGCCCTTACATAAGTATGTAAGGTCTCTAGGGATATGCACTTGTGTGGATAAGGGCACTGAGGGGTTTGCGCGACACCGTAGTGGAGTGCATATCCCTCGTGCCTTGCAGGCATCGAGAGGTATGCACTAGAGTGTAAACACTTCGGTGCTCTTACATACTAATATAAGGGCACCCAGCGTTATCCACTCCAGTGCATGCCCTTTGCTGCCCTTCCATACTTATTGAAGGATAGCAAGGGGCATGCACTGCACGGTAGTGCAGTCAATGCTGTAGCGTGAAGTGCAGCTCTCACGTTGCTGGTCATCGCTGGCGGTCGCTATAGTGCGAAGAGTCTGGTTCACTGGAGCTTCATGTTGTCAGTTGGCATGGCCGGCAAGATCTTGGTGTGAACCTACTGTTTCGCGGTCATGAAGAGCCCAAATCTTCAGGGTTTTCCCTTTTCTTCAAGGAGGAGCTTTGCTGATGCCACACCAGTGGTCCAGCACTTGGGAGACACCTTTTAAAGTTCAGGAACTCACTCCAGTAGAGGACAGCAAGGCAGAGTCAGGTCCATTGAAAGGCACAGGTGGGTCATGTTGCAGCAGGTCAGCTGGGCAGAGTCAGAGAGGTCTGTGGAGCTTGTTGTGCCCCATTAGCTCAGAACAGGAGGTCATTCAGCTTACCCTTGGAGTCACTTCAACCTGGATGAAAGGTGCAGGTTTTCCATATCAGACAGTATGATGGACCTAAGACTAAGACAGCAGGGCGATCC